>NW_021620524.1:996471-1010281 GCF_004785775.1 Grammomys surdaster
TTTTTTTTTTTTTTTTTTTTTTTTTTTTGGTTTTCCGAGACAGGGTTACTCTGTGTAGCCCTGGCTGTCCTGGAATTCACTCTATAGACCAGGCTGGCCTCGAACTCAGAAATCTGCCTGCCTCTGCCTCCCAAGTGCTGGGATTAAAGGCGTGTGCCACCACCGCCTGGTGGGCATATCCTATTCTGTCACATCTTTCTCTGATTTGTCATTTTTTCTGTCACACAATTTGACATCACTTTCAAGCATGGGCGCGTCTTTCTATAAACTAATTTTACCTTCATTGTTTGGGATTAAAGGTATATACTAAGGGTGTGTCTGTATTCCAGTTAGAGAGATTAAAGGTGTGTGCTAAAGGCTGAGCCACACCACAACCAGAAACAGGGTTTTTCAGTAAATAACACAATCTCAGGGTTTACAATATGATCAAATATCCAGCAACAAAAAATGGTTGTAGCTGTGGCTCTGGCGATTAGTGGTGAATATGATCTCATAGGTTTGAATTTTGTCTCCTGTGAGCATTTCAAGGATAGACTCCCTGAGCTTAGTTCAAGTCCTTCAAAATGTTTGAGTAAAGGTTATTGGATATTGTGATGATTAACATTGGTCATCAACTTTACAGTCTCTAGAATAATTTATGAGACAAATCTCTAGGCATATCTGAGAGACTTTCCCGATTAAATTAACTGAAGTGGAAAGACCCACCCTCACTGGAGGCAACATCATTCCATAGACCAGTGTCTCAGACTGAAGAGAAAGGAGAGGTAAAAGTTAACTTAGCAGCAGCATTCATCTTTTTTTGCTTTTTGAGTGTGGGTGTGACATGGTGACCAGCTGCTTTACATCCTTGCTGGCCTGCCTTTCTGGCTGTAACAGACTGTGTGCCAAACTGTGACCCAAAATAAGAAAGCCCACTTTTCCTTCCTTCCTTCCTTCCTTCCTTCCTTCCTTCCTTCCTTCCTTCCTTTCTTCCCTTTTTCCTCTCTTCCTTTTTCTCCCTCCCTCCCTCCCTCTCTCACTCCCTCCTTCCTTCCTTCCTTCCCTTCCTTTCTTTCTTCATCACAGCAATGAAACAGTAACTCATACAGGTGTTCACACAGCCATGACAAGATGATGGCACCCCTAGTTCTAAGTAGATAGTGTTCTGCACCAGACATGGGTGGCTTTTCTTATTGGTAACAAAGAGAGCCAAGTGCATCCAAGCTGCAATTCTTCACAGGAAGGAAACCAAGGGAAACAGCCACTGTGGAAGGCCATCCATCCAGACAGCTTGTTCTTAGTTTTGTTCTTATGCTTTTACAAATTATTCTTTTGTCTAGACTATAGAGTCTACTACTGCATATTAATACTTTTCAATTAATTATCAATCAGACATTTCTTTTTTAAAAAAATAGTTTCACATTTATAGACAGTTGAATGGAAGGGTTGTTAGTCCCTGTGTGTCATCTGTTGAGTAGAGAGCGCACTGTGCTTTTCATAGGCTCTCTCCTCGCTGACCCCTGATCAGCTTTTCATAGGCCTCTCTCCTCTGCTGACCCCTGATCAGCCACTGCAGGGAAGTTTCCTGGAGACTTAGGAACGTGGTGGGCACAGCAAGCCAGCCCTGCTGGCCCTGTGGGTAGGCTCTTTCCCTCTCAGATATACCTTTCTTAGGTGACTTCAGGACTTGGTCTTGAATTGTTTCCTCTTAAGGATGGTGTCAGCTGTTAAGAGAGCCCTGCTCCCAGCTTTGGTACTCTCTGGCTCTGTTGTAATCTTGTGAAGTCCCAGTGTCTTGTACCACCTGGAAGGCTGACTGCCTTTTCACATGAACCTTTTGCCTCCTGCTGCTCTCTCACTGGCCAGGTCCTGTGCTCAGGAGTGGTTCTGCATGCACACTTATTCCATACATACTCTTGCTGCACACTTGGGCTAGGCTCTGTGAGCTCTAGAGCTGAGTTCATGACCTGCTGCTGCACATGCTACCGTATAGTTTGTGACATCTTAACTCTGGGCCACAGCCCAGCATGAAGGATGTTTGCACTGGGGCTCGCTTTGTCCTGTGCAATAATGAGCATGTCTTGCAAATGAGGCCTCTGCTATCTGGAAGCTCATAAGCTCCATGGTTAATCACATCTTTCAGGAAGAATTGTTCCATCTTCCCAAATCCAGAGGTTTCTAAGGCTCTCTAGACTTCACAGGTATGCTGGCAACACCCCATTAGATTTTCAAAGAGAAAGAGCGAGAGAAAGAAGGAAAGAAAGAGGGCTGGTGAGATGGCTCAGTGGTTAAGAGCACTGACTGCCCTCCTAGAGGTCATGAGTTCAAATCCCAGCAACCACATGGTGGCTCACAACCATCTGCAATGAGATCTGATGCCCTCATATGGGTATCTGAAGACAGCTACAGTGTACTTACATATAATAAATAAATAAAACAATCTTTAAAAAAAAAAAGAAAAAAAAAAAAAAAAAAAAAAAAAGAAGGAAAGAAAGAGCCTAGTGTTCCACTTGTTCATTTCTGAAACAGGGCCTCAGCACTCAGCCTAGGCTTCAAAATCAAACTTCTGATCCTCCTGCCTCAGCCTTCCAAAAGCTAGAATTTCAGGAAAGTGCCATCTCACCTGGCAAGTTTAATATTTTAAAAATGAGAGAGAGAGAGAGAGAGAGAGAGAGAGAGAGAGAGAGAGAGAGAGAGAGAGAGGGAGGGAGGGAGGGAGGGAGGGAGGGAGGGAGGGAGGGAATAACAAAATGGATGTGCTCCTCTGCCCAATGCTGCACTGTTGGCAGAGTCTCCTAGACACCATGAACATTGCAGATGAAGTCTTGCTGTCAGTGGGGCCCCACTTCCTCCAGAGGCTTCTGTAGCTCCCCTGAGAAAACCAGGTGCTTTGTAGGGACAGCTGTTAGCTGGCAGACAGACTAGCTGGACACTCTAGCCCTGCGGTGCTTGAAGATGATTAGCCTCATGCGGAACTTTTGGGATCATCCTTTGATGAAATTTGTACAGAAGTAGGACAGGTGTTCTGTAGTGTGTTAGAAGGAGATGAACATGGAGGGGGTGTGGGGCACCAATCCCTTGAATCAAGGGACGCTTGAGCCGGTGGGCTCTGAGACTTGCAGAAGCTTGTCTCTTTCCCTGGATGGTGTGTTACATCATTTGCCCTCTGCTCCCCAAGTTGCTGTCTACACAGAGAGACCCCAGTTTCACTGAAGAGCACAGGGTGCCACACTGTCTACCTGGTCAGGAGGTCAAAGAGGAAATGACAGGGATAAGTACCCACTGCCTGACTAGGTGGACAGAAGCTTCATCCATGGTGACCTGCTGAGTTTCAAAAACCTAGCAGTAAGAAATTGCCCCAGTTAAAACAAAAACAAAACCAACTAGAAGGCCTTTTAGGTAGAGAGTAACATGTTCTGTGCCCAGGAACAAAAGTATCAGCCTTAGGCCTTCTGGGAGCAGCTAGAAGTCAGAGAGTGCTGCAGCAGACTCCAGCCCAGGGGTCTCAGGATGCAGTCCCAAAGGATAAAACGTATTTGAAATTTCCAGAAGCTACAGCAGATGTTAAGCATAATGGTATCACACAATCAGATTTCCATATCAGAACACTAACAACCGGAAGCCATGCAGCTGGTGCACTGAAAAGACACGTAGTAGTTGAATGGCTTAGGTGGTTCCAGCACTCTAGGCCACCTCAGTTAGGCATCTTAAAGGATTTTTCTGGTAGCCATGGGGCATGTTTGTTACTTTTCTCTTTGCTCTGAGAAGAGCATTTAAGGAAGGAAGGTCTCTTGGCTCACAGTCTGAGAGTGTAGACTGTTGTGACAGGGGAGGTCTGGTGGCAGGAATGTGAGGCAGCCAAGGTGTAGGCATCAGGGATGAGGCAGTGAAGACTCAGGCCCGTTAGTGAGATGAGCAGACGATTGTGCAGGATGCAGGAACTGAGCAGAGCTATGGGGTGGATGGCAGGCAGACAGGCAGACAGGCAGACAGGCAGGCAGGCAGCAGGCAGGCAGGCAGGCAGGCAGCAGGCAGGCAGGCAGCAGGCAGGCAGCAGGCAGGCAGGCAGGCAGCAGGCAGGCAGGCAGCCAGGCAGCAGGCAGCCAGGCAGCCAGGCAGCCAGGCAGCAGGCAGGCAATGAGCATCTCCTGAGCTCCAGTGAAGGATGGCTGTGGCAGTTCTGAGAAGCCAGGCAGCTGTGATGGGTGGTGGAGCTAGGACTTATGGCAGGTAAACAACAGGATGAACAAAGCTGACACAGACCGTAGTCTGCTACAGGGACTCCATCTCAGGATGCTCGAGGAGTTCTGGGACCTACAGTGATTGTCACTGGTAGACCAGCCTCTTCTGGATGCACCTAGGGGGTCCCTTGCTCCAACTTTGGTTCTTTGTGGCTGCGCTCAGACTCACTGTGCCACTGTGCCCTCCTCTAAAGTCAGGGACTTGGTATAACCAGTGTTTTGTTTGTGTCTCTCTACAGCCGATGCTGGGACCCCTAAAGGGTTGGGGACCCTGACCAGCTTTGAGAAGCTTTGTCATGCTTGTCCCCTACATGCTGATAGAAGCCTCTCTGTGTAAGAGCAACAGGACAGGGCTAGGGTTGTACAGTTGCTGAGTGGCCCAAAGCTCCTAGCAGATATGCTGGTCCGTTACAGAGTACCTGCCAGACCCTGTCTTAGGTGATTCAGTAAGACCTGTTACAGAGCTGTGCCCACTGTCTGATGGAAAACCTCTTCTTTCCTATGAGATGCACTCTTGGTTTTTCAGTCCTGGTGATATATAATGATTTGGACTGTAATTTTAAACTTTGTTCATTTATTTTTTATGTCTGTGTATTTTCTTGTGGAAGTTTTAAGTGTACCATGTATATGAAGGAACCTGTAGACTCCAGAGGAAGGCATCAGAGCCCCTGAAACTAGGGTTACAAATGCTTATGAGCTGTCATGTGGGTGCTGGCAAAGAAATCGGGTCCTCTACAAGGGCAGTGAGTACTCTTAACCACAGAGCCATCTCTCCAGCTTGACTGTGACTAGTTCTTCTTGTCAATAATTTCATGAGTTACATTTTCTGTAAGTAGTATTTTGTATATAGAGAGCAGCTACTGGCTTAGGAACTCTGGAGTTTATGTAAATGCACACCATAGCACACGTGACCTCACCAACGTTATACCATATACAGGCCATGCTATAATATACTCACGTGACCTCGCCAACGTTATACCATATACAGGCCATGCTATAATATACTCACAAACCTTCACAGCACCACACTCTCATACACACACACTACAGTACAACACTTAGCACGCACATACACACACTCAACACATACATCATGCCCCCACAGACATATAGCAGACACAAAAGCAATCCCTGTTTTTGAGTTTTATGTCTGTGACGACCTGCTCATTGTTGATTCAAATAGAGCGAGGCAACCTACATTACCTTCACTCTGGGCTATCTCAGGGTGCTGGCCATGGGCTATCTCAGGGTGTTGGCCATGATTATTTTCACCTTCTCTGTAAATATACATAAGACTAGTAAGTTAAAGTGATCCAGGACAGTGTGCTTTTCTTTCTAAAGAAGACTCACTTACAGAGAGTCATGCTGCCACCTTCTTTGGGGTGACAGTGATACAAAACTGTTACTGCAGAAGCCTCCATGTGCCCTGGGAAAGACAGTTGGAATCCGATGGTGACATCAGAGATGAACTCTTTTGCCTCCCCTTGCTCACACTTGGCTCTTGTGCCTAGGTGATGGTGCCCGCCACTGTTGACCTTATATACTTCCCTGTGAGCAGCCTTGGGTTAGCTGTATAAATAAAGCCAGGAGCCCCAAGAAAATGGCTCTATATACAGAAAAGAACAACCCCCCCCCCCCGCCGGGGGTTTTGTTTTGTTTTGAGACAGGGTTTCTCTGTATAGCCCTGGAACTCACTCTGTAGACCAGACTGGCCTTGAACTCAGAAATCCGCCTGCCTCTGCCTCCCAAGTGCTGGGATTAAAGGCGTGCGCCACCAACGCCTGGCTCAGTAAGTGGTTTTTAAAGATTTGTTATCTATTTGGCAAAGTAGTTTTATATAATGTTGGATCTAATTTTTTAAAAATTAAGACTTTAGCCAGACACAGTGGTTCATATCTATTACCTTAGCTATTCAGGAGGCTAAAAAAGGATTGAGGATTCAAGGCTAGCCTGGGCAACTTAGCAAGACTCCATCTCAAAAACCACTGGACTTGTATATTGTATCTTTTTCTAAAATTTATTTTATTTTATTTTATTTTATTTATTTATTTTTTTTGGTTTTTCGAGACAGGGTTTCTCTGAGTAGCCCTGGCTGTCCTGGAACTCACTCTGTAGACCAGGCTAGCCTCGAACTCTCGAACTCAGAAATCCGCCTGCCTCTGCCTCCCAAGTGCTGGGATTAAAGGCATGCGCCACCACCGCCCGGCAATTTATTTTATTTTTATTGGTTATTTATTTATATTTCAAATGTTATCCCCCTTCCCAGTTTCCCCTCCACAAACCCCTATCCCCTCTCTCTTCCCTCTGCCTCTGTGAGGGTGCTCCATCACCTGCTTGCCCACTCCCACCTCAGTGCTCTAGCATTCCCCTCCACTGGGGCATCAAGCCACCACAGAAACAAAGGGGCTCCCCTCCCACTGATGCCAGGTAAAGCAATCCTCTGCTACATATACAGCTGGAGCCATGGGTACCCCCTGTGTACTCTTTGGTTGGTGGTTTAGTCCCTGGGAGCTTTGGGGAGTCTGGTTGGTTGATATTGTTGTTCTTTCCAATGGGGAAACCCCTTCACCTCCTTCAGTCTTTGCCCTAACTTCTCCATTGGGGTGCCTGTGCTCAGTCTGATGTTTGGCTGCCTATATCCACATCTGTATTGGTCCAGCTCTGGCAGAGCCTCTCAGGAGACAGCTATATCAGGCTCCTGTCAGCATGCACTTCTTGGTATCAGCAATAGTGTCTGGGCTTTGTGTCTGCAGATGAGATGGATCCCTAAGTGGAGCAGGGATCCCTAACAAAGGGGAGATAGAATCTGTAGAGATCATATCCAGTGGATAGACATGGCCCACAGTTGAGGGATGAGGCTACCCACCAACCTCAAAAATATTAATCCAGAATTCCTCCTGTCAAAAGGAAATGCAGGGACAAAGAGTGGAGCAGAGACTGAAGGAAAGGCCATCCAGAGACTGCCCCACCTAGGATCCATCCCCTCTGCAGACACTAAAATTACTTTTATAACTGAGCACTGGTGGCACACACCTTTAATCCCAGCATGTGGGAGACAGAGGCAAGTGGATCTCTGAGAGTTGAAGGCCAACCTGGTCTACAGAGTAAGTTCCAGAACAAACAAGCTAGACGGAGAAAAGAAAAAAACAAAAAAACAAAAAAACAAAAAAACAAAAAAACAAAAAAACAAAAGCAAGCCGGGCGGTGGTGGCGCACGCCTTTAATCCCAACACTTGGGAGGCAGAGGCAGGCAGATTTCTGAGTTTGAGGCCAGCCTGGTCTACAGAGTGAGTTCCAGGACAGCCAGGGCTACACAGAGAAACCCTGTCTCGAAAAACCAAAACCAACCAACCAAACAAACAAACAAAAAGCAAAACCCAAAAAACAAAAACAAAATAAACAAAAAACAAAAATAAATACATAAATAAATAAGTTTTTCTGATTCAGAGTCCCTAATGGTGTGCTACTTGTTTCCTTCTTTGCTGCAGTTGTCACCATGCTGCCGCCGGGCTCAGAGAGGGAACTGAGTGAGCTTTTGGCTCGAAAGGAGGAGGAATGTCGAGCCCTCCAGGCCCACCGCGCACAGCTGCAGGAGGCAGCTCTTCAGGCTACTCAGAGCCGCCTGGAGGAGGCACAAGGGAGGCTACAGCGCCTCCAGGAGGACTTTGTTTACAATCTTCAGGTGCTGGAAGAGCGGGACCACGAGCTGGAGCGCTATGATGTCGAATTCACCCAGGCCCGCAGGCGGGAGGAGGTCCAACAAGCAGAGGCCAGTGAGCTCAAGATAGAGGTGGCCAAGCTGAAACAGGAACTTACCAGAGAGTCCCGGCGCATGGAGGAGCTGCAGCATCAGCATGAGCTAATGCTGCAGGAGCATCGCCTGCAGCTGGAGCGTGTCCACAGGTGCATGACCCCTACAGATGATCGTGTCTGGTGCCCTGTGAGTGCTGTGCATGTGCCACAGGATGCCCAGTAGAACTCTATGAACTTTTCCTTAGGTCTCAGCCCAACATGTTTTGTTTTTGTTGTTTTGTTTTTTACCTAAGATCTCACTGGCTACCCTGGAACTTACTTTGTAGACCAGGCTGACCACAAATTCAGAGATCCGCCTATTTCTGCCTCCTGAAATGCTGGGACTGAAGGCATGTACCACTATCCCGGCATGACAGATGCTATCTGCTGACACTCTCAGCTTTAGAGTTGGATGGAAGCTGTTGGCTGCTGAGTTTTAGCAATACATTCCACAAGTTTCACCTAACATGCAGAGATGTTGTGTCAGACAAGGAGGTCTTTAATAGATGTTCTGTAGCACCTGTGACTCAGTCAGGAAGTGCTGCTCAGTCACTGTCCAGAGGAGACTCAGCACAGATGTCAGCTCACACTTGGAAGCTGAAGCTGCTTTGTGTTATTTTGTGACTCCTTTTCTTTTTTCTTCAAACCTGAGACCTTTCAGTCATGTTCAGATACTTTGTCAGTCACCAGTTGTTAACTACCCCCACAAATCCTCAGGGCTCCATTTGTTTGTTTGTTTGAGACAGGGTTTCTCTATGTAGCCCTGGCTGTCCTAGAATTTGCTCTGTAGACCAAGCTGGCCTTGAACTCACAGAGATCTACCTGCCTCTGCTTGCCAAGAGCTGGGATCCTGATTAAACAAGGTAGTGACCTGGGTTCTATTTGTACTTTAGTTATCAAGTCTCCGTTTGATTTGTTGTATCTCCCTCTTTGCTGAGACTCCCTGTATTTCCCTTGGTTTTTCTAAATGTCGGCATCTTTCAATAATTAACTTTCCACTTCATTAGATAGTCCTGACTGGCCTGAAATTCACTATGTAGACTAGGTTGGCCTTGAAGACATTGATTAGCTTGTATGCCTCCTAAGTGCTGGGATTAAAGGTGTGTACCGCCATGCCTGGTCCTTTTCCTGATTCTTGTTTGTCAACCAGTTTGTGTTCTGTGTTGTGTTTTCTCCTGTGCTGTTGGTCCCTTCATTTAGGGATGGCAGGCAGGTTCAGGTCAAGCAGAAGTCCTACTTCTTAGAGGCTTGTTGCATGCAGTCCTGCAAAAGTCATGTACCAGCTCCATGGGTGAGGTGCCCCCTGCAGTGTATACAGTCAATGAACATTCAGTGTGGCTCTCTGAACACCCTGTCTGCTTTCCACAGTGACAAGAACAGTGAACTTGACCACCAGCGGGAGCAGTACGAGAACCTGAAATGGAAACTGGAGAGAAAACTGAAGGAACTTGATGGTGAACTTGCTCTGCAGAGACAGGTAGAGCATCGCTGGGGTTGGTTCTCAGGTGCATTCCTTGCCAAGTTTGAAATCTAGATGGTGAGGGGTTCATAGAGGATACTCTCACAGGAGAAGGGGATCCTTGGGCTGATTTCTGCTGTAGGGCTTTGTTGGGTGCTGTGAGAGGTGTACAGATCTTTCCTGGAACTCACTGCCACTGTGTTCTTTTCTCATGTACCAATCAAAAGTCTCCAGGGAAATGACGATGCAGAGATACGCAGAAGCACATTTATTGGTGAACTGATCCTTAGAGATCTTGGAGGCTGCCTCACTATCTACCATGCAGGCTGCAGAACCTGGAACTTGTTTATGTCTGAACCCAAAGGCCCTAGAAACTGGAGTGCCACCCTGTAAGGGCAGGAGAGATGAGGTCAGGACTCAAGCAGAGATCAAAGGCGTGTTCTCTGGTCTTCAGACTGGCTGACATCACCTGTACCAGGAAGATGGGTCTTCTTTATGAAATACACTGATTCAGATGTTCACCTTGCTTGGAAGCTTGCTTGCAGACATACCCAGAAATAATCACTTACCAACTAGCTGGGAAGCCTTGCCAACCAAGCTCCACTACACATCTCCCCATTGCTATAACATATTTAACCTCAAAGTAAAGACACTAGAAGGTTGTCCTCCCACTGAACCTGAGACAACAGTTGTGAACATAGTAACAAATGTGCTATTCTTCCCAAGTATGTAAGGGAACATTTGTTTGTTTTAAGGCTGTGTGCACACCTTTAATCAGCTCTTGAAAGACAGAGGCAGGGAGATTTCTGTGAGCTTGCGGCCAAAACTACAGAGTTCTAGGACCTCAATTTTGCCTCAGCCTTCCAAGTGCCTGTGCCGCCTTGTCCAAATAAACTTTTAATGAATGCTCACTCTTCTGATATCTATAACTTTAGTACTTTAATCCAGATTTGGTAATAATCAATCAATATTATGTTATATGACAAAAGAGTAGGAGAAGAAAGAAAAAAAGATAGTTGCATCATACATGTGTCTATATTACACACATATTATTAACAAAGTAGGAAAGGATCAATTGGGCATGGTCATGTGACATTGTCATAGCAGTCACAGAGAGTGCAAGTGTTGAGACCCTGTAGGCTACACAATGAAAACTTGTCAGGAAAACAAAAAAGACTGAGTGTGCAGGCCTGGGCTGGAAGTGTGTGGCCCTGACAGGGGAGATCCTGTCTTATTGAAGCAGAGGTTGTAGTCTTTATTTGAAGTGGCAGAAGAGATGGCTTCAGCCTTGATGGTAATAGCAACAGCCACTTTTCAGAGGCATTGGAAGAGATTCAGCAAGGGGATGGCTCTAGAGGCTATAACAAAGGCCAAGACCAAAAGCCTTCAGAAGATGCACACCGTGTATTTTCACTTAAAATGTATTACATTAATTTGTTTGTGTGTATATGGGGGGGCAGACATACACATGCTGTAGCATGCTTATGAAGGTCATAGGACACCCTCTGGAAATAAGTTCTCACTGTCTACCATTTTAGGTCCCAGGGAATTGAACTCAGGTCATTAGGCTGGGTGATAGAGTCATCTCTGTAGCGAGAGCATGTGTTCATGTTTGAAGAGTCCTGCATTCCTGTGGAGATGAGTTTGTAAATGTACCATAGAAGACAGTAAGATGCCTTTTTTTTTCTTCTTTTTAAAATTTTATGTATATTGGTGTTTTGGAATGTATGTGCATACCCACAGAGACCAGAAGAGGGCATCCATCAGGTCTTCAACTGGCATTGCAGATGGTTGTGAACCACCATGCAGATGCAAGTCCTCTGGAAGAGCATCCAGTGCTCTGAACCAGAGCAACTTCTGCAGCTCAAGGTGCCTTTTTTCAACACTTCTGCTTATTTAGGAACCAAAAGACAAATTGGAAAAATGGATGAAACATTTGAACGACTCAGAGATTTTTTTTTCCACTTAAATTGTTAGAAATCTTGAAGACAGCTTACTTTAAAAATGACATATAGACACCTATAAGTTATATTGACCCCTAAAAGTTGCTGCCACTGCAGAGATTTCTGCCTCATCCTCCAGATGAGAAAGGTCTTGCTAGAAGTGGTGGTGAGGTCAAGGATGAGGAGCTGAAAGTGGTGGGTTTAGAGGGCAGAGAGGAGGTGATGTCACAACTAACACACTTCCTCTTTAGCTGTGGGATGGGCTTCTTCCGTGATTGGAAACTTGAGTCTTAAGCAACTTTGATGATGTCATTCTGACAGTGGAACTGAAATGTCAGTCTCATGTAAAAACAAGTGGAGAACAACAGTAGATTTTGCTCTAAAAGAGCATGAACAGACTTGGTATTTTATACAGAGCCTGACAGTCTGTGAATGCTTAATAAATCAACATGAATTTTCATTAGAAATATATTTGAGTTTTTTTTTTTCAAAGATTTATTTATTTATTATATATGAATACACTGTAGCTGTCTTCAGACACACCAGAAGAGGGCATCATATCTCATTACAGATGGTTGTGAGCCACCATGTGGTTGCTGGGATTTGAACTCAGGACCTCTGGAAGTGCAGTCAGTGCTCTTAACCACTGAGCCATCTCTCCAGCCCCATATTTGAGTTTTTAAAATAAAATGTTCCTTTATTTTAAAGACAAAGGAAATAAATACTTATATTCCACCATGTCTGGCCCCTCTGGCCATAAT
The DNA here is from genome assembly GCF_004785775.1 of Grammomys surdaster. Classification (NCBI taxonomy): domain Eukaryota; kingdom Metazoa; phylum Chordata; class Mammalia; order Rodentia; family Muridae; genus Grammomys; species Grammomys surdaster. The sequence continues at coordinate 1,008,647 of NW_021620524.1, forward strand.
CACAGAGCATGGTAATACCAGAAGATACCTCAGGAATCTTCCTGACCTCCACTGTGGTATAGTCATCCAGTACACCCTGGGAGTCTGGCCTGTTAACCTCAGTCAACACCGTTGTTCCTTTCCTCACCCATTGACCCAGAGCTGGAGGGCTCAACATGGTAACAGTGCCTGAGAAGTCCAGTGGAGCCATGACAGTGCCTGTAAGTCCAGTGGAGCCATGACAGTGCCTGTAGGGAAATGTCCCACTCTGGAATCAAGACTTTGTGAGGCACACGCAGCAGAGCGCAGTGCCCTGGGAAGGGAGGTAAATGTTTTACTAGAGGTGATGATGAGCAATGCTGTTCTTACCGCTACCTCTCAATTCCTGGACTCATGAACTGTTGCCTTGGCAGAAATGACCATTTATTGAATTTCAATTCAGAGCTTATTCAGCCTTCTAGAACTCATTTCAGCTTGGCACGTTAATGCCACCTAGCTGGTACTGTAAATTAATCTTCAAAAGGCCATTTCACTGCTCAGTCAAGCCAGCTGCTCGATGGTGAAACCATGGTAAGATCCATGAATCTTAAAACCACAAGCCCACTGAGTACTTTGACTGTGAAGTGAGTTTTTTTGTGGCAGAAAAAATGCTCTGTGGAATATCATCCCTGTGGATAAGGCGTTCTGTGGTCCATAAGCTGTAGTGGTAGAAGCATTACATGAAGGGAAAGTAAGTCCATACTCAGAATAAATAAATATCTGTTCTAATAAGGATACAGTGATGTCAGCTCCATGATGGCAGTGGACCAATGTTAGTCAGTCTGCCACCAGGTCTCTGGCTACACATCCTGGGAACGACACTGTGGTAGAGCTCAGTGCTGGGCGTTGCTGCTGGTGGAGTGGACACTTAGCAGTAGCTCAGCCAGACCAGCCTTGCTGAGTGGGAAGTTCACGTTGCTGAGGCCTGCCTCCATAGCCACACTGCTCTTGAATCCCCTGGGCAATTATAGGGACGACAGAAGAAAGAGATTGAGGTTGTTTGCTGTCTACAGAACAGGCTGTCTAGTCTGCCATCCAGCCAGGCCATTGCCTGTGGCATGTGAATCAGAATAGAGTTGCATATTTGCCCAGTTGTTTTCTTCCACAAAGTGAGTTTACTACCCGGAGTCCTGCCTACTGGGAAGGATTGCTGTCCTTCAGGAATATCCTGGGGAGAGCCTGTATGTTGAAGCTGTGCACCCTCAGGTGGTGCTTGAAAACCATGATACAGCCAAACTTACTTATCTTCCTCTGTGAACTGCTAATAGGAGCTCCCCCTGAGGCCACGGATGCAGGCTTTAGAGAGAAGGCCCAGTAGCAGGAATGAGGGCTATAGCCTTTTAACTCACTGTACTCTTGTAGATACCATTTTTCCTTGATGGTGTATTACATGAAATGTCAAACTATAGCTTAGTGAGTCAGATGATGAACCAGCTGGAGTCTTGTGGTAAATTGGTGGCTTATAGCCAAGTGTTTGGGTTTAGACCGAGACCCAGTGGCTGACCAAGAGTTTACTGACAAAAAGGAAACAGGGAGCCTGGCTTAATGGTGCACACTTTAGACACTCTCTCTCTCTCTCTCTCTCTCTCTCTCTCTCTCTCTCTCTCTCTCTCTCTC
>NW_021620524.1:1010291-1011426 GCF_004785775.1 Grammomys surdaster
CTCTCTCTCTCTCTCTCTCTCTCTCTCTCTCTCTCTCTCTCTCTCTCCAAAAACAAAAACCAAGGTGGGGGTAGAGGGGATTGGGGATTTAGCTCAGTGGTAGAGTATTTGCTATGCCCTGGGTTTGGTCCTCAGCTCTGAGAGAGAGAGGAAAAAAGATAAAATAACAAAAGCCAAACCACTGAGGCATGGTGGCATGCGTGACATTTAATCTGAGCTCTTGGGAGGCAGAGGCAGACAGATCTCTGATTTTGAGGCCAGTCTGGTCTACCTAGTGAGTTCCAGGGAAGCCAGAGCTACATAGTGAGATGCTATCTGGAAAAAAAAAAGCAAACAATGAACCAACTAAACAAACAAAAACCAAGCAAAACAAAAATAAACATAAAAGGAGGTTTGTCCTTTTTTTTCCCCCAGTGTTGGGGGTAAAATCCAGTACCTTGCATATACTAAGCAATTAAGCTGCATCCCCAGCCTGGAGACCTAGTTACCTGTGGACGTTGTTGAAGCTTCTGCCACCTCAGGCACCATAGGGTCTGGTGTCATGTGACCCAAGTGACAAAGCTCGGCAACCTTGACCTTGACCTACTTGAGAGCCTTCTCACATCTTAGGTCCTATTCAAAACTTCCAGGAATAGTGACTCACACCTTTAATCCCAGCACTCAGGAGGCAGACACAGGAGGATCTCTGAGTTCCAGGACAGCCAGGTCTATAGCGAAAACCTCAAAAAAAAGTGGAGGGGGAAAAAGGGAAGCACCTGGACACCTTTTTGAAGGTAGCCATGTTCCCCACTTTACACCACTGTCACCCAGGTAATGTTTAGTACTACTTGGTGGCACCCAAGTGAGGTGTATGTCGCCTCCAAAGTCTGAAGTGGCCCACAGGTTCTCCTGTTTCTTGGCTGTGGTAGACCAGCACAGCAACTTGAATTTCAGAGATAGGGGGCCCCTGTATTTTAGTTAGCTTCTGCTTCCCAACCACTGACATGCGAGTCTGTTACTAATAAGTCCACAGTGTCTTCTGCTTACTTCACTGTCATCAATCAGTGTGAGGACTCAGTCATCAATCAGTGTGAGGGCTCATTCATCAATCAGTGTGAGGACTCAGTCATCAATCAGTGTGAGGACTCAGTCATCA
>NW_021620524.1:1011436-1025730 GCF_004785775.1 Grammomys surdaster
TCAGTGTGAGGACTCAGTCATCAATCAGTGTGAGGACTCAGTCATCAGTCAGTGTGAGGGCTCATTCTGGTTGTTGACCTGAGGTGCCTTGGAAGAGGGAACCTTGACTGAGAATTGCTTTCATCAGATCGGCCTATGGCATGTCTGTGGGACATTGTCTTGATTGCTAATTGATGTAGGAAGGCCTCAGCTCACTGTGGGCAGTGCCAACCCTTGACAGGTGATCCTGGGCTATAGAAGAAAGAACAATTCAGGGGAAGTAAGCCAGCAAGCAGCATTTCTCCATGGTCTCTGCTTTTCTTCCTGTGGTGGCTTCCCTTGATGATGGGCTATATATAACCTCTTACTGAGTAAAGCCTTCTTCCCCAAGTTGTTTTTGATCAAGTGTTTTATCACAACAACAGGAGCAAGCTAGGACAGTGTAACAGACCAGTGTGATGTTCTCATGTAGAAAGGTCAAGATTCTTGTGAGCTAAACTACAGAATGAGGTCTGGGAGCCAATAAAAGTTTTAGGTAGGATAGTGAAGCTATATTTCAGCCTTGCCAGCCAAAAGCAAGACTACTACTACTGGGCCTTATGGACAAAGGAGGAGACACTTATCAGATTAGTAGCTGTATCCAGATATAAGAATATGTACTTCTAGGGGATGGAAAGATGGCTCAGCAGTTAAGAGCACTGGCTGCTCTTCCAGGGGTCCTGGGTTCAATTCCCAGCACCCACACAGCAGCTCACAGTTGTCTGTAACTCCAGTTCCAGAGGATCTGACACACTGAGAAGAGCAGTTCTCAAGATGGAACCTCTTGGCCGGGCAGTGGTGGCTCACGCCTTAATCCCAGTACTTGGGAAGCAGAGGCAGGCAGATTTCTGAATTCGAGGACAGCCAGGGCTACACAGAGAACCCCTGTCTGGAAAAACAAACCAAAACAAAACAAATAAACAAAGAAAAAGATGGAACCTCTTATAAGTCTGCCCTGGGCCTGCAAATCCTAGTACATGTAGACCCATGCTCCAACCCCTGTGACCTTTGAGGTAGTCACATAGCCTGGAACTCCTCCTTATGCAAATAAGGCATTTCCAGTACCTTGGCCCTGGCCAATGACAGACACTCATCCCATAGCCCCTACTCACCTCCAAAGGTTTAAACAGTCTTTGTTCCCCCTAATTAAACGAGCTTCTCAATGAAGCCTGCCTTCCAAGAATTCTTTTTCTCTCTTGCTCACCCTACCAGTCACCTGAGGTCTCCATCACCCCTGCCATTCCCACCTAGCTTTCCCTGTCGGGGCACCTGTCTGGGTCCGATGAGGGCGACTGTGCCTTAAAGGGAATGCAGAGTGGATGGGAACGACTGATTTGACTTCCAAAGCAGCCGGGAGTTTTGCACATTGAGCCAGAGCCTGGAAATATGTAGTCAAGAAAGATTGATTGTACCAGATGTGGTGGTTCAAGGTAACAAGTAATCTTAATACTTGGGAGACTGAGGCAGGAGAATCACCATGAGTTTAAGGCCATCTTGGCCTACAAAATGAGAACCTGTCTAAAAAGTTAGCAACAACCACCAAAAACAACTCAACAACTGTCATGTCTGTCATGTCTAAGAAATGACACTCTTGTAGTGGTACCAAAGTCACCAAAAGAGTCTCAGTAGAGTCTTTAGCTGGAAAAGACCAAAGTCACCAAAAGAGTCTCAGTAGAGTCTTCAGCTGAGTGGTTGGTTTGCTCAGACTCAGAGAATGCACTCGGGTGTCCCTTTAGACACCAGGGAACATAGGCTCTGTCATTCAGGTGGCATCCCTGTCTCTGGCAGCAAGAAGCCTTGACATGCTACTGTACCAGCTCTGCTGCAGGAGGCTAGGGAAAGACCTGTAACCGTATGGGCTGGAATAGCCAGCCTGAGGCAGCCTTCTGCGGCCCAGGGCAATCTGCCTGTAGCAAGCCTGATGTGTCCTGGAGCAGTCTTGGCCTTCTGGGTAGTTATGAGGAGAGAGTTGTGTAAACACAGACTTCCTCAAGGCCCTGCCTTTCAGTTGTTGGGCCAGAGTCTCACATGTTGGTCACCTTTGTAAATAGAACTGATTCAATGAAATAATGATTTTTCCTCTTATAAATTAAAACAAGCTGATGACTAGTAACTGACTGGTCTGTTTAACTTTATCACGTATGTGAGCCAGAGAAAATTCTTTTTCTTGTTGGTTAGTCACAGGTTCACAAGACATTGGAGGAAATGTACCCACTCATTTCAGAAATGTTTCTGAATGCATACTACCTGCTGGTAGCTCTTCAGGCTCGGGGTTGCACATGGATACCTGCCATACCTGTCATGCCTGCCCTCATAGAGCAAAGAACACCTTGGGACAGTTAAATTAACTATCTGTAGATGTGATGAGACAGGAGGGTCAGGAGTGGGGTGTGGTTGGACTCAAGTACAGTGACTGGGCAAGAAAAGCCATAGATGTTGGTGAGGGTACAGAAGAGAGTTCAGCAGGAGGAAGACAAGAACCTACCTGTGTGCTCAGGGATACCTAGAAGCTAGAGTTCAAGTTCAGAGGAGGAATATCCAAGGTGAAGCTTGGCCTTCAGGGCCTTACAGACCTGGGCACCGTGGGAAACTGTTGAGTGTTTGTGTAGTGCAGTGACAGACATGATTGAGGACCTACTGGGCCAGACGTGAGAGAAGTAGTCAGCAGGCTGATGGGGTGTGCTTGGGTAGTAGGTCCCTGCAGATAAGAGCATGCCAACTCTTGGTATCCCCAGAAGGGGAGCCAGTGGGGACATCTAACCCTAACCCTGACTCTGAGCCCTGATGGGTCTGATGGAAGAGGCAGATGTCACAAGCACTTCCATTTGGTTTGAGCACAGCGGGTGACAAAGAACACATGCAAGGAGACAGAGAGTGACAGACTGTTGTGTGAGGTCCCATGATTTATCCAGAGATACAATCCCCAGAACCTTGACAACAAGAGCACAGTGGAGACAGGCCATGTCTTCCCATCACACTGTCCAGCAAGACCAGACGGTGGCAGCACAGGCTCGATGTGGCGTGGAACTCTGCCCTCTGGTGGCCACAGACTGCAGAACTTCCTCTGTGGGTTTGTTGTTTGGTTAGTTGGTTGCTTTGATTTTGAGTCTTTTTTTTTTAAAGATTTATTTATTTATTATATATGAATACACTGTAGCTGTCTTCAGGCACACCAGAAGAGGGCATCAGATTTCATTACAGATGGTTGTGAGCCATCATGTGGTTGCTGGGATTTGAACTCAGGACCTCTGGAAGTACAGTCGGTGCTCTTAACCACTGAGCCATCTCTCCAGCCCTGATTTTGAGTCTTTTGTGACAGATTCCTAACATGTAGCTGAGGCTGGCTAGAACTTGAGGGATCTCCATCTTTGCCTCCCAGGTTCTTGGTTTACAGGTATGTTCCACCAACAGGTATGTTCCATCCTCCTCTCCTTTCCTTTCCATTCCTTTTCTTCTTTCTTCCCTCCCTCCCTTCCTTCTCTTTTTCCTTCCTTTGTTTCTATGCTTGGAATAGAACCAAAGGCACCACACTTAACAGGCAAGCATTCTGCTGTAATTTTATAATTATAATAATGATTTTAATATTCTGATTCTAGTAAGGGTCACTCATGTGACTTTATATCTCACATTTACCTTTCAAGGGACTGAAAAAGTGAAACATAACTTCTAGTTGTGCTTTCTGCAGTTTCTTTTTTTTTTTAAAGATTTATTTATTTATTTTTTGCATATGAGTATACCACCATTGTTCTCTTCAGACATACCAGAAGAGGGAATCGGACCCCATTACAGATGGTTGTGAGCCACCATGTGGCTGCTGGGAATTGAACTCAGGACCTCTGGAAGAGCAGTCGGTGCTCTTAATCTCTGAGCTATGTCTCCAGCCCCTTTCTGCAGTTTCTTGAACCAGAAAGTAAGAACTGCTGCTGCAGAGCTCACACTGTGCACCCGTCTACCAGGGCTGGACGGTGCTTCATGGGATAGGGGTAGAGGCAACTCCCAGAGCTGTATCTGTACTCCCTCAGCCTGTCCTTCAGGGCCAGAGTCTGGTGGTGGGCAAGGCAGGGCAGAGCCCAGAACTAAAGGGGCTCACATGAGTCCCTAAGCACTCAGTCCCCCCAGGGTCACTTGCTCTGTGCTGATCAAAAGTGAGATGAAGGTCTGTGGCCCCAGTAATAAAGGAATTAGGCTTTTTGGTTCACTGGTACCTGGAGCATCCAAACACTCTTATCAGCTGAGGAGCCCATGGCGGGTCTCATCAAGTCAGAAATGAAAAGGAACTGTTCAGAAGGGAATGTATGCTATCCTGATAGCGACAACTGTGCAGCCTGGGTGCTAACAGAACAGCAAGAAGTACACCAGTCATCCTTCAGAGAGAGGCTTCTTAGAATGGATTCATTTATGATCCCGTTCTACCTGAGAAATTTTGTTGTTCTTTCTTGGTTTGGTTGATTGGTTTTGTTTGTTTTTTCAAGACAGGGTTTCTCTGTGTAGCCTTGGCTGTCCTGGTACTCACTCTGGAGACCAGGCTGGCCTCAAACTCAGAGATCCGCTTACATCTGCCTCCCAAGTGCTGAGATTAAAGGCAGATATAGATATATAGATACTGAAGAATGGTGGTAAGGAAATATACTTAAACAGTTTTATATGTGGAACAGAAAACTTTGTATGTACTGTGAAAACGTTGTGATTCACGATGAGCAGCAGCCCTGCCCGAGCTGAGGCGTCTGCGGCAGCTGCTCTTGTTCACTCTGGCTCTTTTGTTCCAGGAGCTGCTGCTGGAGTTTGAATCTGAAGTGCAGAGAAGAGAGCACGAGTTCCAGCTGAGGGCTGATGACATGAGCAATGTAATCCTGACCCATGAGCTCAAGGTAAGTGGCCAGGCCGGGGCTTTTGAAGGGTTTCCAGTCATCAGGTTCACTGTTGCCAGCTTCAATCACCCTGTGCTGCAGAACACCATGCTGTTCCTTTGCTAGTTAGTTAGTTAGTTAGTTAGTTAGTTAGTTAGTTAGTTAGTTAGTTAGTTTTTTGAGACAGGGCTTCTCTGTGTAGCCCTGGCTGTCCTGGAACTCGGTCTGTAGACCAGGCTGGCCTCAAACTCAGAGATCTGCCTGCCTCTGCCAAGTGCTGGGACCATGCCAGGCTTCACACTGTTCCTTTTACCCAGCGACCCGCCTGGAAATTTTCAATCTTTCTCAGATAAAACTACTAAACAAAGAGCTGCAAGGTCTGAGAGAAGCTGGCGCACAAGCAACGGAGAGTCTGCAGAAAGCAGAGACAGAGCACACTGAATTAGAGAGGAAGCTACAGGACCATGCCCGGGAACTCCAGGATCTGGAGGCCATGAAGGATGCTCGGTGTGTGGGGTCTGCTCTCGAGGCACTATGGTCACGGACTGGATCCTGGTGGCCCTGCCTTCCTGGCTTCTTCCAGCTCTACTCTCTGGTCTCTTATGTAACTGCTCTTTACTGATACAGTTTCTGTTTAGGATAAAGGACTTGGAGAGGAAGCTTCACTCCGTACATCTGGCCAAGAAGAAAGCTGAGGAGACTTTCAGGAGGAAGTGCGTATTTCTGTCTGGGTGGTGCCACTGGAAAAGAGTCTGGATCATACTCACTGGAGACAAGCGCCCTGTGACAGACGGGTAGCCTGAGCTGGGAGGCCACTTGGATTGGCTCCATGTTCTACTTCCTCAGACAAGGCTAGGCATCTAGTGTCTCAGAGCTTAAAATGTTTTAAGAGCCAAGACTCTAATCCAGTTCATTGATAAAACACAAACTAAGAATGTCTAAAGCTCTGGATTTAGTCTCCAGTGTCTAAAACAGGCTTTTAAAAATATAACCTTAGTTAAATTGTAACTTTTGTGGGTAAATGAGATGGCTCTTTGAATAAAGTCACTTGTCACCACAGTAGGTGACCTGAGTTCCATCCCTGGAACCCATGTGGTAAAAGGAGAGAGCTGACTCCACACACACGCCCCCACACTAGATAAATAAGTTTAAGACTTAAACGTTAACATTTAAAACTTGGATGTTTTACTAACTAGTTTATAAGTTTTAGACTATAGCCCCAAGCTTTGCCATGACATGGTCACCTGGTTGGTCACCCCTTACTCTCACGGATGTAGACTCTGGGTTCTCTTTTCCCTGCTGACATATCCTGTGCTCAGTGTGGGTTGGACCCAGCCAACAGCAGCAGGTGCTTCACGTTGCCAGGTGTCTGGGACACCCAGGAAGTAGGTGGTATGTTGGCTCAAGACGGAACTTCAGCAGTGCAATTAAAGCATTGCTCCTCCTACAGGTACAACAGGGTTTAGGAGGCGCTGGAACAGCATAGTCAGCAAGGAGTGGGGCTGGGGATGCCAGCTAGAAGCTCAGCTGTGGGCTCAGCCCCCAGGGCAAGAATCATTTACTTTCTCTTCCAAGGAAAACAGTAACTGTAGCTACCACACACCACACACTTAGGCCTCCCAGCCACACTTGGGAGGAAGAAGGGGAACAAATTTTCTCTTGTATTTTCTTGTGCCAGGATTTGTGCAGTACAGACAAACTGATACACTAAGGAAGCACTCAGGAATCTGTCCATCTGGGAGGCAGGTAGCATCAGTTTTCCATGGGCTGCTCAAGCTCCGTTGTCTGCTAGAAGTGCTTTGTGAACCTGCTTTGGTGTCTGTGTGTGAGCTTTTGGGGCCTCTGAGAGCCTGCCGTTTAAGAAGATCTGCTTACGGGCTGAAGAGATGGCTCAGTGGTTAAGAGTACTGACTATTCTTCCAAAAGTCTGAGTTCAATTCCCAACACCCACATGGTGGCTCACAACCATCTTTAATGAGATCCAATGCCCTCTTGTGTGGCTGAAGATAGCGAGAGTGTACTCATATAAATAAAATAAATGATTTTTGTTTGTTTGTTTGTTTTTTCAAGACAGGGTTTCTCTGTGTAGCCCTGGCTGCCCTGGAACTCACTCTGTAGACCAGGCTGGCCTCGAACTCTTGAACTCAGAAATCTGCCTGCCTCTGCCTCCCAAGTGCTGGGATTAAAGATGTGCACCACCACTGCCCGGCATAAATGATTAATTATATAAAAAAAAAAAGAAGAAGAAGAAGATCTGCTTATGTGGGAAGAGCAAGCACCCCCACAAGTTACTCCTGCAGAGCCAGCCATCTTGTCAGGGACAACTGTAGTGTAAGAAAAGATGACATGGCGGGCGGTGGTAGTGCACATCTTCAATCCCAGCACTTGGGAAGCAGAGGCAGGCGGATCTCTGAGTTCGAGGCCAGCCTGGTCTACAGAGTGAGTTCCAGGACAGCCAGGGCTACACAGAGAAACCCTGTCTCGAAAAACCAAAAAAGAAAAAGAAAGGATGACACATACTTTGGAAAGTTCCAGAGCACTGAATGAGCCACCGTGGGACCCTTCCCTGTGTTTCAGACATGAAGAGCTTGACCGTCAAGCCAGGGAGAAAGACACAGTGCTGGCAGCAGTGAGGGGCGCCCATGCAGAGCAGCTGCAGGTGCTGGACACCAAGGTGCTGGAGCTTCAGTTCCGATGTGAAACACTGGAGGGACAACTGCGCAGGGCTGAGCAGATGCGAGCTGAGGACACCAAGGAGAAGAATACCCTTACAGACAAGTGAGCTGCTGCCTCTGGCCCACCCGCCCAACAGCCTTGTGTGCCTGTGCCCAAGGCAGCCATGGGCCATTTTAGAATGGAATTTTACATGCAGTGGGTAGGGGCTTTCTGCCCACCCCAATCTCCACAGCCATTTCTAGTAATTTTTTTTAATTATATAGTTTTTATATTTACGATTACTTGTGATAAGTATATGTAACAAAGTTGACCTATTGTCTTCAGTTTTTGTTTTTCTGAGACAAGGTCTCATTTGTGTAAACTTGGCCCAGAACTTGCTCTATGACTTTGGATGGCCTTGGATTTATAATCCTTGTGCCTCCACCTCCCAAGTGTTGGGACTGCCAACATGTGTCACTATAGCTGGCCCCTTCCCCCCTCTAACTTATCTTTCTTCCTCAACCTCCCAAGTGCTGCTGGGGTTACAGGTGTACAGCACCATGCCTGGCAAAGCTAGCCACGTAATCTTTTTAGTGTTAAGTTCACTGGCATCAGGTTATGATACATGCAATTTCAGCCATCCATCTACAGTACTGTTCCCTTTCAGCTCCAGCTGCCACTCCTTCCCTGGTCTCCCAGCAGCCTCCAGTCTGCACTGTCTGTGAGTCTGCTAACTCTAGGAACAGCACATAAGTTGGAATCTTATGGCACTTGCCCTATGTGTCTGACCTGTCACAGAGACTCAAGTTCTCAAGGGTCATGCACATTTATAGGATGACATTCTCTTTTAAGTTGTGATTGTATCAAAATATGTGCACCTCCAGAAGCCATGGGGCTTTATTGGCCAGCTAGCCTAGCGTACTCAGTGAGCCCTATGTCCCAGTGGGAGGCCTTCTCTCAAGGCAGATGGCTGCTAAAGAGCATCACCCAGGGCTGACCTCTGTCTGACCTGTGTACATGTTCCCGCACATGTGTGTCTGGACATGTCCTCATTCACACTCCTGCACGTACACACAAAATACCATAGCTAACACAAGTTAACTATTTTAGTCACTTGAGCTATGGAGGGCAGTGGTTTGTTAAGTTAAACTTTGTGTCTTTTAAGGCTGATATCCCAGCCTGGACAGGCTGCTCTGTACACATGGGTATCTCCACCTCGGCTATGAGTAACACTGCTTTAGTGCAGGTGTGCAGACTTCCTTCATAGATGTTGCTTTCAGTTCTCTTGTGGACATTAACAGAGTTGGAAATTCAGGACCAAACTTGAATCTCTCTTCTCACTTGTGGGGGGAGTTTGGTGACCTCTGTCCTGAGCATGTACAGGCATTCTGTGACAACCTTAGTACTTACTGGCTTGTCCTCTTGGCGGGTTTGCTCTGGAACCACAGGGCACACATGTAGGATTAAGATAAAAACACAGGTCTGGTAGTGGCATGCCTGCTCCACTTGGAGCTGTCAGTGTTTACTACTGGTCTTCATAGTAAGAGTGCAGTAGCCGTACTGGCAGCTAAGCCAGGCCACATGTTGGGGAAGGGAGGTAGAATGTGAAGGAGGCTACAGTGACATAGGTCACTGGACCAGGTGTTTCTGTGCTGGAAATGTTGGCCTTGGGAGTGTCGGCTGGCCTGGGAAGCAGCCTGGTGAGAAATGTTTCTAAGGGTGTTTCTAGGACCATTTCCACAGTCTCAGATACCAGGGCAGAGTTGGATGGGCTTGCCCAAAGTGGCTACAGATTGATGCTTTCCATGTACCTGTTTTCAGCACTCCGAAAATGTGTGGAGATGTTGGCACAGTGGCCTTTTTCACATTGTACAAGGCCAGGTTTGAAACTCAACACCTGGCTCTTGATCTGGGGCAGCTACTCACCATTCTCTTGTCATGCCCACATTGGACAGCTCATCAGCACAGAGCCCCAGAAGGGATGTGATCATTGGTGCACCTGTGTGACAAAAGCAGAGTTGTTCCCATGAGCAGGGATGGTCTTGCTTAGATCAGTACAATGAGTCCCCTGAAAGTGTCACTTTGTTTTCTGAGGGAAGCTTGTCAGGTTTAGGTGGCTCATCCAGCAGCACTCGACTGCCAAGCCAATGTGTGGACTCTAGAGTCTTGTCCTTTTCACTGAAGTGTGCTAGGTGCTGGGCTGGGCACAGTGAAAGCCGACTCACCGACACCACTTCCTCAATCCCACAGGCTATGTGCACAGATTGCCTTTCCACCTTGCGTAATCTGGCTCTTTATAGTCAATTAGTTAATGTTTGCACAACTGGCTGCTAGATATTTCTTCCTGAGTAGAACCTCTGTCTTAAATTAGGTGATGGTTTGCCTTCTAATGTGGCTCTTTGATGAGGGCTGGGCAACGGTGTGCATTCCTCTGGGTCTGCACAGGAGCATGAGAGAGAGAGAGCAGGCAGGATAGCCTCGCTGCACTCACTCACTCACTCACTCACTCACGTCTTCCTGTGTAGATTTCATGAAGATGCAGCAGCTCTGAGAGCTGCCTGGGATGCCCAGATCGCTCAGATGTCCAAGGAGGCTGTCTCCAAAGACCTTCAGGTTCAGACACTACAGGAAGAAGAAATGAAGCTCAAGGCACAGGTGGCCAGGTTCCAACAGGACATAGACAGGTACTGTCCTCAAGGCAGCCTCCTGTGCTGTTTCCTGCAGACAAGAACCATTACTGGTCCTCAGGATTGAAACCACATCAAACAAACTTGGCCCTGCATCCCTCGGGGAGGAATGATCAATGGGATGAAAGCAGATCGTGGTGGTGGTCAAGACAGCAGACATCCAGGCCCAAAGACTTTGATATGAGGAAAAAGGAAAAGCAGCCAAGAGTTGGTGTGGTGGTGAGCAGTGGCCGTCTTCCTCTGCCATCAGCTTGCAAAGGCAGACAGATTACCATGATTTCAAGGCCAGCTTGGTCCACATAACACTGCAGGACATCCAGGGCTACATAGAGAGACTCCGTCTCAAAGAGAAGGAAAAAACAAACAAACAAACACCATGCTTGTTTTCCCATTCATTGCATTAACTTATGCTTGAATGAAGGTAGGGGCCTGTTTCCATAATGTCATTAATCAGATATAATAAAGCATTGTCCACAGGATGAATCTGGATGGGCATACACATCTACACCACACCACTCTATCTAACCCAGACCCCCTCAGGTCTGTGGCCAGCCCCAACCACCCCACCCCCAACTACGGGCTCCCCTAGGGGAGGACCTTCATGGACTGGACTTCCAAGTGGTGGCCATAATGTGGCTTTTGACCCTGGCTTCTTTGAAGATTTATTTATTTATTTATATTATGTATATAGTGTTCTGCCTGTATGTATCCTGCAGGCCATAAAAGGGCACCAGACCTCATTATAGATGGTTGTGAGCCACCATGTGGTTGCTGGGAATTGAACTCAGGACCTCTGGAAGAATAGACAGTGCTGTTTGTTTGTTTGTTTATTTGTTTGTTTGTTTTGAGACAGGGTTTCTCTGTGTAGCCCTGGCTGTCCTGTAGACAGTTCTCTTAACCACTGAGCTATCTCTCCAGCCCCAACCATGGCTGATGCTTTTTTTTTTTTTAAGATATTCCTCTGATATTTTTTTCTGTCCGTTTTGGTACTTTGTGCTCGTCTGTCCACTCATCTGTTGTCCCTGTCCTTGGTTCCTGTAATCTTAGTGCTTGTGAGTGGACAGCAAAGGCCTCTTACTTATGACACTGCTCATTTGACATCTTCCCCTTTACCCTAGACCAGCCTCACTGGAGGCTTGTCGGTTCTATCAATTATGCTGATCTTTGTGAAGAACCAGCTTTGGATTTGATTATCTCCATTGTTTTTTGTTGTGGTGGAGGTGGTGGTGGTTCTATTTCCTTTGGCTTTGGTTTGTTGTTCTGATCGATCTTGATATCGGAGCCAAGATGATTAACTATGAGCCATCCTTCCTTCTATCAGATGTAACTAGCGTTGGGAGTTTCCTTTCCAGCACAGCTCAGCTTGTGCTTGGGCATGGCTCCCTCTCAGCTCTGTCTTCAAAATGATGTGACATTTTCACCAAGTGCACCTGCGTTGGGGTTGTACTGGCTGCCCGCCACACTGGCCTTTGTACGGCTATGAACAGGCCTGTTTGTCCCCCTCTGTCCACAGACTACTGTCTGGCATGGACCCTCAGCCCGTCTGCTTTTTCAGCCTTTGTGCCCCCATGACACATGCTCCAGTTTTGCCTCTTAGGTCTCTGTTTAGAGAACTTACACAGTAGTCCTGGCTTAGGTTTAACCGCTTCTCCTCTCTGTCTGTGCACTGGTTCTCTCTGTTGAGTGTGGCCCCCTCCCTCCAGCCCTGTTTTCTCCAGCATGTGTTGAAGCCCTTCATGTTTACCTGTCCACAGGTGCTGTTGTTTCTCCAGGTCTCTCTTAGGACAGCTTCTCCTCACACCATGCATGTATCCTTCCTCAGCATGAGCCACGGGCTCGATGGGAAGGAGGGGCGGAGCATCATGTCAGCCCTCAAGTTTCATCCCACCTTTGCTCTTCATGTTGAAGGGACCTCAGGAGAGAAAGTTAACGTGGGCCATCACATGTGTCTGTAGGTACAAGCAGCAGCTGTCCCTGGCAGTGGAAAGGGAACAGAGCCTCGAGCGCGAGCAGGTACAGCTGGGCCTTGACTGGCAGCGTCGCTGTGATGACATCGAACGGGACCAGATCCAGAGATCTGAGACTTTGATCCAAGGGCTGACCAAGGCCAGAGATCAGGTGTGTTGGGTACTCCGGGTGTAGAATATGAGCAGTACTGTACCGGATGGGTTTGGCCCTCGCCATATTATTTTTTAACTCAGAAAACTCCAAACTCAAATACCAGTTAATTTATAGCCATGAGTCATGGTCATGCTGATGTAGTAATGCAGCCCTGAAATCCCAGCTGCTCAGGAAAAGGAGGCAGGAGATCTCAAGGCCAAGGCCAGCCTAGACAAAAGTAAGTCTCTGCCTTATCCCCAAACATGTTTAGGGACTGGTTCTGGGAGTGCTGAGATGGTCCCTACCCATTGGGATGGCCCTGCCCAGCCAGGGTAAAACTAGGTACCATAACTGGACAGGAAAGCCCTCCTTCACCAGTGGAGGGTGGCCCTAGCATTCTGAGTGCTACATATATATTGGCTCTTGTGGCTGTTCACTTCCTCCTGCTGTCTGCTTTTTAAGCAGAAGGGAGTCTGGTCCCTAAAGTCCAGCACTGCCCACAGATGGACATGTTCACAGGTTGCTGCTAAGCTCCAGGAGACAGAGAGGGCATTGCAGAAGCAGGAGACATTGCTGAAGGCTGTGTCAGTGGAGCGAGACCAGGCTATGGAAACTCTACGGACACATGGGCTCCTCCCGGGACAGGAGGCACAGGTGGGTGTCCTGCTGGCTCGAAGAGCCTTCACTCCACACTTAGTGTCCATTACATTGGCTCAGGCTTTCTCAATCCAGCCTCTCGATGACAGCTGCTCCAGCGAGGGCAAGTCCAAGCTTCAGTTTTAAAGCAGGCAGGCCAGTATGTAGTAAAGCAGGCAGTATGTAGTAAAGCAGGCAGTATGTAGTAAAGCAGGCAGGCGGTATGTAGTAAAGCAGGCAGTATGTAGTAAAGCAGGCAGGCAGTATGTAGTAAAGCAGGCAGTATGTAGTAAAGCAGGCAGGCGGTATGTAGTAAAGCAGGCAGGCAGTATGTAGTAAAGCAGGCAGTATGTAGTAAAGCAGGCAGGCGGTATGTAGTAAAGCAGGCAGGCGGTATGTAGTAAAGCAGGCAGGCGGTATGTAGTAAAGCAGGCAGGCAGTATGTAGTAAAGCAGGCAGGCAGTATGTAGTAAAGCAGGCGGTATGTAGTAAAGCAGGCAGGCGGTATGTAGTAAAGCAGGCAGTATGTAGTTGTAACTGCCGTTTCTTTTGTAACGGCCGTCAGGTTCTGCTACTTTGTAAAGGCCGGCCGGTTCTGCTGCTCCGGTCGACAGGTCAGGGTCTAGCAAGAGAGAGAGTGGGGACGGAGGAAGGGGAAAAAAGGGGCGAGAGACGCAAAAGATAGATACAAGACAGAGTCCGGTGGCGTCTCTTCAAGTCTCTTCTTTATTCTCCTCTCTTCTTACTATCTTCTCCTCACTCCTTCAGTCTCCTGACACCTCCCACCTTCTACCTTCTACCTCCTACCTTCTACCTCTACCTCTATATCCTACTTCCTACTACCTCCTACTTTCTACCTCCTCAATAGAAAGGAAATCCGGGTATTTATACCCTTTACCACGTGACTTGCCCTCGTGGACAATCTCAACTGAAGCCACTACGTCACGTGCCTTGTAGCCATGGATACCAGGAGCACCTTGCAGCTGGGGGCACTAAACAGTGTAACAAGATGTCTATCAGAGTGCGCTCAGCTATTGCAGGCTGTTGAAACAAGTCTCTTGTCAGGGTATATGGCTCAAGATGGCTGTAAAGATGATAGCCACTTTCGGCTAAGAGTCGGCTCCCAACATGTAGTAAAGCAGGCAGTATGTAGTAAAGCAGGCAGTATGTAGTAAAGCAGGCAGTATGTAGTAAAGCAGGCAGGCGGTATGTAGTAAAGGAGGCAGTATGTAGTAAAGCAGGCAGGCGGTATGTAGTAAAGCAGGCAGTATGTAGTAAAGCAGGCAGGCAGTATGTAGTAAAGGAGGCAGTATGTAGTAAAGCAGGCAGGCAGTATGTAGTAAAGCAGGCA
>NW_021620524.1:1026130-1038448 GCF_004785775.1 Grammomys surdaster
CAGGCAGTATGTAGTAAAGCAGGCAGGCAGTATGTAGTAAAGCAGGCGGTATGTAGTAAAGCAGGCAGGCGGTATGTAGTAAAGCAGGCAGTATGTAGTAAAGCAGAGGCCAGGATGTCATCTTCTCGATTATTTAGCTTTTGAAACTCTAAATCCCAACATCCAGAGAGCACACATGGCATGTCCAGCCAGCACTGAAGAAAAAGGCCCAGGCACTGCTGTACACTAGGTGGCAATGTCAAATCACTCTTGAGTCTTTCAAGATTCACTGTTAAGTGCTTACTTAGTCAGTTTCAAGGAAGTAACTCTGATTGCCAGGCTTGCTCAGCAAGTGTCTTCAGCTATAAAGACAGTGCCAGCTCACAGCCTCATAGAGGTGGGTACTGCTGCCATGGAGACCAGCATGTCTGAGCTGTTGCAGTTGTTAGCAGAAGTGATTCCTAGCCAGAGGGACTAGAGACAGCCTTAGACTGGAAGAGGCTAGGAACAGCACTATCCTGGCCTGCAAATGGTTTTGCTTTTTTTCTTTCTGGGTTTTAGTTTGGTTTAGTTTGGTTTTTGATGGGGTGAACTCAATTCGCAGAGAAATGAAGGCCCTAGCATCCTGATCAATGAGTCTGATGGGCAAATGCACTACATACACTTCCAGAAAGCATTTCTTCACTCTGAAGATCCTGCCACCCTTCCCTTGGTCCCATCTTCTTACCCAAGGCAGCCATGTTCAGATTTCTCTCCTCATTGATTTATTCCTCTGCCTGTGGCTTCTGTCACCTTGCATGAAGGACGAGTAGGGGAGAATTCCCTCTACTACATGTTGTGGATCCTGGCCATGGTTGAGAATATTTCAAGGATCAGGCAGGCTGATGCCCCCCCTTTAATCCCAGCAGATCTCTGTGAGTTTAGGACCAGCCTGATCTACATAATGAGTTCCAGGCCAGCCAGAACTACACATTGAAACCCTGTCTCAAGCCAAAATTAAAAATTAAACCCACACCAAATATGAGAATATTTTAAGAGATGGGAGATGGCTCAATGTGTAAAGTCCTTGCCGTACATTCTTAAGGACCTAAGTTATGCATAAGTCATCTTATGTTGCCTCTTGACTCCATACAGTGACACATGGACAAATCGATATGCACATGGCACATACCAGCATATAACCCCCACACACAAACACATACTATTTAAGATTTAGGCAGGTGTGGTAGCACGTACTTGTAATTTCACTATTCAGGCAACTAAGGGAAGAAAATTGTGAGTTCAAGGCTGGCCTGGACTACATAAGGTTCTCTATCAAAAACAAACGGGAAAATGTTAAATAGTCAGGGTTATAGAGGCTGAGCACTTCCTTGCATGACCAAAGCCCTAGATTTGAGCCCCAACATCACAAATAAATGAAAGTGAGCAGTTTGTTTCCTGTGTTGGACATGAGCATATGAAGTCAGGGTACATGTATGAAGACCCTATCTTAACTTCATGGGAATTGTCCAGCCACAGGAGACTGGTTAGTTGTGTGTACTCTTGGCTGGAGCTATAGCAGCGTGAAAGGCAGACATGTGATAGAGTAGTGGAGGCAGCCTCTCGGCCACTGGGGCATCAAGGAGCAGGAAGGCTTGAGAGGAAAGAGTTAACACAGGTACTAGAGTGAAACCAGAACACCAGCATCTTAACCACATCATCATTAGCCAGGAACTCAACTCCGATGCTTTGCTTTGCTTCTTGGTTCTTTTTGATGTTTTTGTTTGTTTGTTTGTTTGTTTGTTGGGTTGTTTGTTTTTGTTTGTTTGTTTTTTGAGACAGAGAGTCACTATGTCCTGCAACTCACTATATAGAGTACTGAACTTTTTTTTTCTTGAGACAAGGTTTCTCTGTGTAGCCCTGGCTATCCTGGAACTCACTCTGTAGATCAAGCTGACCTGGAACTCACAGAGATCTGCCTGCCTCTGCCTCCCCAGTGCTGGGACGGCATGTGCTGCCATAGCTGCCTTACCGTACCTTCATTTTTAAAATACAAGATAGTGCTTCCTCTTTTATTGGTCTCATCATTTGTGCTGCCAATTTTGAAAAACTGAGAGTACTGTCAAATGTCCAGAGTCACATTTCAGAATGTAGTCACGGACCTTTTTTTTCATTCATTTTTTTTATTACATTATTTATTTTGTCTTTCTATGTGTGTGACACCACATGGGAGGAGTCAGAGGACAACTTTAGGGAATTGATTCTCTCCTTCTACCATGCATGTTCCAAACTTCCAAGTCAAATGGTTTCACCCACTGAGCCATCTCACTGGCCTAGGAGCCTTTCCATCATCAAGTCCTGAGTAAGTAAGAATTCGAGCTGGAGAGATGGCTCAGCCATTAAGAGCACTGACTGCTCTTCCAGAATTCTTGAGTTCAATTCCCAGCAACCACATGGTGGCTCACAACCATCTGTAATGGGATCTGATGCCCTTTTCTGGTGTGTCTGAAGACAGCGACAGTGTACTTGTATACATAAAATAAGTAAATCTTTTTTTTTTTTTTTTTTTTTTTTTTTTTGGTTTTTCAAGACAGGATTTCTCTGTGTAGCCCTGGCTGTCCTGGAACTCACTCTGTAGACCAGGCTGGCCTCGAACTCAGAAATCTGCCTGCCTCTGCCTCCCAAGTGCTGGGATTAAAGGTGTGCGCCACCACTGCCCAGCTAAGTAAATCTTTTTAAAAAGCGAAGAAGAAGTAAGAATTCTGTCCAAAGACACATGACTTCATACATGGCAGCTTCTGAGTAACATGAGATGGAAAGGTAGTTTTTCCTTCACAAAGTGGAGCCCAGCAGCTCCGTGGTGACGACAGTCAGACCCTGGTAACAGGATGCCTGTGGACTGAGTTGCATTCCCCACAAGACTCAGGTTAAAGTCCTGACCCCAAGACTTCAGAATATGACTCCCTGAGATTGTACTGCTGAGGATGTAGTGGACTAAGATGAGCCATGCCGGGGCATGATGGCCCTGACCCCTGACCCTGCTTCTGCTGTCCTCTAGAGGGACGGACACGTAAATGCACAGAATGGCCATGTGGTGGCAGAGGCAGAAACTAGAGTGACAAATTTACAAGCCCAGGAACACGATTCTGACAAGACATGGAGCTGACAGCCGCAGGCCTTTAGATGGAACACGGCTTTCCTCACAGCAGTGTCAGGCCTGGGCCTGCACAACAAGGGAGAATGCATTTCTGTTTGAACCCAGCTTATAGCCATGTATTTCTGAAACTGTAAGAAACTCCTACAGACTACTAAACCTCAGCCTGGGCTAGCTCTCAGCAGGATCTCGACTGGCTCTCCTAATCTGTGTCCATTTGAAGATAAGGCTTCACTAGCGCCACCCCTCCTTGGGATTGTCTTTAATGGTGTGTCCTAGTCAGGGTTCCTGTGGCTGTGATGAAACACAAGACCGAAAGAAAGCTGGACAGGAAAAGGTTTGTTTGGCTTACACTTCAGTGTCACTGATTATCATAGAAGGAAGACAGGACAGGACAGGGTAAGATCCTGGAGGCAGAAGCCATGGAGGGGTGCTGCTTACTGGCTTGCACATCCTACTTTCTTATAGAACCCAGGACTACCCACAGTGGGCTGTGCCCTCCCCCATCAATCACTAGTGAAAAGAAAGCCCTACAGGTTTGTCTACAGCCTGATCTTATGGAAGTTCCCTTCTCTCAGATGACTTTAGCTTGTATCAAGTTAATGTACAACCATCCAGCACATGGTCCTTGTTTTTTGTCAGTAGTCAAACATCTGCCCCATTATGAAAGGCAACTCACTCACCATCTCTAGAATAATAATACTGACATTCTTGCAGGCCCTTCCTGAGGGATGCCTGCCTCAGACTTGTCTTTCTCCTGCCAAGCTGTCATTCCTTTAAAGGCTAAGTTCCCAGATCACAGAGTAGGCACAGGGGGGTGATAGTGTCTACACTGGAAGTGACTACCCAGGATGGCCCTGGTGCTGGCAGCTGGCAGCAGCTGGTGCTTGCCTATAGTCATGCTATGGGCATACAGGATCTGAGCAGCAGATTGCTAACAAAACACATTTCTCCTCTGAACTCTCATACTCTGCAGTTCCCAAACATGGCCCGTGGCAGAACAGTTGGTTGAAGACACTCCTGACCCCTCCTGGGGCCTGTGAGGAGAGCTGTCCCAGGGGTAGGGCACTGAGGACACTGAGCACCTGTTCTCACATTTCTGCCACAAGAATCAGAGCATGATGAGGGGTAGATGACCTTTGTATGCATGCATGGGCCTCTTACCCCACAGAGTTTTGTGAGGTTATATAGGATAAACTATAGACATCATAGAAGAAAAAGTACTTATTTTTGTCAGTGGCCCCTTACTGGAAGCTTTCTTGTACTTTTCCCCTAGGCTGGCAATCAAAAGAATACATTTGTCTCCAAGTACCAGCTAAGCAGGTCAGCAAGGCCTATCGGTTGGCCGCTTTTTGTTAAATAAACAATAAACTTCAGAAGTGTGCTTTATAGTCAGGAACAGCCCATATCCACCCACCTCCTCAAGTGTACCCTTGATCTTGGACACAGTATCTGGCTGTGTCCCAACAACCAAAGTAGCTAGTACAGTTCCCAGAATCTTCCTGCAGACGCAGGCCTAGGTACAGCTTTGGAATAAAGGATGGGCCAGGGCCCAAGAGGGAGAAGCCCTCACCAACCCCTCACTGGTAGCCTTACATAGGGCTGCCTAGCCTGCTCTACTGGTGAGCTGCAGAAGTCAGCAAAGGATATGCTGCCTGAATGTTATTGAGTGGGACCCTCCTGCAGGCCCCACTAGGAGCACCTGGGGACTATCTCTGGATTGGCCAGGAGCCTGTGCTATGCCAAAGACTGACACCAGATTTGCCACAGGCTTCCTCAGCACACAGAGATTGGCTGTATGCGACATCCATTCTACAAGCTCCCATCTGGCATCTGTGATATGGGAACGTCACTATAGTCTAGGGCAGGTCAGAAGGGCGGCCCTTGTGCTTCAGAGTTGTCACCTCAGGGATCCCAAGAGGAAGAAGTTGTAGCCAGCCTGAGACCAGAAGAGGCTCTTAGCCAGCTTGGTGTCACAGATGTGAGGTAGCATAGGGATGACTGGGCTTCTCCGGGCTTCACTGTCACCTCTACTTCTCAGAGGTTCTCTCCAGGTTTCCGGCCTAGCTGCTGTGCTGTCCATTGCCAGAGTGGGGGAATCAGCCACAGTCATAACAAAGGGGAGGCTGGATGTTGCAGGAAACTGAGGTGACCCCTCCTGTCCAGGGGGTAAGAGCTGGAGTGAGCTCAGGTTGGGCTAGAAGGTTAGCAACCACGGGCTGCACACTCAGTCATCCTGGCTAAAGAAGAGCATTGGCAAGCTGGGGCTCAGGTTGAGAGAAATGATAATTCTGTTCTAGGAGTAAAAAAAAAAAAAAACCAACAACAACTTACAGCAACTTAAAAAGCTGTAGTTGGACTAGTGTGATAGCTCAGTGTGTAACGTTGCTTGCTGCTAAACCTGAAGACCTGAGTTTAGTCCCCAGGACCCACTGTGGAAGGAGAGGACCATCTCTCCAAAGTTGTCTTCTGACTTCCATATGCAGGCTGTAGCATGTATATAAACAACACACACACACACACACACACACACACACACACACACGGAGAGAATTTTAAAAGGGTGGGATAGGGTGACTGTAGTTAGCACTGTAGTGAGGGGATCTTTCAGATCATGCAGGCCTAGAACAGACCCAGCTTAGCTTCTCTCAGCCTTAGGAAGTCTGCACTTGTCACTGGAGGGAGGTGCGCCCCAACAGCACTTCTGCCTGAAATCCACATGCCTGGGAAGTAGGCAGATAGACAGTGGATGGAATGGGCTGAACATGTCGGGGGGTGGGGGTGGGGGAGTGGGGACATAAGTGGAGGGGCTGAGCCTCTGCTAAGCATTTCACTAGGAAGGTTTTCTTTTCCTTTAATTCAACCACAGATATTTCTACCTCGTGGTGATCCCTCAGAAACATAATCTGAATGCATTGTCACATGACATGCTTAATGTGCTGAGTCATTTTCTTACCAGGTCGCTCACAAGCATGGTTACAGTGCTGTGGCTGGGTGGGGTGTGGGAGGTCAGAGAGGTTGCTCAGCAGTTAAGAGCACTTCCTGCTCCTGCTGTTCTTGCAGAAGACCTGGGTTCAGTTCCCAGCACCACGTGGCTGCTCACAACCATCTGTCACCCCAGATCCTGGTATTCAGCACCATCTTCTGGCCTTTGTGGGTAGTGCATACACGTGGTACACATGCATATCTGCAGTCAAAACATACATATAACATAGAAATAATCTTTTTAAAAATGTGGTGTTGGACACATTTGTGTCTCTTCCTCAGAAGATCGACTAGGATCTCCTGTGCTGGGTCTTGCTTGGCTTATGACCAGAGAAATTGGTAACAAGTCAGACTCGAGCCTCGATTTGCACTGATGGGCACTTGAAACACCTCTAGGCATGTTGAGTTGCTTTTTCTTTCCCTTTTTGTTCTCACTGTCAGTTTACCCTGCACCTCATGCTCACCTGACCCACCTCATGCTGTCCCAGGCTTAGGGGCTCTGCCACCTGACCTGTTTGGATGTTTTCTGTTACAGTTGTAATTCCTGCTCCTCTCCTTTTTCAGTTGTGTTCTACCCAGTGAATTGTCTTACTGTTCTAAGACTTCATAGACGTCATAAAGCCAGGGCTGGAGAGATGGCCCAAAGGTTAAGAGCACTGGCTGTTCTTCCAGAGGACCCAGGTTCAATTCCCAGCACCCACATGGCAGCTCATAGCTATCTGTAACTTAAGTTCCAGGAGATACAACAACCTCACATAGACATACATCTAGGCAAAACACCAATGCACAAAATATAAAAATAAATAAATCTTGGCCTGGCAGTGGTAGCACACACCTTTAATCCCAGCACTTGGGAGGCAGAGGCAGGTAGATCTCTGGGCT
Organism: Grammomys surdaster; assembly: GCF_004785775.1. NCBI lineage: Eukaryota > Metazoa > Chordata > Mammalia > Rodentia > Muridae > Grammomys > Grammomys surdaster. Next base: position 1,033,110 of record NW_021620524.1, read on the forward strand.
GAAGGCAAGCCTGGTCTACAAACCTAGTTCCTGGACAGCCATGGATACACAGAGGAAACCCTGTCTCAAAAAAACAATCAATCAATCAATCTTTTTTAAAAATTAAAAAAATTCATAAAGCCGTAGGCATGTGACTGAACTGTCACCCCTCTAGAGCTCCCCTGACACTCTTCTCCTTCCTAGCCCCGTGACCCTTGTCTGTGTCTGCGAATCCCGTCACTCACGCAGTGCCTCACAAACCGACACGCCCCTCGAGGCAGACGGGGCATACTACGCCTTTGGGTCAGGAGGGTCGTTGCGTCATAGGAACTTTTTCCTGGGGACACAAACAAGCTTCTACACACTCCATATAGTGCTTGACGACAAACCAAAATATGATTCTACCAAAGCCCAACTGGGGGAATCCAAGAGCTTATCGGGCTTCTCACAGATCTGTGTGAGCGGCAACCTACAAGCACATGGGGAACTCTGGAGCAATCACGCTACCAATTTAGCCCCACTGTGGGCAGCGACTTTCCCATGGCTGTAGAGATAGAACCCCTGCCTTCAGTTAACCTCCCACAGTCTATATAAACCCGGACACATCTCTAGACCATGAGGCCGTGTGTAGTTGGGACAAGACTGGATACTGCTTGGTACGAAGTGCAGTGAGGAGAGGCCAGAACATGAGGTGAGGGCCTTCATTCCCACTGTGAGGAAGTGTCATCAGTCAGCAAGACAGATCCTGGGGGTCTCTTTCAAATAATCAGTGTTTCTGATAAAGATGGTGGTTGTTACAGTCGGAGGATAGTGCTCTACCGTGCACTGCAGGTTTGGAGGACAGGGTATGACCCTGAACTGGAACAAAGGACCTCTTCCTTTGTATCCCTAGTTATTCTCCCTTGTTGTGTGTGTGGTTGGCAGGTACCCCCTCAGCAGCATGAAGGAGAAATAAGAACAGATTCTCCATCTAGTGAAATCCAGAGGTTACAAGAACAGAATGCAGGTCTGCGGAACGCTGTTTCACAGATGAGGAGAGAGATGGAGATGCTGAGCGGTCATCTTCCCTCTGCCCAGCCAGAAGAATGTTCAAACACAAACCCTGATCCCAAGGCTGGGGGAGATTCGGCCCCTCCAGGTGAGCAGGCAGAGATGGAGGCAAAGAGGAGTAAAGAAGGGAAAATGGTGGGGATGTGGGAACCAGACAGAACAGGGAGAATCCCCTGGGTGGGCTTCTCATTCCAGTCGTGATACATCACCACAGAGTACAGCAATTGCTTGTCCTCCAAGAGAAAAACTTAAGTTTTGTTAACAATGTTTCTTTGGCGACATAGGGGAAAAGTGCAGGGTGGATATTTGATGCCCCTGGCAAGCAGTCAGACTGGGCAGGATGTGGCTGTGCTAGCAGGGTTGTCGGGCAGGCCTTCCTCAGGAGGAGCATTCTATGGAAGGTCTGAGTTGGCAGCCCAACCTATGTCTTGTTCTTAGCAGGCTCCATGACTGCTTCTAAGGGACAAGTCCCTGATGTGGGAGTTATTCCCTCCATTCAGAAAGGCTATGGGAATGGAGGCAGGCAAATTTTCCTCTTGATCCCAAAGCCTTCCTAGAGGACATGGAGGCTAACCTGAGAAGTGAAGGCTGGTCCAGAGAGTTGGGGGGAGAGAGATTAGGGGCAGAGGAGAGCCTGTGAGCCCTGCAGCTTTGGCATTAGGGCAGTGGTGTAAGTGTGTTGTGTTGTTCCCTGGTGGTTTTGGCAGATTATGTTCGGGCCCTTGAAGCAGAAATGCAAACCCTAAAGCATAAACTTAAGGCGTTGGAAGAGCAGCTACAAGGCCCAGAAGAGCCAGTGAAGACGTCTGTGGCCACCGCTGATCCACACCATAGTGGCCACAGCTCTGCAGAAGCAGCTGGTGAGAGCCCCTGGCTACCTGAACCTTATTCTCTGTCCCAGTAATGCTGAATGTGTGAAAATTAAGATGTATGGTCAGTGGTGGCACAAGCCTTTAATCCCAGTGCTTTGGAGGCAGAGGCAGGCAGATCTGTGTGATTTTGAAGCCAGCCTGGTCTTCAGGGTGTGAGTTTCAGAACAGCCAGGGCTACACAGAGAAACCCTGTCTAAAAGAAAAGAAAAAGAAAAATTTACAAATTAGTTTACAAAATTAATTACAAATTAATTTAAAAATTAAACAATGTCTAAGAATAAAGAAAATTGATATAAATTCCCTATGGCAAGTCTTCCAAATGCATGCACAGCTACACAGTCTTTATTACCACCAGACAGCCTGTTTCCAGAAGAGGAGCTCCCTGGAAGTCCCTAGTGTTGGGGGGGAGTTCTGTTTTCTCATGTGAGTACAATTATGTGGCACATGAGCATCTATCTCTCTGGTGTCTTTTGGCCTAAATTGAGTTTTAGTGGACTGTGCCAGGCTTTACAGTGCGTGTCCGTCAGACTGATGGACAGTCACTGCCCACCCGCAGTTTGCAGGGCAGCTCCACAATGTACATGATCTGTTTTCCTGGTTAGCCGCCCCAGAGTCTGTGTGGGCACATCCTGATACAGTGTGAATTTCAGTCCATGTGAACATAGACATCTTTTCCTGGGCTTTTGGGATCCTCATCTGCCCCGGCCGTCACAGTGAGTTATTAGTTACATTTCTGTGGCTGTGACAAAGCACCAAGAGTTAGACACCTTATAGAAGAAAACACTTATTTTGGTTTATAGTTGCAGAGGGTGAGAGTCCATAAAGACAAGGCTGAGGCAGCAGACAGGTATGGCAACTGGGAAAGAGTAGGGAGAGCTCCATCTTGAGCTACAAGCACAAAGCACATAGAAGTGTGGCATCTTTACCTCCAGTGACCTCCTCCATCAAGGCCACACCCCCAAACCTCCCTAAACACTGCCACCAAGTGGGAACCAAGTGTCCAAACATCTGAGCCTGTGAGGGACAGTATCATGAAAATCACAACAGTGAAATACTGCCAGCCTGGCCTTACACCTATGCTGGTGGCCACTTAGGACCTCTGAGAGACCCTGGAGTTCTGAGCAGCACTCCCACTGCCAAGACACAGACATGTGTTGTCCTCAGGCTCTCCACAGATCAGCTCTTCCCAGGAGTGTGCTGTCCTTGGTGCAGAGCTGATGCAAGCAGGGGAGCGGGAACACGGAGAACGGACATCTTTCCTAGAACAGGCTTGCCCTGGGCCTTCTTTCCATTCTTTACAAGGAAGAAGAATGTCTGAGGTGCAGTGTGCATCCATCCCCTAGTACCTGAGGGAAGGAAGGACAGAAGCTCACATGGGTCATCCAGGGCCCAGCCCTGATCAAGGGGCTTCTCCCTCTCACCTTGCAGAGCCATCTGTGTGCCAGGTTGTGATTAGTGAGCAAAGCTGGGTGGAATGCCCTGTCCTTTCAGGCCACCCTTTCCTGGGAAGGAGCCCGGGCACTGTGGTGCATGCTTCCTTATGGGTCCTGGGAAGGAGCCCGGGCACTGTGGTGCATGCTTCCTTATGGGCTGCCCCACCTAGCTTGCCAACCTTTCATGGGGAAGTACTACATTTGTGCTCAGGAGTAAGATAGACTTGCCACTTTGTTTCCTTTTTTGTAATGTTCTGGTCAGGATACTACTCTGGCCTTAGAGAGATGCATGATCAGACACACACCTTTTTCTTAAACGATTTATTGAATTTAACTTTCAAATCCCCAGAGCCTAGAGTTTTTCTTGTGGGAAGATTTGAAACTTAAGTACGTATTTGTAATTAATTGACTGATCATATTTTCTTCCTTTCTTTTTTTCTGAGACTCACTCTGTAGACCAGGGTGGCCTCAAACTCACAGAGATCCCCCTGCCTCTGACTCCTGAGTGCTGGGACTAACAGTGTGTGCTGACACTGCTGTGTTTCCTTTTTATGTATTTTGTGTCACGGTATAGTAAGAAATTATCCATTTCATCATTTTCAAAGTTCTAGGATGATGCTTCTTATCCTATCTGTTTCATTCATTTACTTCTTTGAGACAATAATCCTCCTGCCTCCACTTCCTGAGTACCTGAGACTGCAGCTGTATTGCTGTCCTGTCTGTACTGAGTCTTAAATGTCCATAGACACTTCCCCACACATCATATTGGACATTTACTCTGCGCTCCTCTGCTCTTTCTCGGTGCTCTCCTGGGAGTGTGCAGTAATTGACCTCTTTACTCAGTACTTACAACAAGTCGGGCATTGCAATGGCTGGCACTAGAGTATATAATACTCTCTAGTCCATCAGCAGTTAGTGTTAATCATATTCTGCCCTTTCTTCTCGATTATTTGTTTTTCATGGCTATTCTTTTATTTCTAAGATATGCACCTAATGCTATAAATGTTCTTGTTCCTTTTTTGTGCAGTGCTAGGACTGGACCCAGAGTCCAGCTCACAGTGGCTCTGGCCTGGAACCCAGAGCCTGGCTCACAGTGGCTCTGGCCTGCTCTCGGCCTCTGAGCTCTTGCCACAACCAGTGGCTTTGGTTTTGGTTTTTACATGTATGGTGGGTGTTTTACCTACATGTGTCTGTGTACCACATGTGTACCTGGTAACTGCAGAGGCCAGAAAAGGGTGTCAAATCCTCTGGAACTGAAGTTACAGATGGTTGTGAGCTAGCATGTGAGTGCTGGGAACCAAACCCCATCATCTGGGAAAACAGCAAGTGCGCTATACCCTGGGACATCTCCTCAGTCAGTCAGGTCCAACCCCACAGCCAGCTTTTTATTTCAAGACATTCTCACTAAGTAGATTAGACTGGCCTTGAACTCACTCCAAAGCCTTCTCCCATCCGGCCTAGATGCTGTGTTTCCTTGAAAGGACAGCTTTACATATATTTTATTATTATTATTATTATTATTATTATTTTACATATTTTATTTTACAACATTCTTAGAGTTGTTTTTACCATTCTATACAAAATAACTTGGAGTATCAAGTGTCAGTTCTTCTTTGACCCAGGTATTATGTAAGCATCTTTCTTTCTTTCTTTCTTTCTTTCTTTTTTTTTTTTTTTTTTTTGTTTGTTTTTCGAGACAGGGTTTCTCTGTGTAGCCCTGGCTGTCCTGGAACTCACTCTGTAGACCAGGCTAGCCTCAAACTCTCGAACTCAGAAATCCACCTGCCTCTGCCTTCCAAGTGCTGGGATTAAAGGCGTGCGCCACCACCGCCCGGCCCCCTTTTTTTCTTTCTTTCCAAATAAATGGCCCTGTATTTAAGTGGGAAAGTTGATCAGATCTAAAATGGTAAGTAAGGCTGGGTTTCTTCATAGTCCTGTGTGCTCCCTTCTCTCTCTCTCTCTCTCTCTCTCTCTCTCTCTCTCTCTCTCTCTCTCTCTCTCTCTC
>NW_021620524.1:1038458-1064584 GCF_004785775.1 Grammomys surdaster
CTCTCTCTCTCTCTCTCTCTCTCTCTCTCTCTCTCTCTCTCTCTCTCCCCCTTTCTATAAGATTGTACTAAATAGCATAATATCATGTCTCTGGACTTTCTAGGGACCCAACCCTTTGATTCAGGGATGGACATATTTGCCTTGAAGTCACTTAGAAGCTTTAGTGGCCTCTGTGGGAAGGAGGGTCAGCTTCACAGAGCGACTGTTTTTGTTTCTCAGGTTTGAGCTGACATCAACTGTTCTTACCTACAGATGTAGCCCCGGCAGACCAGACTTCCATTGCATTGGCACTCAGAAAACTTGGAGACAGAGTACATCTATTGAACTTGCTGGTGACACAACTCAAAAAGAAGGTAGGTCTACCCTGGACACTTAAGGCTGTGCAAGCATTCCAGCTGAAGAACCAGTCCAGATGTGGACATAGGTGCAGGCTCCAAGAGAGGTGCCAGGTGTGACCTCATTGACCTTGGGTATTGTCCCAACTTCTGTTTGCTTCAGATCAAAGGACTGCACTGTGCAGTAGTTGGTTTATCTTATGTGTGGCTATAGATGATTCACAGGGAAGCCTGATATGGTGGTAAGTGTCTGTCGTCCCAGCATTCAGGAGGTAGAGGCAGGAGGATCAAGGTCATCCATGGCTATAGAGAGAGTTGGAGCCGGGCGGTGGTGGCGCACGCCTTTAATCCCAGCACTCGGGAGGCAGAGGCAGGCGGATTTCTGAGTTCGAGGCCAGCCTGGTCTACAGAGTGAGTTCCAGGACAGCCAGGACTACACAGAGAAACCCTGTCTCGAAAAACTTAAAAAAAAAAAAAAGAAAAAGAAAAAGAGAGTTGGAGGCCAGCCTGGGATACATGAGACCCTATACCCAAACAGCAGCAGCAGCAGCAGCAACAACAGCAACAATGCACACACACACACACAATGTATATGTATGTATATATATGTATGTATGTCTATACACATAAATATGTGTCGAGATATACATTGTGTATATGTTTATGTACATTATACATTTTATAAGTATATTTATAGATGCATGATGCATATACATATTTTATATGTACACATATATATGAAGAGAAAGAGGAAAACATACAAGAAGACCAGGTAGAAGAAAGAGGAGGTCTTGACAAAGAGCAAGGTGGACACACAAGACCTGTGTAAGTGAAGTCACTGTGTCTTGGCTTCTGGCTTCTTTCACTTAACCCAGGAGTTTGTTTTGGTTTGTTTTGGTTTTGAGACAGATGTATGTAACCCTGGCACTCTCTATATAGACCAGTCTGGCCTCAAACTCACAGAGATCCTCCTGCCTTTACTTCCCAAGTGCGGGAATAGCTCGTTATTTCAATGTTCACATGTGTTACATCACACGAGTCTTCCTTCCTGTTTGTAGCCACGCAGTACTCTTGTGTGGCTTTGTTAAATCATCTCCCTATGGATAGACACTTAGTCGCCTCTGTTGTTAGCCATTGGGAATAGTGTAAACATTCCTGTACAAGTGTCTCTGTAGAGATGCGTCTTCAGTTTGGGGACTGTGTACCCAGCAGAGAATTGCTGTGCTAACGTTGTGGAGCGTCTGTGTTTCCCCTCTGAAGAGCCACCAGACTGTTTCTAGTGCTGCTGCTACTGCCATCCCCACTCGCTATGCTTTCCCAGGTCTGTTTCCTCCATGGTCTCACTGACAACAGCCCTCTTCTCCCTTCTTGATTCTGGCCATTCTGGTTCATGGCATTTCACTCTGACTTCAGTTGACCTGCACTTCCCTGCTGACACACGATGCTGAGCACCTTCTCCTAGGCATGGCTGACTACAAGCCTCTTTTGATATATGTGTGTTTAGATCCTTTGCTCACTTTCAGCTGGAGTGCATTCTAGATTCAGGATCCTTAGCAGGCACATTGTTTGCTGAATCTCCTATTCTTCATCTTGTCTTAACTCTTAGTCACTCACCACCGCTTAACCACTTTTTCTGTTACTTGCCCCACACTGAGTGAGGAGGGCATACTGGCCTCTCACCGTTATATAAATGCTTTTCATGAGGCGATGGGAAGAAGGGATGGCCATGCAGAGACAACCGCAGGCATCCCTGGAACAGAAGCACTTTTAATTCCCTTAACCTAGAAGGAGTGGCCACCGTGTGAGGAAGTGTGCTTCCCTGGTTCCCTTCCTGCCTGGCTCAGGCCACAGTGGAGCCACTTGGGTACTGGTGACACAGTGCTGCCACCATTATACCTATAGCCCTCAACTTCCCCCTTCTGAACTTCACATCCACCATAGCCACTTCTCCTGTTGTCTTATTTTAAGGTAGGGTCTCATGGAACCCAAGCTGGCCAAAAATGGCCTTGAATTTCTGATCTTTCTGCCTCTACCTCCCAAGTGCTAGAATTACAGGCATAGACCACTACACCCTGTTTATGTGATATTGGCAATGAAGTCCAGGGCTTCCTGCATCCTAGGCAAGTGCTCTATCAGCTGCACATCCCCAACCCAGCACTGCCTCGGGGAGCTTTCCCTATTGCCCACTCCCTCTTAGCTCCTTCTATACCACTCCCCCTTTTTGCTCTTTTGATACAGTGTCTCTACAGAACCCTGGCTGTCCTGGAAATCACTATGTAGTCTAGCCTCAAACTCCCAGAGATCCACCTGCCTCTGCCTCTCGAGTGCTAGGATTAAAGGTGTGTGCCACCTCACCCAGCCTACCATCTGCCCTTTTGATAGAAAAGACTTCCTGGTTACCAGCAATGTTCTAGAGGCAGTTATAGCTTCCTGGGAACTAGGCTCAGGAGAGGATTCTAACCCACTTTCATGCACACATTCTCCCCAGTGAGCCTGGGCAGAAGTGGAGTGGTAGATCTGCAGATCGTCATGTACAAAGAAGGGACTGGCCACTTGGCCCTGCTGCACCCCTGCACGTCATGCTCCTGTCCTTTCTAGGACAGTTCCCACTACCTCTTCCTAACATTGACATTGCCTTCTGAACTGATTGCCTAGCTGCGGCAGAAACCCCCCGAGCTGGCCGCTGTGCAGCGTGAGATCCCCAGTGCAGTGGACCAGGTGCACCTGGAGGTTGTGGAGCTGCAGCGACAGGTGGCTGAGCTAAGGAAGCACCTCAAGATGCTGCAGCCCCGAGGAGAGCCTTCTTACAGGGATCACTTACAGAGAGAGGTAGGTGCTGGGCATGCATGTCTGCCACCGTCTTCTCCCACCCTGGCTTGTCAGCTCCCACTGCTGAAGGCAGACATGTTTGCTGGCACATGGCTAGATTCCTGATCTTTTCAGACACTGTCTCTGTGAACTTGCTCATACCTCTGGTTCTTTCATTGGCTGCCCATACTATTGCTGGAATGGAGCACATGCCCTCCTTGATCAAAATAACCTTCCTTAGGAAACACATTGCAAAGAATGCATATCTCTTCATAGACGGGCCTGGACAGTGCTAAGAAGGCACTGTGTGACCTGGCCTGGCCTGCCTGTGAGAGGAGGGGCCACAGAGCCCTTAACATCTGGTCAGCACTGTGGCCAGGGCTGAGACCTAATGAACTGAGTATGAACTAAATCCCATAACAGAGCCTAATGTACAGAAAGGGCCCCAGATTTCCACTGTGAGGCCTGGCCCTTTCTTCCCACCTAAGGCCCCACTGAACCATGGGTTGGAAAGGTGACAGTCCTACTTCCGCTGCTGTGCTCTGAGGCCATACCCATTGTTCAGTGACCTGGGGTGGTGTACTGACTTCTGATGACCTTCTCCCTCTGCACTGAGCTGCTGTGCCTGCAGTGAGCGAGCCAAGCTGTGACTCCCGGCCAGTTGACCTGCAGTGGCAGTGGTGACTTATGCTCACCTTTGGCTGCCTGTGCTGACCTACAGTGGCCGCCCGTGGTTGCTGGTGGTAACCTATTAATCACCAGAGGTCATAGGCACTCACCTGAGATGTTTAAGACAATGTGTACTCATATGGTACCATATTACAAGAACAGGAACACAGGCCATGGCCTCTGGCAGAGGCTATGTCTAAGAATAAGCAGAAAAGAAACAGGGCAGGGATGGGGGCTGAGGGAGCCTGAGGATCCAGCAAAAGACTGAACAGGCCAACACTGAAGCATCGAGCAGTGTTCATCTCCAAGGGTTCCTGTACCCGGGCCTCCCTGGGCTCTCAGACCTCCCACAGTCCAGCAGTCCAGGGGAAGTGGACAGATCAGTACTTCATATATGCACTGGATGTTAAATCGTGGTAGACTAGGTTGAAGCAGGAGGCGTAGGCCTCAATAGTCACATTTATCCGGTCACATAATAAAAATAATTTTTAAAAAGTTTTGGGTACCCTTGTTCCTGTTGGGTCTTAGTAGCTCTGATTTTAGCACACTGTGGGGTCATTGTCTGGATAAAGCTCCAGAAACATGAGTGTCCAGTCCCCCTGCTAGACAAGGCCCCAAGGGTGACACCCACTGCCCAGCAGCATATCCCCCTATTGAACCAAGTGTTAGATGCCCAGAAATGGGGGAGCCTGGAAATCAGTGCTTCCGAGGGGCATGGTCAGTGGCCTCAGCTGTCCTTACTGATACATAGAGAAATGGATGAGACGTGTGTGTGCCTGCTCCTCACTGTCCTGAGGGCCTTGCAGCAGTTGTGTCCAGTGGTTGCTCCATTTCTAGCATCAGCCCTCCTTGAACAATGCCAATTCCACATGGATATATTAGGGCGGTACAGGGGCCATCTGAGAAGGGCTCCAACTGGCCACCTCAGCCAGGAAAGACTGCAGTCTACCAAGTTCATAGAAAATCCTGAATGATGTGAACAGACACTTGGAGAAATGGAAGCCAGCAAGGTATCTCAGCAGGTAAAGGTACTTACTGCCACGACTCAGGACCCAAGTTCAATCTCTACGACCCATGTGGTAGAATGAGCAAGCCAATTTCTACAGGTTATTCTCCAAACATGTACACAGTGACCTGCACAGCACCCCAGACAGATAGACATAGTAAAATAATCTTTAAAAAGAAACGTCACATGACTTCTACATCCGAACATTAGTGAGTAAACATGACAGACAAGGCGGTTGAATATGAATATGGAACTCAAGGCAGAAGCTCAGTGAGAACCCAGGCGCCCAAATCTTCAGTCACACTGTGTCTCTCCCACCCTCAGTTGACCTTGATAAGAAGGTGAAAAAGTCATTGGAGAAACTAGGGACACCAGCTTGACCAACTTCTCCAGCACCAGGACACCAGCATCTGTGCCTAAGTGGAATGTACCCAAGACTCACTTTGGAGTTCTGCCAAAGCACAAAACCTGAACCTAAGTAAGAGATTACCTCAGACAGAACAGGTGGAAGGACATCCACAGATTAGCCCCCTCAGGACACTTGAGGATGTCATTGTTATAAAACACAAATTATGCTGCTTTGTGGTGGCACATGCCTTTAATCCCAGCACTAGAGAAATTTCTAAGTTTGAGGCCAGCATGCTCTATAGAGTGAGTTCCAGTACAGTCAGGGCCCCACAGAGAGACCCTGTCTCAACAAAACAAAACAACAGCAACCTCCCACAAAGAAAGGCTGGAGAACCTTCTAGCTTTAGGCACATTTGTACTATGGGGGTTCAGACATCAGCACATTCATACTGTGGGGGTCCTGGACCTTGGAAAGGAGTATAGTCAGGAGGCCAGGGTCAACAGTGTGCCACAGTTCTTTGTGGACGTGCAGGACTTCAGTGTCTAGGCATGAAGGCACAGACTCCCATCTGTTCTCTAGTGTTCCAGGAAGAAGTTTATGTGCAGAGAGGGACAGCCAAGCAGGGAAATGGCAGTTCCCAAGACAAGAGTCTAAGATAGCTCCTCCAACTGTCAGCTTCTGTCAAAGGCCAGCTTTAGCCAGGTGGTGGTAGCACACACGTTTAATTCCAGCAGAGGCAAGTGGATCCAGCCTGGTTTACAGACCAAGTTCCAGGATAGCCAGAGCTACATTGAGGAACCCTGTCTTTAAAACAGAACAGAAATGCTAGTCTTCTTTTCCCTGCCCAACTAAAGAGCCTGCACAGCTGGCCACACTTCTCTATAGCAGTGTGACCTCAGTGGCATGGCCCACACAGGTACCTGTGCAAAATGCTGTGCAAGCTAAAATAGAAGGGTGTACTACTCTGCATCCACACCTGGCCTCCTTGGGCTTCACTGTTGAGTCAGGGCTTGAGCCCAGGTTGTCCCCTGCTCCTAGGTCCTGCCACCTTCATCAACACACCTCAAGCCCCAAGCCTTCCTGTCCTATGCTGGAGGGAGAGGGAGAGACTGTCCAGGTGTAGTGTTAGCTGCCTGGAAGCTCTAACCCTGGCCTGCAAAAGACCCCTGTTTTACCACAGACCTGCAGGTCTCTGGTCTGGACCCAGTGAATCTCAAGACATTTCTGTAGATTTCCTTACTCTCCAGACTTGCTACCATTCCAAGATGGTGGAAGTGGGTTGCCACAGGATTTACTCAAGTGCCCATAGACCACAAGACATCTCTGAATGTGTCTCATGTTGTAAAATATGTATTCAGGGGAAAGACTTTACAGAACACTTTGACCAATGAAAAATTTTAACAGCTGAGCCCAGGGAAATTGTTCATTGTCCTTGAGGCCAGTGTCCCATCAGGAACAAGGCCACACTGGGCCCTCCTTAACCCACACACAAGGGTTCTATCCCTGTTAGACAGATGATTTGAAGTGATAGGAATCTCGTGCTAGGCTAGGCCCTGTAAGGTAGAGCCCTATCCACCTTTCCTAGGACCCACATTCCTTTGTATTCTGAAGGCTATATCTGAGGAGAGACTCAAGAACAAACTGCATACACTGGAAATGCATTGAGATTTGGGGTGTTTAGGCCTGTAACAGCATTCCCTGGGAGCATTGTGTACTTGCCTAGCTTGGTCATAGCTTGCCATAGGACCTTCTCAGACCCAGAGTTTCTGCCTCTGCTGTGTCTTTTTTGTGAGTCCTTCAGTGCCTCGTGGCCTGTAGCATTTGCCAAAAGCACCTGGATACAGTGCAATCACCCACATACTTCAGACTACCTGAGGAACAGTAGCACCCAGAGGGCACGAGCACTTGCCAGCACTGGCAGGGACCAGGAAGACAGGGCAGGGCTTGCAGGATGTTCCAGAGCCTGAAACTCAAGCATGCAGAATAGTAACAGATTGTCATGGTTTCTCTTAACTATCAGGAATCAGTGGGTCATGCAGGAACCTGGTCTCTCCTATATCCTCTCCTCATCACAGACATCTGTGTTGTGAAGATATTTCTGCAGTGTGTGGGTTGGCTCCCAAGTCCAGGCTGGACTGAAGGAGGGGCACATGGCGCTTCCCCAGGGTTCATGTCTACTTGACCCTGGCACGGTGCCCCAACTCCCCAGCAGTCTCCTGTACTTTCTCAGGGAAGAGTGACCATAGCTGATCCATAGGGTGCTAAGGGGACAGGCAGGCAAGTAGAAGGGATGAGCAGAAGGGAGATGAAGGAAGAGAAGGAAAGGCTTGCCTGACCCTTGTGCAGCAAAGGAGGATGTGTGTGCAGGGTGGGTGGGGGTTCAGCCAGCACAGGGCAGAGGGCAGAAGCAGAGTGGGCCCTTAGCAGTGAGAAGCAGCCTGGCCACAGGGCCCTGTTTTCATAAAGAGTCAAGGGTGTTGCTGGAGGCTAATGAGAGGTCGTCTTTATTCAGCACAGAGCCCCCTGCTAGCTGAGCATAAGTTCTCATTGTCTCCGTTTGAAAGACACCCCACCTAGATTCTCAGCAGGAGCTTATGGGGGGAAAGGAATGCTCTGGGGATGGGAACAGGAGTGGGGAGGCTGACAACTATGCACACCCCCACCCCTGGGAGAGAAGTAGCTCACCAAAGCCTGGGTACTGTTTGTAACTCCCTACTCAGTTAAAGCATGGGGAAGAGTCACTCTATTGTTTTCTTTTGGAAGGATGTCACCAGTGAGCCAGCCAGCCTTGGTGATTGTAGAGGGCAGGTGAGCAGCTCAGTGGGCCACGCTTTAGACTATTCTACGAGCTCCCAGCCTTCATGATCTCTGCCAGCAGGCCTTCTGGAGTGTCTTAACAGGGCCATCTCCTGGTTGGGTTTTGTGTACAGGGTCTGGATGACTGGTACCCCATGGGCCTGGAAGACCAGATGGAGTCCCCTACTTTCCCCCAGGAAGGGGCACAGACTCCACAGACCTTATCTGTGTCCCATCTGCAAAGGAAATTAAAGGACGCAGCTAGGAAAATACTCAGCCTCCGCCTAGAGAGGGAGCAGCTCCTAGAAATGGGAAATAGACTCCGAGCCGAGCAGTCCCACTCGAAAGGTAAGTGTTTGGGCACAGGGTGGCAGGCCCAGCCACAGCTGGGGTCATGCCAGTGGGGTGGGAAGGTGGTGCCATGGTTCTGCCACAGGAGGCCAAAAGAAAAAAGCTTCCTGGCTTGCTTGCCACAAGCCTGGGGCCAGAGGGAGGAGGACTGCAGGCTGGCTTCCCAGGGAGGCTGGAGGACAGAGGCCACTGGGTTTGGAATGGAGCCAACCAGACGCCTTAGGCACAGAGCAGGGCTTCATCTTGCCACTGGTTGTCCCTTGACCCACTCTGGCCACATCTGGAAGAAATAGTCGTAGAGCAGCTGAGGTCCGGTGAGACAAGCACAGGCAGTCCCAGGCCATCCCACTGTAGCTGTGCTCAACAGTGCAGCATTGTCTACGGTACCTAGTTGATTTCCCACAAGAAGCAAGTGGCTGTTTGGTTGTTTGTTCTTTAATGCAAGATAGATGAGTATAGTAGCTCCTGCCTGTAACCCCAGCACTCAGGAGGCTAAGGCAGAAGGATCCCCACAAGCTCCAGGCCAGCCTGAGCTATAAAAGACCTTATCTTAAAAACAAACAAAGCTTGAGAGGTAGCTCAGTGGTTGGGAGAATTTGGAATTCAGATCCCAAGACCTGCTACAGGGTCCAGGCCAAGACCAGCCAAGGAGCACAGTGCTGGGAATGTAAAGAAGGAAGAGGGGTCCATAAATGGACCATGCCACTGCAGGCCCAGCAAAGCAGATGTCCATTTGGCCACCTCTTTCTCTCCTACACATCCCCCTCTGTCTAATACTGCCTCTCCCCCAAGTCAGAACCCAGCGTCTGTTCTTGCCTCTTCTACAACACCTAACATTTTAGGGGTTATTTTCCTTTTTTTTTTTCAGATTTATTTATGCATATTTTGTCTACATGTATGTCTGTGTAAGGATGCCAGACCCCTTAGAACTGGAGTTACAAACAAAGAATTATGAGCTGCCATGCAGTTGCTGGGTCTTGAACCTGAGTCCTCTGGAAGAACAGCCAGTTCTCTTAACCACTGACCCATCTCTCTAGGACCCTTGCTTTTGCTTTTAGACAAGGTCTCATATAGCTCAGGTTGACCTCAGGTTGACAAGAATTCCTTGTGTAGTCAGGAATGAGTTGATCCTCCTGCCTCCTCTCCCAGAGCCAGCATCTCGGGCTTGCATTAACATACTCAGTTTTCAGTGGTGCTGAGGATCCAGCTCAGGGCTCTGTACATGCTAGGCAAGCATTGGACTGACTACGACACATTGCTAGACCTGGTACCTAATGTTTTAATCTCACACAAGGGAGACTACTACAGGAACACTGACTTTAAGACCAGCCTGTGCTACAGAGTGAGGCAAACTAAATCAAGGGATTGAAGCAATGGCTCAGCGTTTAAGAGTACTTGTTGCTCTTGCAGAGAATCTGGGTTTAGTTCTAGCCCCAACTTGGTGACTCACAACTATCTATAACTCTGGTCCCAGGAGATTAAACACTTTCTTCTGACCCCACAGGCACCAGGCATACCTGTGCATACATACAGACAAACCACTCATACACATAAGACAAATAAATAAATCTACATTTTATTTTTATTTTTTTGGTTTTGGTTTTTCGAGACAGGGTTTCTCTGTGTAGCCCTGGCTGTCCTGGAACTCACTCTGTAGACCAGGCTGGCCTGGAACTCAGAAATCCACCTGCCTCTGCCTCCCAAGTGCTGGGATTAAAGGCATGCGCCGCCGCTGCCACCACCACCTGGCAAATCTACATTTTAAACAAAAGAAAAAATACAAGTCAAAACGAAAATTGTAAGAAAACAAGACTGAGTAACTGGAGCTTGTCTACACTGTGGGGCTTGTCTACACTGTGGGGAAGACACTGGCTCCTCCATACTTCAGTCCTGTTTGCATTGACTCTCACCAGCCATGCGCACGGCAGGCTCGCTCACACTCCTACCCTCACCCGGAGTTCATGGACATAGACTTTTAGGTATACAATGTGCACAGCCTGCTTTCCCTCCCAGCAGGGCACACTGTGCATTCTGAGTCCAGCAAGCTGATTCCTAGAAGAGATGGGACAGTGGCTCATACGTGCTGGGCAAGCACCGTACCAACACTGAGTTCTTCCTTCTTCCCGGGGCCTGGTGATGGTGTCCCAGTTTCCTTTCATCTGCCAGCAGCCTAGTGTCTGTCTCCCACAAACTCCTCTCTGCACTCTTTGGGAGCTATGAAGTGCTGGAAGAGACTTGCACAACAGAGAGTTAGAATTCCCCTGGACCACAGGCCCACAAAAAGTAAATATTCATTAGAAAATCATGATAAGTAAAACATTCATTGTTTTACTTACTATATCCTTAATTTTTGTAGGGTTTTCCCCCATTTATTATTATATTATTTCCCCATTTTATTATATTATTATACTTCTGCTTTATATACTAGGTATCAAACCCAGGGCCTTGTGCGTTCCAGTAAAGCACTCTACCACTGAGCCACATCCCCAGCCCTGCTGAGGAAAATTTGATTCATCTATGAATAATTTGGGGAAAACCTACCATATTGAAGGTGGTGATACCCACCTATGATCCCAGCACTCAGAAGGTGCAGGCAGGAAGATCATGAGCTCAAGACCAGCCACAGTCAAAAAGTAAAAGAGAAGGTAATTGGACCTGAATTTTTCCCTGAGGTTACAGTTGATGGTTTCCACTTCTAAGTTATGTGTCCAGGTTGTCAGATGTCCATACTTGGTAATTACAGTGATATGCACATCCAAAAACATGATGCAGAAATTACTAATAAAGAAATAGCTTTAGTACAAATTTTCACCTTATGAACTAGTTGAATGCACTGTTATGAAGCCATTGTCCTGGGCCCTGGAAGCAGTCAACCTCCACACTTGGCCTCTTTAGACTCCATAGAAGACAGCTGCCTCCAGAGGAAACCTAACTTGCATTTCATCCTCTGAGGCGGGGTTTTTGTTTTGATTTGGTTTGGTTTGGTTTGTTTGTTTGTTAGCTGTTTCTTTAGCCAGAACTTGAGGGCAGAGAAGCTTTCTTGGGTCTCCACATGTCTGACAGGAACCGTAGTTTAATGGCCGTCTAGAACTGTAGCTGAGCTGGAGCTACACCTCTCCATGTGTGTGTTTGTTTATGAGACAGGGGCTCACTGTGTAGCCCAGGCTGGCCTGAATCAAAATCCCTCTGCCTCAGCCTCCCACACGCTGGATTCACAGATAGGTCATCTCCTAACAGTCACCTATTGGTCTGGTCTTGGCTCCTTGGTAAAGGGTCTGCTCTACACACACTGGCCACTTCTGATCTGTTGTCTTCCCATTTTATGTTGTTGTGTCCAGTTGAGGCTCAATTTGGTTTGTCCATGTGGTACACTGTTTGGTTTTTCAAATTCTTGAAAACCTAGCCAGAGGTTAGGACTGGGAAGATGGCTCTGTGGTGAAGCATCGATGAGTAAGCATGAGGACTGGAAGTTGAGCCCCCAAATTCCAGTAGATGTGGTAGCTGGAAACAGGGATCCCCAGAACAAGCCAGCTAGGGAGGTTAGCATACCAGTGAGCTCTGGGTGTGACTGAAAGGTGGAAGAGCAATCAAGAATTATCTCTGACATCAACCTTGGGCCTCAGAGTTCACACATACACAGATGCACGTGTTTCCACACACATAAATAATAGGCACACACACATGAAAAAAATCCAACCCTTATTCCTTTTAATGCTGCTTCCCATTTCCTTCTCATCCTTGTGTATGTCACCATGACAGGTGTATGTGGTGTGTGTGGGGGTATGTGTCTGTATGTCTCTGTGTGTGTGTATGTGGTGTATATGTTTGTGTGTGTGTGTGTGGTATGTGTCTGTGTGGGTGAGTGTTGTGTGTCCATGTGTGTATGTCTGTGTGAATATGCATGTGTGTGTGTGTTTCTGTGGGTGAGTGTTGTGTGTCTGTGTGTATGTGTGGGTATAGTGTGTGTGTGTCTATGTGTGTGTCTGTCCCTCTTCTTTTGTTTTGCTGAGGCGTCTAAAGTGGCTAGGTTAGTTTCTGGGAGCTATCAGCACCTCATCTCTATTCCTGTCCTTGAATTGATTTGATGCCTCTCTTCCTGGTGTCTTGATTGAGTGTCTAGCATTTGTCTTTTTTTTTTTTTTTAAAGATTTATTTATTTATTTTATTTATGAGTACACTGTAGCTGTCTTCAGACACACCAGAAGAGGGCATCGAATCTCATTACGGATGGTTGTGAGCCACCATGTGGTTGCTGGGATTTGAACTCAGGACCTCTGGAAGAGCAGTCAGTGCTCTTAACCGCTGAGCCATCTCTCCAGCCCCCTAGCATTTGTCTTAATTCCTTCATATTCAGCTATGGCGTGGTTTCTGTTGTTTTGTTTTTTTCTTTTTTAGACAGGGTTTCTTTGTAGCCTTGGCTGTCCTGAAATTTGTTCTGTAGACCAGGCTAGCCTCAAACTCAGCGATCCACCTGCCTTTGTGTCCCAGTGCTGAGATTAAAGGTGTGTGCATTGCAACGCCTTGATTGCCATTGCGTGTTTTAGGGTGTAAATTCCCATGTGACTGTGACTTCAAACGTTTCCTAGAAACATACAGGACACAGTTACCAAATAACTAATCTCAAGACACATACTCTTATGGGTTCAGGGTTTTACTTCACCCTTGAGTTGTCTAGAAGAGATTTTCAAAATCCTTTTTGGTCATTTTTAAGTCTATTATGCTGGCTTCTGTTTTGTTTTGTTTTATGCTGTTGAACAACTGTGTAAAACACACTCAAATCCCTTCTGAATTTACTTCTATTCCTTGGGTTGCCTGCTGCAGTGCAGTTGTCTGCTGAGGTGTGTTTGTCAGCTGTGATGCGGTTGTCTACTGTGGTGTGGTTATCTGCTGTGGTCCTGTTGTCTGCTGCGGTGCAGTTGTCTGCTGTGGGACATTTGCCTGGTGGAGTATGTTAGAACTTTTCCATTCTCGCCTTCTACCTACTCCTCTGTCCCTTTGCATTTTGTTCTTGTGCTGAATGTAGACTTTACACCTCATCACGGCTCACCCCGCATCCTTTGGTATTTGACAGTATCCATGGTTAGGAGATCATTCCAGGAGGAAAGCATGGCTGTCTTACAGATGTGGACATGAGCCTGGGCTTAAATTTTGTTCTTTATTGGACAGTGAGGAGTCCATGCTCTGACCCATTGGAAACCTCAGGAAAGCTGCCATCCCCCTCCCACTCCTCTGTCCAACATAACGAATTCCTGTCTCATTCCACTTTATTTCTCGACTAGAACTGGGAAGACTGACTCCATGCACTTAAAGTGCCCCATTGAGTGCACCAAGCCAAAGTTGCCACCCACTCCTGATTGAGGCCGAAGCCCCTTGGCTGACCAGCCACCCAATCTTAGCAGTGAAAGCAAGAGTCCTGTCCCAAACAAAGAGGACTACTTCACTGGAATATGAAAAACAATGTCAGGCCTTGTCCATATAGGATATTCGTGCCTCTTTGCAAAGGCTGAGTTCTGCAGCTATACAAGTGAGTGATCCTGCCAGGCAGTGGTGGCGCACGCCTTTAATCCCAGCACTTGGGAGGCAGAGGCAGGCAGATTTCTGAGTTCCAGGCCAGCCTGGTCTACAGAGTGAGTTCCAGGACAGCCAGGGCTACACAGAGAAACCCTGTCTCGAAAAAAAACAAAAACAAAAAAAAAACAAAAAAACAAAAAACAAACAAACAAAAAAAAAAAAACAAGTGAGTGATCCTAAGCCAGGTGTGATGGCCAACACCTTTTAATCTCAGCACTCAGGAGGCAAACACAGGCAGATCTCTGGTAGTCTGAGGACAGCTTGTTCTATACAGAGATAGTTCCAGACAAGCCAGACCTACATAGTGACCTCAAGATCATCACTATCATCTTCATCTTTATGTCAGCCTGGGTGCCATAGCGCTTAGGAGGCTAAAACAAGATACAGACAATTCTAGGCTACCCTGCCTACAGAGCTAGACCTGTTTAAACAAACAACTCCAGGATGCTTAGGTTAACTTAAAACAAGTCATCAAGATCATTCCTTGGTAAAAGAGTGCAGAAGCAGTTATTACCCCCATGACTTTGAAGTTTATGCACATACATCTTCCTTCCTTTTTCTCTTTTCTTTTTTAAAAAGATTTATTTATTTATGTATATGAGTACAATTAAAGCTGCGCATTTGTGAACCACTGTGTGGGTGCTGGCAACTGAACACAGGTCCTGCTTAAGAGCAACAAGTCCTCCAAACAGCTGAGCTATCTCTCCAGTCCCATCCCCCAACCCCTCTTCTTAAGTGGAGCTTTGCTCTATTGTCCAGGTTGGCCTCATCCTCAGTATCCAGAGCATTAGGGACTCTGTGCTTGTATGTGCTGTGTGTAGGGTATGTGTGTGGTGTGTGTGCTGTACATGGGGGGGGGTATGTGTGAGGTGGTGCATGATGTATGTGGTGTGTGCGTGTTTGTGTGTGTGTGTTATGTGTGTGTGTGGGGGATGTATGTTGTATGTGTGGGGTGTATGTGTGTGAGGGTGTGTGCGTGTGTGTGTTATGTGTGTGTGGGTGGTGTGTGTGTGTTATGTGTGTGGGATGGTGTGTGGTATATGTGTGGGGTGGTGTGTGTGTGTGTCCTGCACAGGCAGATGCTTACTTAATGAGCTGCCCTGAGGCCTGTATTAGTGACTGTTAGTAAATCATGTTTCTTCTACTGTCTGTGCAGCTGTCTGAGGGTTAGGGGTTATAGGTTAGGGTTATGCTGGGAAGTAGTGCTGGGCTCTGCTAGGGGATGATATGTCACAATTCACACCTGACCTCTGTCACCAAGTTCCTTCTTTAAAGTAAAATTTCTTTGATTTTTGAAAAATAGTTCGTTGTTCCTGACCCCTGCCTTGGTTTTTTGAGGCAGGGCTTTTCTGCATAGGCCTGGCTGTCCTGGAACTCACTGTAGTCCAGGCTGGCCTTGAACTCCTTTTGACTCTGCCTCCCAAGTGCTGGAATCAAAGGTGTGCACCACCACTGCCCGGCTTAATCTGCTGTTCTTGTGGTCAAGAGATCCTTTATGATGTATGTGGGGAACCAACCCTTTCCTGATCCTGTTTCCAGGGAAACTGACTCCTTGCCCAGGTCATCCCACCTCCAAGCCCCAGGACCCCCAGGAGCTGCCTGAGAGACCTTTGGAACGTGGCCCACCTTTGGGACAGTTGCAGCCCCACTCAACAACTCAGGTAACTTCTTCACCTAAGAAATCTGTGTTAACATTTCCTAAGTGTTGCTGGGCAGTGGTGGCACATGCCTTTAATCCCAGCACTTGGGAGGCAGAGGCAGGTGGATTTTTGAGTTGGAGGCCAGCTTAGTCTACAGAGTGAGTTCCAGGACAGCCAGGACTATACAGAGAAACCCTGTCTTGAAAAACCAAAAAAAAAAAAAAAAAAAAATTTCCTAAGTGCCTGAGCGTAGTTCTCAGTAGACAAGCTACAGAAGACAACAAGAAAAACCTCTTGTCTCAGCGCCTTCTTAATTTGTCTTGGAGCCTCAATATGTAGCCCAGCCTGTTGTGAACTCTGGATCCTAGGTACAGGAATTATACAAGTGCCCTACCATGCCTGCCTCATGGATTTGTTTATGGCTTTAAGTAACTAATTATACATATGGTTTACTAGCTTTGCCCATATGGGTATTACATTTTTAATCTTTACCAATATAAATTTTAATATTTGTATCTTTAATAAAAGTGTCTTGGAGCCGGGCAGTGGTGGCGCACGCCTTTAGCCCCAGCACTTGGGAGGCAGAGACAGGCGGATTTCTGAGTTCGAGGCCAGCCTGGTCTACAGAGTTAGTTCCAGGGCAGTCAGGACTACACAGAGAAACCCTGTCTCCAAAAAAAAATAAAAATAAAAATAAAAAAAAGTGTCTTGGAGCTGGAGAGATGACTCAGTGGTTCAGAGTACTTGTTGCTCTTCCAGAAGAGCGGAGTTTGTCTCGGGCAGCTCCTCGTCTCCTGTAACTTACTGTAGCTCCAGGGGATCTGTCTTAGCTTACTTTCCATTGCTGTGTCAAAACTCCAGAACCAAAAGCAACTTGGCAAGGAAATGGTTTAATTGGCTTACACATCCCAATCATAGTCCATCATAAAGGGAAGTCAGGGCAGGAACCAAGAGCCAGAAAATGAAGCAGAGGCCATGGAGTGACACTGCTTACTGGTGTGCTTCTCATGACCTGCCCAGTTGGTCTTTGTTTTGTTTTCTTTATTTATTTGTATTTTATGTGCATCAGTGTTTTGCTTGCATGTTTGTCTGTGCTCTGTCCTCAGCGCAT
Source organism: Grammomys surdaster (assembly GCF_004785775.1). Classification (NCBI taxonomy): domain Eukaryota; kingdom Metazoa; phylum Chordata; class Mammalia; order Rodentia; family Muridae; genus Grammomys; species Grammomys surdaster. The sequence continues at coordinate 1,055,095 of NW_021620524.1, forward strand.
GCCTGGTACTTGTGGAGACCAGGAGAGACGTTAGATCCCTTGAAACTAAAGTCAGAGATGGTTTTAGCCACCATATAGGTCCTAGAAACCAAACCTGGGTCCTCTGGAAGAACAGCCCATGCTCCCTTGGAGACATAGCCTCCTCCTGCCATTAGCTGTTGAGCCATCTCCCCAGCCATTCACTTGCTGTTGTATACAGTCCAGGACCACTTGCCCAAGGGTGGCACCATCCACTGCAGGACAGGTAGGACCCTCTCACATCAACCATTAATGAAGAAAATGCTCCCACAGACTTGCCTATAGGCTATCTGAAGTGGGCATTTTCCCCATTGAGATGCCCGTTACCAGATGACTCTAGCCAGCATTAATCCACACCTTTCCTGTCTTGTTTCCTGACTGTTGTATGTCCCTCTGCTGCTCTGTGCAGCTGTCCAAGAGACAGGGCTGTGGACTAGGTTAGACTAGGAAGTTGTGCTGTGTATTCCTGAGCTCAACTTACTTTAAAGCCAGGCATCCGTGGCGCACGTCTTTAATACCAGCACTCAGGAAGAGGCAGGTAGATCTCTGTGAGTTCAAGACCAGCCTGGTCTACAAAGCTAATTCCAGGACAGCCAGGGCTATCAGACAGAGAAATCTTGTATTTAAAAACAAAACAAAGGCCAGTCGGTGGTGGCGCACACCTTTGATCCCAGCACTTGGGAGGCAGAGGCAGGCGGATTTCTGAGTTCCAGGCCAGCCTGGTCTACAGAGTGAGTTCCAGGACAGCCAGGGCTATACAGAGAAACCCTGTCTCGAAAAAAACAAAAAACAAAAAAACAAAAAACTTTAAACACTAAAAGTTCAAAAGTCCCTTTTAAAAATCCAAATTCTTTCAACTGCGGGATCCTGTAAAATAAAAACTAAGTTAAATACTTTCTTTCTCTCTCTCTCTCTCTCTCTCTCTCTCTCTCTCTCTCTCTCTCTCTCTTCTCTCTCTGTGTGTGTGTGTTAATTTTTTTTTTGAGACAAAGTTTTTTTGTAGCTCTGAAGGGCCTGGAACAATGTAGACCAGGCTGGCCTCATCCTTATCTGTCTGCCTTTACCTTCCAAATGCTGGGATTAACAGCCTGCTCTGTCACACCTAATTTTAAAATTCTTTATGGCCAGGCATGGTGGCTATGGTCAAGGACCTGGGGTGTAGCTCAGTGGTAGAACATATGTTTAGTGTGCATGAGGCCCTGGGTTCCATCCCAACATTAAAATGTCAACTCCAGCCATGTTATTCCTTTGACCTGATTAGACTTTCCATCACTCAGAGAAGTGCCTTCTCCTCATGTGGTGGCACTCACCATTAATCCCAGATTTAGGAAGCAGAGGCAGGCAGATGTCTATGAGTTTGAGTCCAACCTGATGAAGTCCAGGCCATCCAAGGCTGCACAGTGAAACCCTGACTCCAGCAGAAAACAAGATGACCTCTCATCAGGCTTTACCCACAACAGTCATGACTTGCAAGATATAAATCCCCAGGTGACCCAGTGTCCAGGGCCGCTCACTCAGAACTTTAGCTGAAATAGTGGGCCTGGGCCCCTGAGACCTGAGGTAGCATGCCTCTGCCATGGGAATGTTCATATTGCTTTTTCTTCCCACAAGTTTCAATACAACTAGTAATTTCCACCATTGGCTGATGAAACATAACAAGCTTGTGCCTTGGAGCTAAATGTGTACATAGCAGGGTTATTTGATTTTTGAGAGTCTTGTAATCTTCCTGTTAGGTTCCTAAAGTGCAAAGACTTTAGGTCACCACTCTGGGCCAGCTAATACAGGTTTAACCTACTAATGCTCAGCTTCTTTAAGGCTATGGGAATTGTTTTTGGAATCACAGTAATGATTCATATTTTTGAATAACTGCAAATATATTTTCCCAAAGGAATTTGCCTTTTGAGTTTACTTAAAGTAAGTTAAAAGAAAAGAAAGCCATGTAGAGATGTTTTTGCCCTGGGGTGGTGTAAGTTCTAAATTTACTCCCAGCCAGGTAGGGATGGCAGGCTTTGGGCGAGGGAGCAACACGCTGACCATCACGGGTGAGGCCCACTGAGGCAGGGTGGAGGTGGGGGCCAGGCTGAAATGTGGGAAAAGAATATCAGGAACACCAAGAAAGAACATCAAAGCTTAGGCCTGAGCAGCTGGGTAGGGAACGTGGCCAAGTCAGAGGTAGTCCTTCTCCACTCACACCTGGGCCAGCTTGAGACCACATGCGAAGAGCACACGCTAAGGACAAAGAGCCAAAGTCAAGGACAGGGGCAAGGCCACCCAGAAAGCAGGCGTGGAGAGCTCAGTTGTTCCTCAGAGAAGAAACTGAGCAGGATTGGCCAAAGAAAGTAGGGCAAGCCCAGGTGTTTCCCCAGCAAACCACTCTCCTCAGGAAGGGAAGTCTGAGGGAAGCATTGAGAAGTGTGACCGAGTCCAGAGAGGAGACCCCATTTGTTCAGAGTGGCAGGTTCCACTCCTGCGCTGCTGGAGAGCAGGCTCCTGCATATGTTCCGCCACCTCCGTCCTCCCTCCGTGGGCCCACACCGGCTGCAGTGCGGCTGCTCCTGACCTGTGGGAGACACTCTTCAAACCGGGGAAGGTTTCACCTCCAACTGCTTGGGAGTTTTTGTCATTGCTCAAACTTCTCAAACGTGTTTTGTCAGAAGAAACCTTCCCACACCAAGTAAACAAGCCTGCTGTTCATTGCAATAAAACATGTCTCTTATCTGACTACTTCTTCCTAGTATAGTAAATATTTTATTAAACTATTAATTTTTTCCAAACAACAACAGAACTACCACTGTGATTACATCTACTGAAATAACCTAAAACTCTATAAAAGAAACACTGGAGACTGAGGGAAGAGGAGGGAGTTTAAGACCAACTTGGGCTGCAGTAAAGCCAGCCTCAAACACAAACAATATGAACAAAACAGCTGGAGAGAGGCTCAGTGGTTAAGTTCCCAGCACCCACATGGCAGCTCACAACTGTCTGTAACTCCAGTCCCAGGGGATCCCGTGCCATTTTCTGGCCTCTGTAGGCAGCAAGCATGCATATAATACACAGGTATATTTGCAGGCAAATTATAGTCCTAAAAATATAAAAATTGCCAGGTGGTGGTGGCATTATACCTTTAATTTCTTTAATCTCACAAAACAATAATATATATAGTCTTTTTTAAATTCTTTCTTTATTTATGTTTATTTCTAGTAGTAAATCTACCTACCATGTAAGTAGTAGTAGAAAGATCTGGGCAGTGGTAGTGCACGCCCTTAATCATAGCACTTCCAGGACTTCCAAAGCTACACAGAGAAACCCTGTCAGAGAGAGAGACAGAGACACACAGAGAGAGACAGAGAGAGAACGGAAAAGACCATGGAAAAGGAGCTCTAAGCCCAAAAGTCCATGAGTTGGGTGTGCTCACTACTGTGTACATAGAGGACTGCCAGAGAGGTCACACCCTGTCCCACCTGCTGCTGTGAGTTTAGCACGCCTGGCTGCTATTCCTTCCTGTTGTCCTTGTTTCCTTTCCAGCCCTTTATGATTCTCTTTGATGTCCCCTGCCTCCCCTTCCATTGACTTCTCCGCAGAACATGGATGGGACCAAGCATTCAGACTGTACAATGGGCAGAGCGGCCCAGTTAGGGACTAGCCCAGGAGGCACTATCTTTGGGTGGGGTCTACTTAAGCCAGAGCCATGCAGGACTGTCCTGCTCTTGGGGAAGAGATTTATGCTTAGAATTCATAGCTTCCTTCCCCCAGAGGATTGTGAGAACCACCTAGGCCAACTGGTGGAAGCTGACTGAATTTTCGGTAAAACAAGCTTGTCCTTCCTGTGAAGGCTGACAACAAATGAAGAGCCCCCGTCCCCGAGGATTCGAGGACTGTTTCTTTCTCATCTTGTGGGAGAGTGGATACACCAATGACCAGGTCCTAAATCTCTCTTAACTTTCCATGACAGGACCCCAGGCACACCAAGAGAAGATGTGTTTCTGAATATGCAGGGAAGAATCAACTCCACTCAGCACAAGAGGTCAGCAAAAACAACACCCCACAAGGCCACAGAGCAGGAATGACGTCAAGGCCTGCTCAGGTACAGCCCGGTGCTAGGGTGCAGTGGTCTCTGGGGGGTGCATATGAGAGCTGGACTGTAGTCATAGGATTCTGTGGGTACTGGGGTCTAACCCATCTGGATGTTCATACACACATGAGTGTGGAACTTGAACACCTTGGTGCCTTAGGAAGGTCACATTGCCATGATGTGCCAGCAGGTACTTCCCTTTAGAGAGGTGGGGCAGGTGGAGGACCACAGACGCTGGGCACCTGGAATCATTCACCCCATCGTGGCTGGCACACTCTGGCAGGGACCTCAGCTGTCAGGGCTGTCCCCACACCTCTATGCTGGACTCATCTGGGCTTCGGACATTCAGCTGAGCCTGGTGACGTCAGTCAACACTGCTGGTGTTCTATGCCTGGAGCACTCAGTTGCTCTCCAGGAGCCCATCTCCATCTTGAGAAGTATCCTGGTCCCTCTATCCTGGTGGGAGCAAGGAGGGAGAGCTGTAAGCATCTCAAGGATGGAGAGAGGGTAGCTATCAAAGAGAACCACTTCATAACTTTCTCTTAACTTTCACAGAAGCAGCACAGAGTCCCCATAGAGACTTGGAAGTCAGTTTATCAAAAAGAAAACAGGACCCCAAAGCTACCACAGGCTCAAGAAGTCCCTGAAGAAAGTGACTACCATACCCACAGATCATCTTCATTGGCCAGCAGTTCCCTCCAAGATACCTGGAGGCTGCTAGACCTGGGATCCAGCCTTTCAGGCATCCCCTCACAGGATAACTCTGCTGCAGGTAAGAGTGCTGCCTCTTGATCACTACCAACAGGATAGAGTGCCACAGGAGTGGGGACAGGGTGGCTGTGATGTTCTGAAGCAACCGTAGGTTGTGCATTGCATTCTCTCTGCCACTTTGATCTCCTGGGCCTGTGTACCTTAGTTCTCCTATGGAGCCAGAGTGTCCTGTGCCTAGTATCACAGAGCCTGCAGATCAGAAACCGTGTCACACACAGTGTCCCCCGGGGCTCCTTAGGATGACATCTACTTCTCCACACACTGGATACAGGGTGGATGGCCTGCTTCTCTAGAAGAGCCAGTGATGGTCAAAGTGAAATTCTTAGGAAAATCTCTCCAAAGCGCTCACTTTGGGGGAACTGTTTGAGATGACACCAAGCAAGAAGGGTAGAAGAAGAAAAACTGATTTAAAACCAAAGCTAGACAAAACAAACAATTCCTGGCACAGTGGTGCACACGTTCAATCCCAGCACTCAGGAGGCAGAAGCAGATGAGCAAGTGAGTTCAGGGACAGCCTGGTCTATATACTCAGTTCCAGGACATACAGAACTACACAGAGAAACATTGTGTCAAAAGACAGGGGGATCACAACCAGATACGTTGAGTGTAGTGTGTGATCCAGTGTCGTCCTGGTGTTAGTCCTGGACATGTCCTTCTTGGTCACAATCCACGCTGCTGTGCACTGTGTCCTGAGATGTTCTTGAACAGTTGGTGTTAGGTCGTTTCTAGTTCTTTGTCATTACAAATAAGATGATGGTGAGTACCCTTGAACATGCATGTTAGCATGTATTTTATGTAAAATGAGAAAGTTCTGGTGTGATCATGGTACACATGCCTATGGTCCCATCTATTCAAGGCACTGAGACAAGAGGATCAGTCCAGAAATTCAGTACTTCTCTGGCCACATAGCAAAATCCTGTCTTAAAGAAGAAGTGGAGGAGAAGGAGGAGGAGGAGGAGGAGGAGGAGGGGGGGGGAGGAGGAGGAGGAGGAAGAGGAGGAGGGAATAAGAATAAGGAGAAGAGGAAGAGGAAGAGGGAGAAGGAGAAGGAGAAGGAGAAGGAGAAGAAGTAGAAGTAGTAGTTTGCTTCCCCCCCAAAAAAAAAATTCCAGTTGCCAGGGAGTGGTGGTGGCCTATGCCTTTAATTCCAGTGCTCAGGAGGCAAAAGCAAGCAGATCTCTGAGTTAGAGGCCAGCCTGATCTACAGAGAGAGTTCCAGGATAGCCAGGACTACACAGAGAAAACCTGTCTCAATCTGTTAAATCATTCATGCACAATGTCTTACTTGTATTGCTATGGTAAAACACTATGACGAAGTTAACTTACAAATGAAAATATTTAATGTGGGATTTACAGTTTCAGAGGCTCAAGAGTCCATGACCATCATGGCAGGGAGCAGGGGAGCAGGCAGGCAAGCATGGTGCTAGAGCAGTAGCTGAGAGATCACATCTTGAGACACAACCATCAAGCAGTGAGCAGTAACTGGGAGTAGAATGGGCTTTTAAAAACCTCAAAACCGCCGGGCGGTGGTGGCGCACGCCTTTAATCCCAGCACTTGGGAGGCAGAGGCAGGCGGATTTCTGAGTTCGAGGCCAGCCTGGTCTACAGAGTGAGTTCCAGGACAGCCAGAACTACACAGAGAAACCCTGTCTCGGAAAAACAAACAAACAAAAAACCCAAAAAACAAAACAACAACAACAAAAAACCAAGCAAACAAAAAGAGTAAAACCTCAAAACCTGCTCCACAGGGACCACTCCCAGCAACGTGCCACACCTCTCAAGCCTTCCCAAACAATTCCACCAACTAGGGACCAAGCATTCAAACATACCCCCAGAGCTGATGTTACAAGGAGGTTGTTGTGAGATGCCCAGTGTGGGTCCTGGGAACTGAACCTGGGCCTCTGGAAAAGCACATAACTTCTGAGCCGTCTTTCCAGCCCCAATACCATCCTTTTGAGGGTTGTAGCAAAGGAAACACTGTTCTGACTCGGCACAGGGAACTGAGAGGCAGCACAGGGCAGAAGAGGATGGAAATGTACCCAGCAACAGAGAGGCCCGAGCAGCAGCACCAGCAGCAGTCTCAGACTCGGCTAATACAAATGTATGTGGCTTGCAGCTCCTCATCTGTCAAAGCTGGGCATGGCGGCACACACGGAGAGACAGTGCATCTCAGCCCTCAAAGGCAGAGGAGCAGTGCAAAGTCCAGATCCGCAGCAAACATAACTGGTGTCAAGAAAACTTTATTTTTCCAGTGGCAGTAACATTCTGTTCCTTAAGCTAGATGTATAGAACTTTACATCTTTTACAACTTTTTTTACAGTTCTGTGATTAAATATGTTTAGTGTTTTTGTTGTTAGTTTTTGGGTTTGTTTGTTTGTTTGTTTGTTCTGAGACTGTGTCTCACTGTGTATTTCTGTCTGGCCTTGAATCTACCAGGATATTATTCTGCCTCCTAAATGCTGGGATTACAGGAATTACACCCTGCTTGCTTTAAAGACTGAGGAAGTGGTCAGCCCACAGATGCAGGAGTTCATGTGCAGATCAGATGGAGTAGTGACCCTTGTTTTGATTTGATTTTGGTTTTTTGAACCATGGTCTTGCTCTGTAGCCCTGGCTGGCCTGGAACTTGCAGCAGTCCTCCTGTCTCTGTCTCATCCAGTGCTAGGAGTATAACCATGCTGCTATGCCCACAACTCCTGGGTTTGTCTGGTGTTGAGCACTGGTGGTTTTCAGAGTGCTCAGTGGAACAAGGATTGCCACTTTAGTCTTCCTGGCTGAGTGACTTCAGCAGAGATGAGGATGGACAGCTCAGAAAGCAACTATCAGGAGGCCACAGGCCAGGGAGAAGTGGAAATGGGGGCTACCAGCAGAAGTCTCCCTGTTGGTGGGTGGGGTGGGAGACAAACTGAAAGAAGCCTTGGAGGAGGTGAAGGTAGGATGCAACCCTTGCAGTCTTGACCTGGACAGGCCAGGCTGACTGGAATAGAGGTAGACCTGCTGCCAGCACTGACAGGCAAGCTTTCCCTCACTCATAGATCTTTCACACAGCCTTTTAGAACACATCACAGTGCACCCAACCCTGAGAGAGCCACTGACTCTTGAACAACTGGAACCCCTGCCAGGCAGATACTCACAGGACCCAGAAGCATGTCTAACAGCAGGTTCTCAAGAAAGCTGGGCCTGGGTCAGAGTGAGAGTCATAGCTGGTGGCAGTGTGCTGTCCTTAGCTCCGCATGCAGCCTGGGAGCACCCTGGCTGGCAGCTGAAATGGCAGCAAAAGCCACACATGATAACTGAAGAGTAGAGTGTGGGCTGAGGGTGTAAAGGGTGGCACAGACCAGCCAAGTTGCATGCAGCTGCAGGTCCCGGCATCCCAGGGAAGGGGGCATAGGGCCGAGCACCATGTCAGGAGAGCCATGGAGAATAGCACTGGCCATATCCTGTCACAGAGTGCAAGACCCACTCACAGGCCAAAGCACAGGCTTGCAGCAATTTGCAGGACAAGCAGGAGTACACCGCCTCTGGCTGGCCCTTTGGTTCCTTCTGGTTCTGCTCTTGCTATGAGTCGTAAAGCCCACCTCCTCCTACTGGTTTATTTTTATCAGTGAAGGACCACCGCCCTAGAACCCACATACCTGCTTTCCATGGGCCTCACAGCCACCCTCACCTGTGCCTTAGGCCATCTTCCTAGAAGCCTGCTTCTTGGAATTCTCAGTAGGAAAGATAGGAAGGAAGCTGAGCTATCATCCCCAGACTGTTTGAGTATGGGATGTGGCTGGTAGCTCCTAGCAGCTCTTTTATAATAGAAGTAAAAGTTAAAAAAAAAAGAAAAGAAAAGAAAAGAAAAGAAACAGCAAAGATCTCTGGCTTCCTGGTTCACCCTACAAAAGATTTTATTGAGAGGTAAGGCTGGGCATCGTCAGTGCTGTCTAGTGGCTTAAGGACCTGTTAGGTTCCTTGTTTAGGCCTGGCATCTTGGAGGCTTGAGCATGTGTAGCTGGGTGGGCCATGAGATTTGTCACTCTGTATCCTAATACTGTAATACTGCTTGAGGACCTTATTTCTGGACACGGCCATGCAGATGAGGTCTCTGGTGAAGATGTGGCTGACCTCACCATGTTAGAGGAGTGGATAGGACCAGACCCCGGCCAGTGTTAGCAATACCGATGAAAGAGCACAGAGGAGCCATGGAGTAGTGTCCACACTTGATGACCTGGAGAACCACTGAGGGGCTGAGATGGGAGGTGCCCCCCTGTCTGGGGGCTGGGACTGCCGGCCTCACACCTCCAGATTTTGAGGTGGAAAGGAATAAGCCCTGCTCACCCCAAGCCCCTCGATCCTCACTGTTTAGTCTCCAGTCCAGGTCCTGCCAGGATCATGGCAAGGCCTCAGCCCCACAACCAGCTATGGATAGCTTCCTGTCATCCACATCCAGAACACCTGACACACACACCCTGACTCCTACCCCCACACACACACCCTGACTCCTACCCCCACACACACACCCTGACTCCTACCCCCCCACACACACACCCTGACTCCTACCCCCACACACACACCCTGACTCCTACCCCCACACACACACCCTGACTCCTACCCCCCCACACACACACCCTGACTCCTACCCCC
>NW_021620524.1:1064984-1072727 GCF_004785775.1 Grammomys surdaster
CCCCACACACACACCCTGACTCCTACCCCCCACACACACACCCTGACTCCTACCCCCACACACACCTACCCATCTACAAAGCAGGCTTCCTCTTTCACCTTCATTCTTGCAAAAGCCTGTGTCTCTCTGAGCAGAGCTGGCCCAAGGCCTGGCCCCATTCTTCTGCTCCCTGTGTTACTGGATAGCCCAGGGGCCCAGAACCCACCTGCAGACACAGTCACTCACACACCTAAGGGCACCTCTCGCCCCCACCCCATCTCCCTAGCACCTGTCTCCTCCCCCAGGCCAATCTAACAGGTCAAACCCCACTCAGCTTTCAGCTCGCCCCAGGCCTTTTTCTCTTTCTCTTATTTCTCTTGAGTCCCTTCTATCTCTTCAGGAATGCCCCTAAGGGTGGGGACACTTGGATAGTGAACTCCTAGTGTTCAGGATAAAGGATGGATGGAGACAAAAGCCTAGAGAGTGTGTGTGTGTGTGTGTGGGGGGGGGAACAAGAGGATAGAAACAATGTGGGGAAGTAAAACTGATTACTGATAGGGTCACTGCAAAACCCAGGGCTAGACCACAGCTCAAGGGTAGAGCCCTAGCCTCACATCCAGGAAGCTCCCCATTCACACCTACACCCACAACCCCACACGCACACCCCACAGCTAACACTTGCCCCTGATAGTGGTGCACATCGACAATCCCAGCACCCCGGAGCCTGGGGGCAGGCGAGACACTGTTCAGGGAAAGAAAAAGGAAAAAACAAAAAAAGTAAGGCTTTAAAAATCCATGTACTTCCTGCATGAAAGTATTAAGTTTGATCAGGGCAGTGGTTTTCCCCAGTGAAGAAACCTTTAGTGTAATCCTAACTGAAATATGGACAGACTTTCTCTTAAAGTCAAACAAGTGGATTTTCAAGTTCCACAGCAATGAAATGCCTGGGGAGGAGGCAATCAGCCTGCTGCAGCCTTCCACACATTAAGTATTAAGTCGTATGACGAAAGGCTGGGACCTACCTGAGTGACAAGAGACTTACCTCCCATCTGCCAAGCTCTAGGTTCATCCGTAGACACACATGCATACGCACATGCGCACACACACTGGAGACAGGAGACACTAACACAAGAATAGACAGAGCAGAACTTGTTCCTAGCACGGAGGCACAGTTCTTCAGTCTGGGAAGCACGGTGGGGTACTCTCTCAAAGAGTAGCTCATTGGCAGAGGCTTGCCAGCCATTTCCAAGGCCCTGGGTTATCCTGAGCATCAAAAGCAATCAAAAAGATCAAACTGGAAGGGTTCGTTATGCCTCCAACACAGGCCACTCATCTCTAAACAGCTGTTCCCCCTTGTTCACCTGAGAAGACACATCTCTGAAGCTCACAGGTCCCAGCCAGGGGCTTCAGAAGACCCCCCTCATCCAGAAGCACCTGTCTCCAAAGCTCAGTCTTTGGTTTTTCGAGACAGGGTTTCTCTGTGTAGCCCTGGCTGTCCTGGAACTCACTCTGTAGACCAGGCTGGCCTTGAACTCAGAGATCCGCCTGCCTCTGCCTCCCAAGTGCTGGAATTAAAGGCCTGTGCCACCACCGCCCGGCTCCAAAGCTCAGTCTTGAGGCAGACCTCATCTACCTTCTTGGAGTGCAACTGTTGGTGCCCCCAAATGTCTTTTCCAGGAATTAGGAGAGTCCAGCCTCCCTAGTGTCTGTCCCAGAAATGCAAGCGGTCAGAGGGATCAGAGAACCGACTGCCTCCCTGGAAGAAAGGGGCTCCAAGGGCAGCCTGGTTATGCCTCCCGCAGTTGGAAACCACCTTTGCAGGCCACAGCTGGAACACCAGTCTCCCCACAGCTGACTGCAGTCCGCCCACTGCCTGGTTAGTTGCCTTCCACCTACCCAGCTGCCAGGGGCAGGTGCACCGTGCCTTTAAACACACATTTGCCACTTTCCTTCCAATAGCCCTAAGCGGCTTGCTTTTTTATGGTATCTGAAGATCTTTTCAGAGTATGTGTAGGCTGGTTAGTGTTTTGGGTAGTCCACAGCATGGCCACAGTCATTTTGTCTCAGGGTCTCACATGTGTCATCTTCCACATTAGATGTGGTGCTGCAATATACGTCCCTGTCCTTGTGGGATCCATGGTTGGACAATTATCTAGAAGGGAAATAGCTGGGTCAAAGGTGTGGGTAGTTTGAAGTGTTACCAAATTGTTCTAAAAAAAATCTGGCCCTACGCCAGCAGCTGCCTGCCTGTGGAAAGCAGCTCCTGCTTCGCCGCCTGGACCTTTTCTCCGTTTGATAAATGAAAACGGATACTTCATTGTTGGTTTTAATTTACAGGGCTTTTTTTTGGGGGGGGGGTCGTTTTGTTTGATTTGTTTTTTGAAACAGTTTCCTGTAGCTCTCAGTCTTGTTTCAAACTCCATGTAGCTTAAAATAATGTTGAACTTTTGATCCTCCTGCTTCCAACTCCTTAATTCCCAGTCACTTGTTTTGTTGCTGTTGTTTACCGGGTTGGTTTGTAGCAAGATGTGATTGAATAGCACCAATTGTCCTGGAGCCATGCTCTATGTAGTCTAGGATTGAGTTTACTAAAATCCCCCTGTCTCTGCCTCCAGAGTGCTGAGATTAAAGGTGTGTGCCACCACACCCAGCCCAGTAACCAGCAGTTTTGAAGTAGTAGACAGTTCCATAGTTCGGTTTGATGTGGATTTGTGACCTTTTCACAGAGGACAATTGTAACTGAAGACCTCGGGTGACAGACTCACTGTGGAGGAAGACAGACGAATGGTCAGGAAAGGGACAGGTGCTGGGAGGCCAGAGGCAGCCGAAAGCCCATACCTGCAGGGACCAGGGATTCAGGGGTTCTAGGTGGAGTTGGCCTGAGCAGCCAGTATCTGGAAGGTACCCTCCAGTGCTAGGCAAGTTCTTGATTTGAGCTATACAAGACGAAGTCCCAGGTACAATGATCCCATTTTCAAGTGGAAACCGAGGCCAGATCATAGTCAGCTGGGTGAAAACGGAGGGTTTAGGAGGAGGAGTGAAGTTGTCCATGGGACAAAGGGTCATGGGCGTGGAAACTCCTGAGGAATGTGGCTACTGGTTGGAACTAGCCCAGCCCCTCCCTGCTCAGTACTGAGCTCCGAACTTTTGTCACCTTCTTGTACCAAACTGAAGGCTAGGCACAGTACAGTGCAATGTTTGGGTTGGGTTTTTGTTTGCTTGTTTAATGTTGTGGGTTGTTTTTAGTCCATCTTCATGCACTCTAATTCCACCTCTTGGTAAGCTGAGGAAAGAGGATCATCACAAGTTAAAGACCAGCCTGAGCCCAGTCTAAAAGCAAAAAAAAAAAAAAAAGTTTAAAGCCATATCTTAAATCCTACTTACATAACACACCTGCTGTGTGGATTCTGACTGTAACAGTGGCCACACTGTACAACCAGGCTTCTTTTATCTGGAGATCCAGAAGGAAAAGAACTAAACAGCCAGCTCTTGTCTGATAGCCTGATAACAGCCTACCTGTCCTAGACTCAGCTTGAATGGCCAGCCCTTGACCTCAGGCCTCACCAGGAGAACACTCCTGCAGGGAAGGGGTGGGAGACAGGCAGGAAGTGGCCTCTGGGCTAGGCCTGGACACACCCACACTGCCTCCTCCCTGGCTTTGGATTTAATACGATTCTGTTTCTAGGGAAGCTAGAAAATGATTTTTTTTTCCTTTAAAATGTTCACTTTGAAAACAAAAACCAAACTGTTTGTTGGTTGAGACAGGGTTTCTCTGTGTAGCCCTGGCTGTCCTGGAACTCACTCTGTAGACCAGGCTAGCCTTGAACTCAGATCCACCTACCTCTGCCTTCCTAGTGCTGGGATTAAATGCATACACTGCTACTCCCTGGCTACAAAACAATTCTTGTAAGGACCAGAGGACATACTTGTGTGGGTAAAAGTGCTTGCTGCTCAGGCCTAAGGACCTGAGTTCAGATCCCAGTACCCACATAAGCCAAGTGTGGCAACATGTACCTGTCATGGTGGATTTTGGGGATGCTGGCAAGTCTAGCTGAAACAGCATACTCCTGACTCAGTGAGAGACCTGAGCATTAGGAAACAGCTAATTGTGATGGTGCACACCTTCAACCCTAGCACTTGCAGAGGCAGGTGGATTTCTTTCTTTCTTTCTTCCTTTCTTTCTTTCTTTCTTTCTTTCTTTCTTTCTTTCTTTCTTTCTTTTTTTTTTTTGTTTGTTTTTCGAGACAGGGTTTCTCTGTGTAGCCCTGGCTGTCCTGGAACTCACTCTGTAGACCAGGGTGGCCTCAAACTCAGAAATCCGCCTGTCTCTGCCTCCCAAGTGCTGGGATTAAAGGCGTGCGCCACCACCGCCCGGCTATGCAGATGGATTTCTGAAGTGGAAACTTAAGTGTTTTTGGGAAGGCGGCTGGGGCAAACATGTGAAGGGACATTTAACTGAAGTGGACATAGGTGAAAGACTAAGGCAGACTTGTGTGAAGGAATTTTGGCTGAAGCAGGCTTAGATAAAAAGGTGTTCTGTTAAAGCAAGCACATCAAAGGACATGTGATGAAATACTTTTTATTAAGGACACACATGTATTGGTCTGTCTTATATTGTGTAGTTGAACTGTATTTGTCGGAACTCTATAGAAAGAAATACAGCAAAAAAGCTTCTCCCACTCCTGAAGCTTCACCTGGGTGTGGCCTCCATCCAGTCACTGGGCTGCTGTGTGCACTTCAGCTGCACCCTCACTGTCAACATCAACTGAGGGCACAATGGGCTGGAGAGAGGTGGTTCAGAGGTTAAGAGTACTGGCTGTGGCTAGGCAGGGTGGCACATGCTTTTGATCCCACCACTTAGGGAGACAGAAGCAGTTTGAGGGCCAGCCTCATAGAGTGAGTTCCAGGGCAGCCAGAGACTCTGAGAAACCCTGTCTTGAAAACTCATTAATAATAATAATAATAATAATAATGGTAGTAGCAGTAGTAGTAAATAAATAGAAGAAAGAGAGAAAGAAAGAAAGATAGATAGATAGATACATAAATAGATACATAGATACATAAATAGATACATAGATACATAAATAGATACATAGATACATAGCACTGGCTTTTCTTCTAGAGGACCTGTGTTCAAGTCCAGACACCCACATGACTCACAACCTTCTGTGGCTCCAGTCCTGAGGAATCTGACACACACTTCAGGATGGTGATGTGGGATTTTGATACATATCCTAATTTGTTTTTTAGCCCCCAACCAGGCTTCTGTAATGTTTATTAACCAGGAGTCCCTGACATCAGAGCTGCCTACTGTCTGGCCTCTGCAGGTGCTTTGTGTCTCTTGTGAAACCCAAGGTGCAATCAGGAGAGCAGGCAGGCTATCCCTGTGGGAGACGGCAATGAGAGCCTGTGATGCATATTTATGATAAGAAAATCAAGTGAAAATCTCACAGACGAGTAACCTCCGAGAACAGTCTGTGACTACTGTAAGCTGACCCAGGACACTGTGTTCCTTTCCTGTCTGCTTCAAACACTCGAAAACTGACACACAATCCCCCTAAGGTGTGAGTAACCTGAGCTGGAAGGTGGACATTCTGATAGCCAAGGCCATTGAGATGCACGGGCCAAGAAGACCCTGGTAACAGCCACTCTGGGAGGGAGAAGCAACCCTCAGCAGCCTGCCAGCTGAGCTCCAGCAGCTTCCCAGAGGAGGGCAAAGAGAGCCGTGCAGCCCCGGCTCACATGGACCTGGCCACTCTCGCAGCAGCCTCCTATTGTTCCAGGCTGCCTCACTTATGAGATCAGGGCGCCTCTCCGATTCTCAGCCTGTCTGCCCTTGGCTTGGTCCCTGTTGCTGAATGAGAGCTTGCTGCTGGCAACACTAGTCTGAGATGCCTGCATGCTACCCACAGCATCTTTGAATTGCCTTTACAGAAACCTGTATAGAGGCTGGAGAGATGGCTCAGTGGTTAAGAGCACTGGCTGTTCTTCCAGAGAACCTGAGTTTCATTCCAGGTGCTCACATAGCATTTACAGTTGTCATAAATCTAGTTCCAGGGAATCCAATGAGCTCACACACACATAAAATAAAAAATAAATATTTAAAAAATAGTAACACACACACACGTCTCAAAAAAAAAAAAAACCAAAAAATTTAGAAATTTAGAAAAGAAGAAACAGGGCTCAGTGGTTAAGAGCACTGGCTGCTCTTCCAGAGGTCCTGAGTTCAATTCCCAGCAACCACATGGTGGCTCACAACCATCTGTAATGGGATCTGATGCCCGCTTCTGGTGTGTCTGAAGAGAACTACAGTGTACTCATATGCATAAAAATGAATAAATCTTTAAGAAAAAGAAAGAAAGAAAAGAAGACACAAAGGAGCAGAGCTGTGGAGGGTCTGACGCAGAGGAGCCGCCTGTTTGCCACCTGTGCTGAGGCCCTCAGGACAGAGGGACAGCCCTCCACAATTTTGAGACACAGATGCCCAGAAATCTGTTAGCTTTTTTTTTTTTTTAAACAGTTATGAGACTATGAGGACTGCCACTCAGGAACACAATGTGTTGAAGTCACTTCTAAAGCAAAGCAAATACATTTAGAAATAACCAAATCGGCTTGCTTTTTAGTGGTATTCTAGGGCCATAGAATTCTGGCACTCATTTCTGCTCCTGCAAGCTCTGCTGATAAGGACTTCACTGAGATTCCCCTTAAACAGCTGGCTAACTGGACAAAGATACAGAGCAGCTGTTTGCAGGCCGGAGGTAGCAATCACTGCACCACCCTTAGGAGGAACAGAAGCCAGATTTACGTTGTCTGAATTTCTGTCTGGGGTGCAAGGAGCAGGTAAGCACAGGCAGTACGTTGTAGGAGAGACAGAGAATGGAACTTGAAGAAGCCAGGAAGATGAACCATGAGACAGAATCTAGATAAAAGAGAGGACTGTGCAGAAAGAAGTCTTAGAAATCCCACAGTGTGTGAAGCAAGCGAGGTTCTGGGTTGGGGGTACCTGGGGAGTGGACCGCTCTTCTGGCATGCCCAAAGGGTCTGCTCATCCCAGCACCAACAATGCAAAACAAGTGCAGAGAATGGATGGCCACCAACTCAGGGCCAGCCTGCTTCTACATGGGAAGTTTCAAACCAGCTCAAACCAGCTCAAGGCCAGCCTGCTCTACATGTGAAGTTCCAGACCAGCCAGGACTACACATGAGACCCTGTCTGAATAATCCACTCATCTCCTTCAAAATTTTTTTGAGGCCAACCTAGGGTACATAGCTTGAGATTTTATCTCAAAAAGCAGTGAGAGAGAAAAAGAGGGAGAGAGAAAGAGGAGTTAAGGGAGAAACAGGAAAAGAGAGAGACTATTAACAAGATGACTGGCTGACAGGGAGGAGGATGCTCAGGCCCCAGGCCCCAGAGAAAGCACCTCGAAGGAGGGTGAAGCCTCATCTGCTTCTACAGTTCTGACGGGCCTAGATAATATGTCAACCATAAAAAATCAACCCAGGCTTCCCTGAAAGACAGAAGGAATTTCAGTAAGAAAATGTCGCCGGGTGGTGGTGGCTCACGCCTTTAATCCCAGCACTTGGGAGACAGAGGCAAGCGGGTCTCTGAGTTTGAGGCCAGCCTGGTCTACAGAGTGAGTTCCAGGACAGCCAGGACTACACAGAGAAACCCTGTCTCGAAAAACCAAAAAAAGAAAAAAGAAAAAAAAAAGAAAGAAAAAGAAAGAAAGAAAGAAAGAAAGAAAGAAAGAAAGAAAGAAAGAAA
>NW_021620524.1:1072737-1089128 GCF_004785775.1 Grammomys surdaster
AAAGAAAGAAAGAAAGAAAGAAAGAAAGAAAGAAAGAAAGAAAGAAAGGAAAGGAAAAGGAGGATAGGAGGGAAAGAATGAAAGAAAATTTCTAGCCAAGTATGGTGGTACAGTTTTTTAATCCCAGACTTCAGGAGGCAGAAGCAAGCAGATCTCTGACTTTGAGGGTAGCCTGGTCTACACAGTCAGTTTCAGGACATCTAGGGCTACATATTTGAGACCCTGTCTCCAGAAATAAAAAGAAAGAAAAAAAAAAGAACATGTGTAGCATCGAATCACAATTTTTTAAGACAGGTGAAGTATATGAAAATACGACCCATAACAAAGAGGCCGGGCATTTGGTTGGTGGCGCACGCCTTTAATCCCAGCACTTGGGAGACAGAGGCAGGACGATCTCTGAGTTCGAGACCAGCCAGTCTACAGAGTGAGTTCCAGGACAGCCAGGGCTACACAGAGAAACCCTGTCTTGAAAAACCAAACCAAAACATATGGGGGTTAAATCAGTCAGTGAAAAGACCCCAGAGGTGTGGGAAGCGACTGAGCGAACAAACATGAGCTGTTGTGTACGCTGAGGGCTGGAGCTGTGGGCTCCCTTAGCATGCGCACAGATCAGTGTTCAATCCCCAGCACGGCAAGAACCAGGCATGGGGCGCATTCCCATAATCCTAGCACTCTGAAGACAGAGTCAGAGGACCAGAAGTTGGAGTCCATCCTTGGCTTCTTAGCTCAGTGGCTCTCCACCATCCTTACGCCGAGATCCTGTAAGACAGTTCCTCATGCTCTGGTGACCCCCAGCCATAAAATTATTCAGTTACGATTTTATATCTGTAATTTTGTCGTAAATATCTGACATGCAGGATACATGACATGTGACCTCTCAAGGGAGACCTACAGGTTGAGAGCCATTGACTTAGGTAGTTCTAGGCCAGCCTGGGCTATTGTTAACACATTTGGAGGGGGCAGTTTTTAAGATTTGTTTGTTTGTTTTTCTCTTTTTAACTATTTTTCTTACTTCTCAACTAGTCTCACCTCCCAGTCCCTCCCCACAACCACCCCTCTGGCCCCTGCCCCATCTACTGTTTCTCTTTAAAGAAAGCCTTGTGGGATGGTGGTGGCACATGCCCTTGAGTCTAAGCAGGATCTCCACAATCTCACAGAAAAAGAGAGGAAGGACAGAAGAGGTGTTTGAAAAAATAGTATTTTGTGTGGTTTGTTCTTTTTTTTTTTTTTGATTACTTTTAACTTTTTACAGTCTAGTCATTAACTCCCCACCCACTGTCCGCCCGCCCTCCCACAGTTCCTCCATCCCATTCCTCTGCCCTGACGTCTCCAAGAGGATGTCCCCACCCTCCCCCCCCCCTACCCCTGGGGCCTCAAGTCTGCAGGGTCAGGCGTATCTTCTCTCACTGAGGCCAGAGCAGGCAGTCCTCTGCAGTTCATGTGTCAGGGGCCTTGTATCAGCTGGTGGATGCCGCCTGGTTGGTGGCTCAGTGTCTGAGAGATCTCGGGGGTCCGGGTTAGTCGAGACTGCTGGTCTTCCTATGGGGCCGCCCTCCTCAGCTTCTTTCAGCCTTTCCCTAATTCAGCCACAGGGGTCCCCGACTTCTGTCCATTGATTGAGTATAAGTATCTGCGTCTGACTCGTTCAGCTGCTTGTTGAGCCTCTCAGAGGACAGCCAGGCTAGGCTCCTGTCTGTAAGCACATCATAGCATCAGTAATAGTGTCAGGTCTTAGAACCTCTCCTTGAGATGGATCCTAAGTTGGGCCAGTCACTGGACCTCCTTTCCCTCAGGCTCCTCATTTTTGTCTCTGCAGTTCCTTCAGACAGGAACAATTCTAGGTCAGAGTTTTTGACTGTGGGATGGCAACCCCATCCCTCCACTTGATGCCCTCTCTTTCTGCAGAGGTAGGCTCTACAAGTTCCCTCTCCCCACTGTGGGCATTTCATCTAAGGTCCCTCCCTTTGGGTCCTGAGAGTCTCTCACCTCCCAGGTCTCTGGTACTTTCTAGAGGGTCCCCCCACCTCTCATCCACTGAGGTTGCCTGTTTCCATTCATTCTGCTGGCCCTCAAGGCTTCTCTCCTGCCCCCTCTCAATACCCGATCATGTTCCCCTTTCTCCTCCCTCTCCCCTCTCCCACCCAGGTCCCTCCCTCCCTCTGCCTCCTGTGATTGTTTTCTTCTCCCTCCCAAGTGAGATTGAAGCGTTCTCACCTAAGCCCTTCTGCTTGTTGATCTTCTTGAGTTCTGTGGATTGTATCCCAGGTATTCTGTACTTTTTTGGCTAATATCCACTTATTAGTGAGTACATGTGTGTACTTTTGGGTCTGAGTTACCTCACTCAGGATGGTATTTTCTAGTTCCATCCATTTACCTGTAAAACTCATGATGTACTTGTTCTTAATAGCTGAGTAGTATTCCATTGTATAAACGAACCACATTATCTGTATCCATTCTTTCCCACTGTGGGACATCTGGGTTGTTTCCAGCTTCTGGCTATCACAGATAAGGCCATTATGAACATAGTGGAACACGTGCCCCTGTGGTATGGTGGGGCACCTTTGGGTACATGTCCAAGAGTGATATAGCTGGATTTTCAGTTAGATATATTTCCAATTTTCTGAGGAACCTCCAGATTGCTTTCCAGAATGGTTGTACCAGTTTGTAATCCCACCAGCAATGGAGGAATGAACTCAGTGGCACGAGGGTTGAGGGGGTGGGGGTGGGGGATAGTCTTAAACAGAACTCCAATGGCTCAGGCTCTAAGATCAACAATTGATAAATGGGACATCATGAAACTGAAAAGCTGTAAGGCAAAGAACACAATCAATAGGACAGATTGGCAACCTACAGATTGGGGAAAAAAATCTTCACTAACTCCACATCTGATAGAGGGCTAATATCCAAAATATATAAAGATCTCAAGAAGCTAACCACCAAAAAACCTAAGAACCCAATCAAAACATGGAGTACAGAGCTAAACAGTATTCACAACAGAGAAATCTCAAATGGCAGAGAAGCACTTAAAGAAATGTTCAGAGTCCTTAGTCATCAGGGAAATGCAAATCAAAACAACCCCGAGATTCCACCTTAGACCAATCAGAATGGCTAAGAACTCTAAAACTCTGGTGACAGCAGATGCTGTTGAGGATGTGTGATTTGTTCTTGTTTTTGTTTTTTTTTGTTTGTTTGTTTTTGTTTTGAGACAGGGTTTTTCTGTGTAGCCCTGGCTGTCCTGGAACTCACTCTGTAGACCAGGCTGGCCTCGAACTCAGAAATCCGCCTGCCTCTGCCTCCCAAGTGCTGGGATTAAAGGCATGCGCCACCACTGCCCGGCCCGTGTGATTTGTTCTTGAGGAGAGTTATTTGGTAGGTTGGTTTGATAAGGTACACTTTGTAGCTATGGCTTATCTGGAGCAGACAAGCCTCAGACTCCTCCTGAGATCCACCTGAGATCCACCACCTCTGCCTCCTTAGTGATGGGATTAAAAGGCACGTGCCACCAGGCAGCATAATCACATTTTTAAAAGTCAGTGGTAAACGGCCCAGGGAGGAGGTTCAGTGAGTCGAGTTTGCCAGACAAACCAGGTGCTCTGAGCTGGGTCCCTGGAAGCCACAGACAGATGGAAACGGCTAACTCCACAAAGTTATCTTCTGGTCTCCAAACATGCACCGTGGACTCTCCATTTACATCAGACACTTACACACAGTCACACACACACTAATAAAATACATTTTTTTAAAAGATGAAGATAAAAAAAAACTTAACACTATCAAAGCAAAATTAGCACACTGTACACACTGTAGGAAGATGAAAATCCTGTTTACTTCTCCTGGAAACTGCAAGCCACAAACCAGGATTTCCACTTGGAAATTCAGACCAGGCCCGGTCTGCTGCGTATTTTTTTCCAGTAACTTTAGCGCTCCAGTTGAAGTAGAAGGGTTGAAAGTACAAGGCTAACTACACAGAAACCTTGTCTCCAAGAACAGGAACTTAAAACACAAACAAACACGCCCGCACTCCTTTAAGCCTAGCACTCAGGAGGCAGAAGCAGGCGGCTGATCTCTGAATTCCAGACTACCCTGCTCTACAAATTGAGTCCAGGGCTACACAGAGAAGCCCTGTTTCGAAAAAAAAAAAAAAAAAAAAAGAAAAGAAAGAAGGAAGGAAGGAAGGAAGGAAGGAAGGAAGGAAAGAGAAAAAGGAAGGAAAAAGACTAATATAGCTGGCATGTAGCTCAGTGTTAGAACACTAGGGGGATGTTCAATTGATAAGAGTGTTTACCTAGCGCCCATGGGTTTCCATATCCAACACAGCATAAAGAAGCACAATGTTGTAGGTCTGTCTTAAAAGGCAAGAAAATCAAGTGATTCAGCTGTATATGGAGTTTGAGACCAACCTAGGCTATGCGAGACCTTTATTTAAAAAAAAAAAAGCTAAGTGGTGGTGACCCAGGCCTTTTGAGCCCAGCTTGGTGTGGGGATGGATGGGGGTGGGGTGGAGCAGAGGCAGGTGGTCTCTGAACTCAAGGACAGCCAGGGCTACACCAAGAAATCCTGTCTTGATCCATCCTCACCAATATATTTTTTTAAATAGGTCTCACCTGGCAAGTGTAATTTAGTTCAATCTCTCTAGCTTCACAAAATACAGTATATTTACACGACTTAAGTGCTCTGTTATCCATCTTGGAGTAAAAGCTAAAATCCAGCTAGACCCTGTCTCCAGGAGCCCACACAACAAGGCAGTGGCATGCTCCTATAGACCTGTCTAGTCACAATTACCCCACAGACTACGGTAGAAGGATCAGTGGAACCTGGGAGTTCCAGACCAGCACAGGAAACATATGTATTCTGCATACACGTATGTCTGAGGCCCGAAGAGAATGCTGTATCCTCTGGGACCAGAGTCATAGACAGTTGTGAGCTGCTCTGTGGGTGTTGGAGATAGAACCTGGGTCCTCTGGAAGAGCAGCCCGTGCTATGTGACCCCATCCCTTTTTTTTGGTTTTTCTTTATTAAGACGGGATTAAATACAGGGTGACGGCACGCTCATTATGTATGACTTTGAGCTCATCCTCCTGCCTCCACATCCAAGGTGCTGAGATTAAGGAGTATGTCACCACAACCATGAGATTCCCCCTCCCAAAAAAACAAAAAGTCTAAAAATAGATGAAAAAGTCAAGAATCCAGCAACAGGAAAGACAACTGACCAGTTAACACAGCTGCTTTAGGTTAATTTTTTTGTGTGTGAGAGGATTAAGCCCCAACAAAGGGTGTTTCCACATGAAAACGTCTCTGTGGTAGGACACAGCAGTCCCAGGTGTGCCTCTACAAAAGAGCACAGCACACACGTGGTATATCTATAGGCATGCAGACACACCGTATAGAAACAAGATCTCTAGAGGGGACACAAGGAGCACAAAAACAATAGCCAAGACACGGAGGAAATGGCCCTGGCTCTGTCCAGAAAGCCAGGACTTGCTGGGAGAACAGGAATGCAGAAGCAGCAGGACTCTGCTGAGGTCCAGCGGCAGACTAGGCTAGATGTCAACATAGAACTGCTGTCCCTGTCCAGGCTGTTTAACCTCACCTTCCAGAAGTTAGACCTAGAGAGACAACTGCCAAATTCCCAAACAGGCCACTTTCAATTACCAAGATAAGAGAGTTCTCTCCACCCTAATCTTCTCACAAAATAGCCTCTAAAGCTCGCCAACGTTGCTTAATCATTTATTTTTCTATTGTTCTTGCTGCCAGTTCCAACATTACAAAAGAAAGTAACTTTATTTAGTTACTTAATTTTGCTATGCTGAGGGGATTGAGCCTGGGGTCATGTCCCCACTACGCAAGAGCTCTACCACAGAGTGACCTCTCCAGCAAGGAAAGTTAACTTCGAAATAACCTTTTTAGCTGAGCCTTGTGGCAAAGGCCTGTAATTCCAGCTTGAGAGCAGTCTTCCTGTCTCAGCCTCCAAAGCAGCATGAGCAGTGAGTCACTGTCCAGCCCAGCTACAGTTACCTGGCTTTGTCTCAGACCACTTTTCATACCGTAATATTTCTTTTTTTTTAACTTTTTTTTTTTTTTCGAGACAGGATTTCTCTGTGTAGTTCTGGCTGTCCTGGAACTCCCTCTGTAGACCAGGCTGGCCTCGAACTCAGAAATTCGCCTGCCTCTGCCGCCCAAGTGCTGGGATTAAAGGCGTGCGCCACCACCGCCCGGCTTGCCGTAATATTTCTTAATGCAATCTTTTCATTTATACTATTCTATTGAATAAGTATTGCCGTGAGTCCAGTAGGTGATGTTAGTTTGCCAATCAAAAAAGGCCAAGCAAGCAGAAAATAAAGCTGATCTGCACACCCGATTTCAACCAGAAAGGGTTGAAGATGCTTTTTAAATCTGAATGTGTATTAAACATGTACACACTTTATTCTGTCATCCCCAACAATACAGTATAGCAGTTGTTTACAGAGCGAGTGTTTATATTGCTTGCTAAGTTATATGGAATCAGGAGGTGACTTAGTGGCATCTTTCAAAACTTCTGTTTAAACACTGAGGCATTTCATATGAGGACTAGGGCATATTTTAGTGTTGGGAGTGAGATGGCCTGGAGCTGGACCCTGTGAGATATTAAGGCGTGACTCCACTACGATTTTAGCAATTGTGTGCCAGGAAACAGGGACAAAGACCAAAGGACTTATTAACCACAAATCACAGTGCCACAGGATGTGTGGGTGAGCTTGTGTACGGCAGCTCTACTGACCCCTGTGTTTAGCACTGGGTCCTATACACATTGTACTTGTACAGCCTTCCAAAGGCCAAAGGCAGAATTTTCTCAACTGAGTTGAGTGTATGGACCAGGGCATGGAAGCAAAGCTTTTGTAAAAACGTATGAAGAATCTCTGAAGAGACCCAACACACCTCTACCTCATTTGGCATTGAGGACACAGGTCTCAGCTACATTTCTTTTTTTTTTTTTTTGGTTTTTCGAGACAGGATTTCTCTGTGTAGCCCTGGCTGTCCTGGAACTCAATCTGTAGACCAGGCTGGCCTCGAACTCAGAAATCCGCCTGCCTCTGCCTCCCAAGTGCTGGGGTTAAAGGCATGCGCCACCACCGCCCGGCTCTCAGCTACCTTTCTGATGGAGGTGATACACAGACATCTCAGCAAAGAAAATATTTAAGGTCTGTGAACATACATGTGTTTTCCTCCCAGGTCCAGAGGCAGAGAAATAACTGAGGCGGGACCCTTAGGGCTGGGCAGAAGTTCTGACATCATCTAGAGGCCGATGTATAGTGTAGAGGTTTGTGTTATAATGACCCTGTACCCATTTTGTCATGTTCCAGCCAGTACTGAGCAAATCAGATGAAAGGTGAGAATCCTTTCAGCACAAGCCATCTCCTCTGCCCTACCATATTGCCTCTTTCTTTTCTTTTAACTTGAACTTGTAATCCTCCTGCATCTCTGCTTCTCAGGGGTTGAAATTACAGTGTGAGCCACCACACCCAGCCTTTTTGTTTTTAACTTAAACATTTTCTTTCCTTTCTCTTTTTTTCTTTTCTCTCTCTCTCTTTCCTTCTTTCTTTCTTTTTTTTAGACATGGTTTGCCCTGGCTTTTCTGGAACTCACAGAAGTCCTGCCTCTGACTTGTGCTGGGATTAAAAGAGTGTGCCACCACACTAGACTTATCTTAATCATTTTCATGATGGCTTAAATGAAAAATAAAATCACAAGCATTCATAATTTGGAAAAAAAAAAAAAAGGATAGAACTGGGCATCGATGTGATATCTCAGGTCTTGAATCCCAGCACTCAGGAGGCAGAGGCATGCAGATCTCTAAGTTTTGGGCCAGCCAAGTCTACAGAGGAAGTTTCGGGACAGCCAGGGCTACATATAGAAATCTTGTTTGGAATACACAGACACACACACAAATACACATGCACAGTCTCCTGGTGTGGTAACCCACAACTTTAATCCCAGCACTAGGAAGGCAGAAGCAGATGGATCTCTGTGAGTTAGGTGCCAGCTCAGTCTACAGAGCTGATTCCAGGCCAGCTGGAGTTACAGGATAAGACTGTCTCAAACAAATAATAATAATAATAAAAAAATCAATGGGGCCATAGTAGCACATGCTGTAATTCTGGCACTGAGGAATCACATAGTCAGTACCTGTCTGAAAAGCACAATTTAGGTCTTCAAGATGGGACAGCAATTAAAAGTGCTTGCCATACAATGGCCTAAACCCACAGCATCAAGAAATAACTGACTTGCCGGCCATGGTGGTATGACTCCCTAAGGGAGGCAGAGGCAGGCAGATCTCTGAGTTCAAGGCCAGCTTGGTCTACAGAGTGAGTTCCAGAAGAGCCAGGACTACACAGAGAAACACTGTCTTGAGAAGGAAGGAAGGAAGGAAGGAAGGAAGGAAGGAAGGAAGGAAGGAAGGAGAAAGAGAGAGGAAGAAATGACTCCTGAGCATTGTCCTCCAGCCGCCACATTTGTGTACTTGCGTGCGCGCGCACGCACGTGCACACACATACACACACACACACTCATACAATAACACAGTAACAGTGGTAACAATGACGGTGATGATCTGATAATTGAAATATAGGAGCTGGATGGGTAGCTCAGTGGCTAAGAGCACTTACTGTCCTGCAGAGGAGCTAGCCTGGGTCTGCAGCAGCTGTCTGTCTCTGGGCTAGCCTGGGTCTGCAGCAGCTGTCTGTCTCTGGGCTAGCCTGGGTCTGCAGCAGCTGTCTGTCTCTGGCCTCCACAGGCGTCTGCATGCTGTGATGCACATACACATTACAGTTTTAAAATATTTACATTTTAATTGATTAAAAAAATAGTAAGTTCAAGCAGGGTCTGGCTGCTCATACCTGTAGTCTTAGCATTTAGGAGGCTGAGACAGTAGGATCCCATTAGTGCTAAGCCATCTTGGACAACATAGTGGGTTTCAGGCCAGCTTGAACTTCAGAGTGAGGTCCTGACTCAAAACCAAGCAATTTAGCAAGCCAAGAAGGCCCCGATGAAGAACCTGTAGCTTCCACCTTTGGAGAGAGCCTGACGCCCATCTTCCTCCACCTGCCTGATAGCCAGGCGATCCTTCAACAGAACAAAGTAGACTGTAAAGAGAAAGCACTTTCTGCCCTCATTCAGTCTCCTCAGCACCACTACACCTGTCAGGAAACACTCTTTATTCCAGTATCACAGCACAGGGTCTGCTCCCAGGAAGTCACACACACACACACACACACACACACACACACACACACACACACACCCCTGTAATTCCAGGACTTGGGAAGCAAAGCAGAAAGATCTCTGCGTTTGAGCCCAGACTGGTCTACATAGAGTTTTCCAGGCAGCCAGAGCTAGGGAGACCCTATCTCAAAACAACAACAACAAACCAGAAAGGCTAGCCTGAAGCTCAGTGACAGACTGTTCATCTTATATTGTGGAAGGTCCCAGTTTATTTATTTATTTATTTATTTATTTATTTTTATTTCACTTTGTTTTGTTTCTCCCTCTTTTTTTTTTTTTTTTTTTTTGGTTTTTCGAGACAGGGTTTCTCTGTGTAGTTCTGGCTGTCCTGGAACTCCCTCTGTAGACCAGGCTGGCCTCGAACTCAGAAATCCGCCTGCCTCTGCCTCCCAAGTGCTGAGATTAAAGGCGTGCGCCACCACTACCCGGCTTTATTTCACGTTTAAGAGTGTTTTGCCGGTATGAATGTGTACAATATGTGTGCCTGGTGCTTTCCAAAGTCAGAAGAGGGTATTGGATCGCCCTGAACTGGAGCTGTGGGTGGTTTTATGGGTTAGTTATAGGTGCTTAGAAGTGAACCCAGGTCCCGTGCAGGAGCAACAAGTGCTTCTAGCCATTGCTTCCACCCTGGAAGACCCCAGTTTAACCCCCAACACTGCAAAACAAACCTGGAAGCACACAATTATATTCCCAGCACTCAAGAGGCAAGAGGATCACAAATTGGAGGCCAGCTTTGTTTACACAGTGAGATCCTTTCTAAAAACATGCAAGCAAGAGCATATTAAGAACTCATATCGGGCCGGGCGGTGGTGGCGCACGCCTTTAATCCCAGCACTTGGGAGGCAGAGGCAGGAGGATTTCTGAGTTCAAGGCCAGCCTGGTCTACAGAGTGAGTTCCAGGACAGCCCGGGCTACACAGAAAAACCCTGTCTCGAAAAACCAAAAAAAAAAACAAAAACAAAAAAAAAAACAAGAACTCATATCTAGCCGGGCGGTGGTGGCGCACGCCTTTAATCCCAGCACTTGGGAGGCAGAGGCAGGCAGATTTCTGAGTTCGAGGCCAGCCTGGTCTACAGAGTGAGTTCCAGGACAGCCAGGGATACACAGAGAAACCCTGTCTCAAAAAACCAAAAAAAAAAAAAAAAAGAACTCATATCTAGAATATCTGAGTTGACAACTTAGAGCTTGGGATAAATAGCTCAGTTGGTAGGGTGCCTGCCTGCCTGCCCTAGCATTGCCAAAGTCCTGGGTTCAATTCTCTGTGCTGCATAGAGGGAGAATGGTGGAGTGATGGTATACACCTATAACCCCAGCACTCAGGAGGCAAAGGCAGGAGGTTCAGAAGTTTGAGGCCACGCTGGGATGCATAAAACTTGGATTCAAGAAAAAAGAAAACAAAAATTACTGAAATATTTGGCAGGTACTTTACAAAATAGATAAATTGCTAGGAAGTTCTAGAAAGATGCACTCTATTGTATGTAAATTACTCCTTAATAAAAATGATTGAAGAGGCCTGAGAAGCCCACCACATTAGGGCATTAGCCTCTGAGCCTGACAACTTAAGTTCCATCCAGGAACCCACTCAATGAAAGGAAATAACTTCCACAAGTTGTCCTGTAGCTTCTGAAGTGCATGCTGTGGCACACATGAACCCCTTCCCCCACACACACACAAACACTACTTCGTTCTCCTTGGAGATCTGGGTCCATCAGAGACAGAATCAAGCCAAGACTACGTAGGAAATACTGTACTACATTAATTATTATCTTGCCGAGTGTGCTGTTGGAAGCCACTTGAGATCTTTGAAGGATACTTACAATTCTCATTAAGCCGCTGGAGGCTGCTTAATTGTTCGCCTCTGTGGCATTTAGGAACACCAAGGGAGGCCATGATTGCCGACAAGCAGGCCAGGAGCTCCGGCATCATGGGAGTGTAGTAGAACCCAGGGGACAAAGGGAAGAAGAGCCTGACCACCCCCACCCCCAATAGCTAAAGTGAAAGTTTGCTGTGGAGATTCATCGTGAAGAAAAGGACCCCAAAAACTTTTAAAAACAGGGTATGTAGCAATTGACATCCTAGATTGAGGAGCAGTATCTGGCCCTGAGATGTGTTCCCATCTAGGCCCAGACACTGCACCTGGGGCAGGGCCAGGAAAACTTTATGGCAAGGCGGTGTCAGGCCACTTCAGTTTTGCCGTTCGTGGTCACCGTGGCTCTCACAGCTGCTTCAGAAAGGGCCCGAGTGTAGGTGGAGCCGCCTGCCTCTCTGAGCTCCTGAATAGACCTTCACAATTTGGCTTTGATTCTTTCTCCTGCTAAGTAGATGGTGCTGTCTTCCTTCGTTTCTTCTCTTCCAGGCTATACACTCCTTTTCCTTTTCTTACAGAGTTGGCTGGGCCTCCTAGCACCATGGCAACAGGAGTGGTGACAGTAGTTGTCTTGTGTCCTTCCTAAATCGAAGGGGATTAGGCTAAAGTTTCTAAATGTGATGATTGCTGTGTGCTTCTCAATGGGACCTTTATCAAGCTAAGCATTTCTGCTAGCAGGGGCTGGAGTTCAGTGGTGGCGTGTGTGCTCCGCATACACAAAGCCTTGAGTGCTAGCCCCAGAACTGTAAAAAGGTACTTTATGTCCCCAATTTACAGAGATGTGTCATCACAGACAAGCCTTAAACTTTGCCCAGTGCTCTATCTCTGCTGAAGTGAGCTTGGAGGAGCAGCAGACCTGGTATAGGGCCAGCCTTGAGGGGCAGCCATGAGCCCAACATTGCAGCAAAAGCAATGTGCTTAATACTGATTTGGTTTGTTTTGCCTGTATTTGTTTTATGGTTTGGAGTGAGTGAGTGACGGTGTGTATGTGTGTGTCTGTGTGTGGGCAGGACATGTGCATACCATTCACCTACAGAGAAGTCAGAGGACAATTACTTCAGTTCTCTCCTTCCATCTTTGCATGGGCTCTTGGGATTGACCTCAGGTTGCAAGTTTGAATAGCAAGCATTTTCACCTACTGAGCCATTTTTTGATATGTTTGTTGTTGTTGTTGTTGTTGTTGTTTTGTTTTGAGACAGAGTTTCTCTATGTAGCTCTGGCTGTCCTGGAACCTACCCTGTAGACCAAGCTGGCTTCAAACTCACAGAGATCCGCCTGCTTTTACTAGAATTAGAGGCCCACTGCTGCTGGCTCTTTTTGAATTTTTGAGATAAGGCCTCACTATCTACCCCATGCTGAACTTGCACTCAGGATCCTCCTGCTTCTGCTCTTAGTGTTTTTATAATCTTACGGATAATTTGGAGAAGACAGTGCTTTCCTAAAAGTTCTTTCCTCCTCTTCCTACTCCTTTCTGTCTCTCTTTCTCCCTCTCTCCCTCCCTCCCTCCCTCCTTCCCTCTCTCCCTCTCTCCCTCCCTCCCTCCCTCTCTCCCTCCTTTCTTCCCTCTGTCTTTCTCTCTGTCTCCCTCTCTCTGTGTCTCTTTCTCTCCTTTTAAAACACGGTCTCACCCTATAACTCCAGCAGGCCAGGAACTCCCAGAGATCCACCTGCTTCTGCCTCTCCAGTGCTGATATTAAAGGCATGCACCACCACACCTAGCCTCTCCCTGCTTTAGAGGTTCCTACTAGAGGGTCTAGGTGTAAGCCCTTATACAGAGCCAGAATCTCCTAACATGGTGGCGCCATGCCTTTAGTCCCAGCACTCAGCATCTCTGTGAACTCAATGGCCTATTCTGCACAGTGAGTTCCAAGACAACCAGGCCAACACAGAGAGACCCTGTCTCAAAACAAGCAAGCAAGCAAGCAAGCAAGCAAGCAAGCAAACCAAAAAACCCAAACCAGAATTCTCTCTTCACATTTAAGAACCTGTGCTGTATACCTATGTGCCTGGAAAGTTGTATTTACAATTCGGAACAAAGATGCAGAAGAGTTTGGGCTGAGTCTGACCCCAGGTAAATAGTGCTGCCCTTCATCCGCACCCTTGAAAACTGTACCCTGAGGTCTGCAGTGATGGAGTTTTGGCATGTGTGTGAGCCCTCCACACAGATCAGGCACCTGCTTGCTTCCCAACTTCCTCACAACCAAGGCAACAGGGCTAACTCTCAGGTCTCACTTGCTGGGTACCCTGGCTGCAGTTCTTCAATAAAACATTCCATTCCAGCTCAGGATTAGTAAATGTGGCCTTCCCAATTAAACGTCAGAACTAATCAGTCTAGTAGGACAAAGGCCATGTCCCGTCAGGCCTGATATTGAGAACTGGAGGTAAGACATTGGCTAGACACTCAGGAGAAACTGTTCTCTGAGCATGTGTATTGTGGCACTACTGACTTTTGTCTAAAACAGAAAGCCAGTAATAGGCTAATAGGATGCTTTATTCTATCACTGAGGG
The DNA here is from genome assembly GCF_004785775.1 of Grammomys surdaster. Lineage (NCBI taxonomy): Eukaryota > Metazoa > Chordata > Mammalia > Rodentia > Muridae > Grammomys > Grammomys surdaster. The sequence continues at coordinate 1,086,371 of NW_021620524.1, forward strand.
TATACATTTCCAAAGATCATGTCACTCTGTATCTGGGGCTGAACCCCCTCACTGAATACTTGGGGACCCCTCATATGAGCAGGGTCAGCGCAGCTGCCTATAGTGGAATGCAGCTGGAAGTGCAAGTGAGACAGGAACACCAGCAGTTCTCACAATCCAGAGACACCCACCTCACCAGCCGGAATGGCTTGCCCGTGCTCTCCTGAGGACAATGGCCTCTGGCCTTCAGCATGGAGAACATGGAAGCACCGTGTGCTCCTAAACCAGTATGGACAGCACTCAAGCAAGTCTAGGGGAAGAGTGGGAAGACCAGGCCTGCCGGGAACACCTGTGCATAATCTGATGTTAATTCCTGATTGACAGTGGCCCAGCCTGTGAGTCCCAAAGCCTCTCCTCTCCTTGCAGTGACTCAGGCCCTGTAGCTTTCCTGCCTGTCTTGGAACATCTGTCACGAGCACTCAGTTGTGTTGAGGAAGCTGAAGGTAACTGAGGTAGGAGGGCGGCCTTCAGACCTAAGCCTCACGACATCAGTGCACATGCTGGCACGCTCTTCTGCAGTACTGACCTTGCATCCCTAACCCAGAGAAGCATGGCACTGGGCAACGTCTGCCCTCATCCAACCCAAGTACCCCTCTCCCAGACCAGCAAGGACCCAAGAGGTGCTGAGCATTAGCTGGGTGAAGTCGGCCTCCTCACGAAGCCAAGTCTGCTTGTCTTCTGGAGTTCTTTCCCACCTCTCAGTTTGGGGGAGTAGGTCTCCTGTCCTTCACAGGGAGGCATGCTGAAACTGAGAACTGAGAGAACGCAGCCAAGGCACTGTGCTGTGCTGTGTGGCTGCCACCAGGCACCAGAGCACCGCCCGTGGCTCTGGCCCTGGCCTCAGACCCACACCTGGGTGAGTGCACCCTTCCTGCATGTGCTGCAGGCATGCCGTCCTCTGCCTCTCCTTCCTGGGGGGACAGAAAGCAGCTCATGGGGTCCAAAGGGTCACTGGCCAAACCTCCAGAGAATGATTTCAGAGGAGGCCTTTGACCTGGCCAGCCGCCCATGATGTCTTGAGCAAGCTGGGCAGCCTGTGTCAGCGTGGCCAGCAGCCTCTCCCCATAAGGCCACACTGGTAGATGTGGGGAACATTGCCTCACTCAGCTGTCCTGAGCCGGGAAAGCTAAGGCATAGCGGCCCTGAGGTGTCCACAGTCCTGAGGTGCCACAGCGAGGTGAGATGCAGATAATGAGGGGCTGGCTACCCACAGTGCACCCATCAGCGAGGGCCTAACAGCCCCTCACCAGCCTGGGCCTGCTCTGCTAGCACAGCTGAGGACGCTCAGGAGGGCCTGGAACCTCATGTTGGTAGGCAGACACTGCAAACGTTCCCCTGTCATGAGTTTTATCTAGAAGCTAGCCAAGCACACAGTGGCCACCCCAGAGAACATCCGCTAGAGCTGCACACCCTCTGAACACACACGGGATTCTACATGCGGCCAACAGGAACAGTGCAGATCCTGAAGCAGGTCACAGCCTCCCAAACAACCTGAGATTCCTATTACCTCCCTGGACCTCCCCTGCCTCTCTCACCTTCTGCCCACACTATCGTCAGTGTCTTCCCGGGAATTCATCCAGAGGCAAGCCAGTTCTAAAGCCACCTCACAGTGAAGCTCCTCCTGCAGCTATCACCCCTGTCCTTGGCCTTGTCTTCCCCCTTTCCCCCCACTCCTGCCAGAGGCAGAATGAGAGTTAGGCCAGGTAGCTGCACAGGCAAGTAAGTACCTGTTGCACACAGCTTCTCTCCGTCTGCTCCCTATACAGATGGCTTGATGTAGGCTGGACAGCCAGAGACAGGTCCAGTGTCCACACCTGCCAAAGTAATCTTCAGGAGGAATGGTGGGACCCAGCCACTGAGGGTTCCTGGACCCCATGGCAGGGGGCGCTTGCTGAGGTCCCTGCTTTTCTGCTGTAGCACAACTCAAAGAGAACGTGGTATCCAATAGGCCTGTGAATGGCGCCCAAGCTGCTGGCTATGCAGCTTTGGGTTCCCCAAGGTGACGGTGAGGAGTTAGCATCTGATTACCTGAGATTAAAGGCTCCTTTAGGAAAAGGCATGAGGCAGGGGGTTGGTACAGGAACAGGTCACACTGTATCCTGGAGCCAGGCAGCTGGGACAATAGCTCTGAAGGTGACTCCTGGACCTAGGAATTTCAGGGGCAAGAGAGCTGAGGAGAAAGCATTACCCCTTGATAGTCAGCCACTTTAGTGTAGATGAGAGCCAGGCCCATCTCCAAACACAGCCACTGCATGTGGACGTGAGGGCTACGGAAGCAAGATCGTGTTCACCCATGCAGGCCACACTAGGAGCCTGGGAGCGCTTGAAAGGCCAGAAGTGTAATACGACCTAATCGATAGGGATGATGGAAAAAGCAGCTCAGGGTAAAAGCCAAGAAAACTGAGGTGCACACAAGATCCCAATGGGGCTAGAGAGGTCTCAGTGAAGACAGGTTAACCCCCAAAGACAGGACCGGCTGGAGCAGCAAGGCCTCAGATGAGATAGGTCTTGACATCTGTGCCCGGGGCCACAATGTGAGCTGAGTCGAGCTGTAGCCAGGGCCAGGACAAGCTTCTGGAGGCCTCACTGAGGCTGTTCCTTTGCAAAGCCACGTCAGGGCATCCAAGGAGCTGGGAGGTCACACTGTATCCTGGAGCCAGGCAGCTGGGACCATAGCTCTGAAGGTGACTCCTGGACCTAGGAATTTCAGGGGCAAGAG
>NW_021620524.1:1089138-1131291 GCF_004785775.1 Grammomys surdaster
GCCACTTTAGTGTAGATGAGAGCCAGGCCCATCTCCAAACACAGCCAGCTCTCCTCCCCAGATTCCGGGAGCCAGTGTTCAGTGAAGGCACACCATGGCTCTGCAGTTACCCTCACATGGACCCACCAGGCTCCAATACCACTCCCTCAGTGAAGAGCCACGGGGACTGAAATATCTTACAGAACCAGAACACAGAGTAGTGGGCTGGGGGCCCCCTGCCCTGAAAGTCTGGGAGTTGAGCCAAGTACCTCCTTCCCCCCCACAGGGAGGACTGTCTATAGAGAGGCCAGGAGGAGAAACCAAAGGCCACAAAGCAGAGTGTGCCGTTCTTCCTCTAACCAGACCTGCTCAGGAACAGTTTGAATACAACCATCTAGCTCTGGGCGCCAGTTAGAAGCTACTTGTCTGACACTGGTCTGAGTCATGAACAGCTCCACTGTGACCACCGGTTGGATCAGGCTAGTTTCAGCCTTTGCCCCTGACTGTGCCAGGTAGGCAGCAAGAGGGTCTAGCATGAAGCCTTTTCTGTGATTCCTACTCCTCCATGATGACTTCTGGAAGACTTACAGGGGAAGAACCATGTGATATGGTAGCTGGTGTCTGGGAGAGAGATGGGGTGGGAGTATCTGTGTAAGAGAAGGGTGGTCTGGATTTGGAGAACCAGACACAGCTAGCAGGAGTCCTCAGGAATATCCCAGACGGATGGCTCCCGAGTCAGACAGCAGAGTCTGGTCCAGCAGGAGCTCAAGCAGAAATGGCCCTAATGAGGTTCTAAGTGTTTCAGAAAGCTGGACATAGTATCACATACTTGTAACCCGAGTTCTCACAAGGCTGAAGCAGGATTGCCATGAGTTTAACGCCAGCCTGGATCACAAGAGCAAGACCCTGACTTAAAAGAGACAGACACAAAGAGAGACTCACACCCAGTCTCAGGACAGCAGTAGAGGTAAACACAGGGCCGAAGCAAGGAGAAGGGCAGTCCACTTCCCCAGAGCCCATGTACGCGTTCAGGCTCCATGCTCACGGCACAGTGGATTCAGCCCGGCACTCTGTGACTGTACTGACTCTTCCCCTAGTCAGTGCCTGGTCAGCATGTTCCAGGCCCATGGGAGTCACAGAGAGGTGGACTCCTCAACTCTGGACAGACATGCATATCACCTCTCAGGTTGCCTCATGCACATAAGACAGCTGAGTTAAGACTGACAAGCAGTGGCGCTGTGTCTCCAAGACACTAACTAGATTCTGCTGTAAAATAGAGTGCATGGTGTTACATGCTCTTAACCCTGCACTTGGGAGGCAGGGGCAGGTGTGTCTCTAGTTTCTTTTTCATTTTTCTTTCTTTCTTTCTCTCTCTTTTTTTTTTTTTTTTGGTTTTTCGAGACAGGGTTTCTCTGTGTAGCCCTGGCTGTCCTGGAACTCACTCTGTAGACCAGGCTGGCCTTGAACTCAGAAATCCACCTGCCTCTGCCTCCCAAGTGCTGGGATTAAAGGCGTGAGCCACCACCGCCAGGCATGTCTCTAGTTTCTAGGCCAAGCAGTTCCAGGTAAACCAGAAACAAAGTTCCTGTCTAAAAAGGAAAACAAAAAATTATAAAAATGCAAAAGCTCCAGCTCCAGGTAAACCAGAAGCTTCTTGTCTGCTGGGCCAGGCTGCCAGGGAGGAAGAACAGGTCTGTCTCTGTACCTGAGGGAGATGAAATGGTTTTAGAAAAGATACTCATTTTTAGTGTCAAAGACTCAAAGGACAGAAAAGCTTTAAAGACAAAGATGGTCATCTACAAAAGCTAGACGTGGCTTACAAGCAGGCACATACCCATTAAGTCTGGGTCCTAGCAGCAGCTGCAGTTAGCAGCAATAAAAAGACCACTTAAACCATGGCTCAAGTGGAGACTGGCAGGGCTGCTCTAGGCTTTAACCTGTGCCTGTGTGGAGTACAGCTTACCAGACAGTCCTTGGCCTGTCAGGTATGTAAGTGGTCAGAGTGTTCATGAACACTCCGTGTACACTCAGGCCCCCAGGACAGGTCAAAGGACTGAACTCTCAATGGGGTGGCCTGCCCCCATGCCCTTAATGGTCACAGCAACTCAGGGTGTTTTTTGCTTTCTTTTGTTTCCAGAGCCCAGATTTCTTTCTGTGCACTAGGGGAGAGGCAGGCCCAGGATCAGTTGAAAATATGTAAAGCCCATGCCCACACAGACCTCTTGCACCCTAGTCAGGACCCCACACAGCTGCTGCCACTGGCTAGGGCTAGGTCACTGTGGAGGGCCTGCTGGCCTGTATAGGCTCCTGCAAAGAACAGAATATGAGTCCCTGCAGGTTGCTGAGTATGATCTAACCAGCTCTGGGCACTCACCCACCTTCCCTCCCCGTGTCCTAATCTACATCCTTTTCTGCTTCTTGCCTGTAGAGTGTCCAGCACCTCCGGGACCCAGCTGTTTCCAAAAGGTTAACAGGAGCCCCGTCCCCATACAAAAGGTCAACCGGAGCCCCGTCCCCATACAAAAGGCCTTTGCTGTCAAAGGGCTAAAGATGGAAGCTCAGCCAAAAGCTGCCCACCCTAGACCCAGCAAGTCTCATCCAGCTAAACCTACAAACTGCCAGCAGCAACAGCACCCTAGGGTCCGCAACTACAACCTCAAGGACTAAATCTCAGCCTCCTGCAGGGGCTGCACAGGGGCCTCCACCTTGGTAGTGGGGCCTGTGCTTGCACAAGTTGGGGGTGAGTATAGACATGGTATACAGGTGGGCTGTGAGCACAGGACCGGCTCCAAAACGATGACCTTCCTGATGCTAACGAGCAATTAAAACCCTCCCCCGTCTGCTTTGCCTGTCAAGTTGTCTATCTTGTCCTACTTGGGAAATGCAGCCTAGAGCCTGGGCTGGCCTCTGCCACCTGCCTGTGTCACCACCCACAGCCACTGTGCACTGACCCTGTCAGTGACACTGTCCTTCTCCAGAACCCGGTGGGCAGAATGCAGTGGCCACCTACAAAGTAAGTATGTCCCCAAGGAACACTGTGTGAGGGGTCCTCCCAGGAGCAGGAGCCTGGCCAAGAGGCCCTATCTCGGGAACACACTCATCTGCCTACTGAAAACCTCATCGTGAGACCTGCCTGGCCATTTCCTGCCTGCATCAGAACTCTAAGACTATGGCCTTAGCCTTGCTGGGCGTCAGACACTCAGGGCTGCAGGGATGGAGGCAGGTTCCAGGTCCAGGCTATCCAGGCTATCCAGTCTGCTGTGTGTCCCTAATCATGTGACTCTTGCAGCTTCATTCTGCATCTGTGTAAAATCCTGACAGCGATTCTGGGCTGGCTGGCTGGCTGACATGTGTGGGCCACACAAACATCACAGGAAAGACCACACTCAGTAATGTGGTCTTGGATGCCAGCTGAAAGCCTCGGTCCTGGGTAGCACACATCTGCAGATCACTCTTGCTGTGTGTCTATAGAAGGCTCCTCTCAAGGTGCATAAGCAAAGAGCTATAGGCTATCTTCACAACAGCCCCCCTAGGTACTCTGTGCTCTCAGGATCAGCAGGGGCAATGGCAGGCCACCCTGGTGCGGCTCTCCCACATCCACACCTGGCAATCCACTTTCTTTGCTGGCCACATGCTTCTGAGATGTAAGTCTGCTCTGACCTCAGCATCCTTCTCTGTGCACAGGCCCAGACTCTGCATCCCAGTCTGCTATCCTGGGTTACAACCCCTCCACCTGAGACCCTGATCGCTGCAGAGCCAGAGCTGCGTTGTACACTTATGGTTGGCCAGCAGCCTGGCCAGTGAGAAGGCAAACATGGCATATTTCGAGAACCAGAAGGTGGGGTGGGACAGCAATGGCTCTCCTAGGCTGGCCCTGCAACCCAAAGACAACCACACAATGAACACCAAAGTGAAGACCCTCGAATGGGGACAGTGCAGGTATTGGACCTGGGTCTTGCACCCTCCACCTCCATAGCACACACACACACTACAGCAAAAGATGCCATCAGCAGGCCATGGAACGGGCCCTAAAGGCATAGGGGCACTAATGGGAGAACCGGGGGGCAAGCCTGCATGTGAACAGATTACACACCTGCCAGTCCTACAGGCTGTCCTTCAGGGGTCCCTGCTTAGCCTCCTTCCACAGAGACCCTGGGTGGACAGCCAAGCTGGAGAAACTAGAAGCCAGAGATGACAAGCAATGCTCCGAGGCTCTGGCTTTTGCTATAGACATGCAGTCAATGACCACTGACACTACTCCCCCCCCCCGACCCCCCCCCCCCCCCGCCAACCTCCCCCTCCCCTCCCACCCCCACCCCCCAAAGCCATTGCCCCATAAGGAGGTTAGTCTTAGTGGTCTGGGCCTGTAGTGGAAGGACAGAAGGAAAGGAAACAACCTCTCTGGGCACTCAAGAGGCCCAACCCTGAGCAGTCTGTGTCTTTTTGGTCGGTGAGTTTAGTCATCTCCCGCCCCCAAATTCGATAACCCTTTCAAAAGAGGAATTTAAAGGGAGGGAGGGAAAGGGTCCCGGAAACTAGCAACTCAGGGAGGCGCGCAGCAGCTCCTTTGTTCCCATCAGGAGGGGGAGGGGTGGTATCCCGCTCGCCAGATGGCCGCGCCTGGACACTGAGCGGACTCCGGAGACCGCGGCACGCGCCCGTCAGTGTTCCCTATCCTGCCTACTGGCCCCGTCCCTGCCCGCATCCTAGTCTCCAAGGCGGGCACAGAGCGGGTGGGTATCCGTGAAAGCTGGGCTACGATGACCGGTAATAACCCTGCCTGAGGCGCCCTCCGCCGGGGTCAACGACCGCGCTTGCGCGGGGGCCCGCTAAGCGCTTTGCCGCTGTTGCCGGCCCATCACCCTATTGCCTAGCAACGCCCACCCGCGCGCCGCCATTGGGCCACCGAGAACGGCCTCGGTGTCCAATTGGTCTCGATGTGGAGCAGGCCACGCCCTTAGGCTCCGCGCGTGCTACGATCGCGGCGTGGAATCGCAGTGACACGGATCTGTCCCCCCGCGTGGCCCTGGTGTCCTCCTCAGTGCAGTCCCCAGTGTGACCAAGCACGCCCGACCTACACTCCGCGCGCACAGTGCACACCTGGCCCCGGCCTCGGGGGGTGGGAGGACAGAGATGAGGGCGTCGGGATGAGCCCCGCGTGGCCCGCGCGAGGCCGGGGGCGGGGACGGAAGCAGGCGGGGGCTGCGCGTTCCTTGTGCTCCAGCGCGCGCCCGTGCAGGGTCCCGGCTGGGGGCGGCGCGCGCGGGCATCACCCCACCGGCGGCGGCGCGCCGGGTCCCGGGGCGCAGCCCCGACGCTCATTGGCCTGGGCGGCGCAGCCAAGCTGTCAGCCCATGTGGCGTGGCCGCGCGGGGATGGCCGCGGTTTAAATAGCGCCGGCGCGGCCTAGAGGGAGCCAGAGAGACGGCAGCGGCGTCCCGTCCAGTTCGCCTGCCGCGCTCCTCGCTTGTCGTCTGCCTCCAGAGCCCAGACAGGTACGCCTCTGCGTTCGGGGTTCCGGGGCGGCAGGCCGGTGTCGGGATGCCGCGGCTCCAGTGGGAGGACAGGCGGGCGCCCATCCTCCGCACACCTGCGCTCACAAAAGCGCCACCGCGCCCCTCCGACAGCCAGCCACCCGGCTGTGTTCCGCGGTCGGGCCGAGAGGGGCGCGGGAGGGGTGTGCGGAGAGCCAGCGCGGCGGGCCGCTGTCACGTGGGCGCCGCGCCAGCCGGGTGCAGGAGGCTGGACGCCTCGTGGATGGGGCTGGGGCCTTCATTCGCACCGGGCGGCTTTGGCAGAGCGCAGGAGGCCGCGGTGGTACCCGGGCTCCAGTTTGGAGAGGCCAGATGCGGGTCTAGGTGCGCACGAGGCCCCAGGGGCCTCAGCGGAAGTCATCAGACCATCCAGGCCTCGCCGGCTAGGTGGCGCGGAAGCCTTCGCGTTGGTCTACGGCTGCAAGGCCTGGATTGCCCTGGGCAAGTGCTTTAGGGACCTGAGGATCTAGCAGACCCGTCTGCTGCCTCGGCAGCAGGTTACAAGGTGTTTGGCCAAATGGCGAGAGGCTTCACATGTCTCCTATCCTAGCTGGGAGTGGTACTCCAGGTCGGATCTTGCTGAAGGGGTCCATTGGCAGGGGATCTTGTTTGCCTCAGCCCTGCTAGGCCTGGGCACTCAATAGTAGTCGGGCCTGTTCCTTCTGGGTCCTTACCAAGCCTGGCGTCCTGGCTGGCCCTGAACGGCAGTCAGTCTCCACCCTCATCATGAAAGGGAAGCGCGCTGGCTTCCCCGTGGCTTGAGGTGAGAGTACTCCAGACCCTACTTCTTAAAGCCCCACTTCTGTTTCCAAGTTCCTGATTTGACTAGCTTGGGATGGAGCACCCAACAGACAACTGGAGATCGTATGGTCCCAGGTAGCTCTGGCAAGGCATGGTAGGGTCAGGCCAGGTCAAGTGTCTTTACCCTGGAAGGGATGAAAACCTCAGAAATAGCTGTCAGTGCAAGGAGACCTGATTACAGCTGGGTCCTGCTAGTTTCCACTGGGGCCTTTCTTGTCTCTTGCTCTCAGAAAGTCAGGGAAGGGCTCTTAGATGTGCTACCTGTGGATTCAGGGGGCTGTAGCTGGGAATGACTGTGTGAGAGAGAGATAGACCCACCGTGCTACCTTCCCCCACAGAGAAGAAGCCATGGAGGAGGTGGTGATAGCCGGTATGTCGGGGAAGTTGCCCGAGTCAGAGAACCTGCAGGAGTTCTGGGCCAACCTCATTGGTGGTGTGGACATGGTCACAGATGATGACAGGCGTTGGAAGGCCGGTGAGTGTCCCCTCGGGATCAGGCAGCAGGACAGACAGGGTCTATGACCAAGGCACGGCTGGAGACATGGTGAACTCCCTGTAGAGCTAGCTGTGAGGTTGAGAACCAGTCAGAATGAAAAGGGGCAGGTGCCTTGGTCAGTCCTGCTGTGGAGGACACCAAAGGTGGGCCATAGAAGGGGACTGGCCCTTTGGATATCCTATCTGCAGTCTATGCCTTGAGCTGCCAGGTGGTGTCTAAGATGACTCTCACACCCAACGGGCTCTAAGAGAGCCACAGAGCCGCTCTACCTGATGGGCAGGTGTGAGTCAGCATTGGGCTGGCCTGGCCAGCTCTGAGCAGGCAGAGGGTCTCCCAGTCAGGTTGGGGTTACCAGGGGGTAGTCGCCAGCCTCACCTCCTACAGATTTTGCTCTGGGTCACCCACATGTGGCTGTTTTGGGACATTAGCAGTGAGGCTGGGTCACTTCTGGAAGCCTTCCTCAAGAAGAAGGATTTCTTGGTTCCCTGGCTTCAGAGGCTGTGATGTTCCACAGGGCTCTATGGACTGCCCAAGAGGTCTGGAAAGCTGAAGGATCTGACCAAGTTCGACGCCTCCTTTTTTGGGGTCCACCCCAAGCAGGCACACACGATGGACCCCCAGCTCCGGCTGCTGTTGGAAGTCAGCTATGAAGCTATTGTGGACGGAGGTGGGTCATTGGGGTATTACTGCCCTTTCTAGAATATATTGTAATGAGGGCTAGGGACATCATTCGGTGGTGGAGCACTTGTCTAGTGTGCACAAGAACCTGGACTTCATCCCCAGTACTGTTAAAAGGAAAAGGAAAGGCAACAATAATATCTTTTTGGCTCTGAGATATCAAGAGGTCAGAGAAAGGCATGACATGTGTCTCTCTAGCTATGTCCCCAACCCTGATGGAGGGCCAGTGGCTCAGGAGGCGGGGGCCCTGAGCAGGGCACAGTTTCACAACCGTACACTAACAGTGTCCCAGGCGCACCCTGTTATCCTAGTTTCCTCACTCCCCAGTGTCTGGTTGTTCTCGGGCTGAGGGCGGGGCTTACAGCAGGTGGCTCTGCAGGGGCTCAGCCTCGAGCTTTGGTGATAACTCCGTCCCACTGGCTGCCTCTTATTCTGGATCCTGCTGCTTAGGACATGGACATGTCTCCAGGGATAGAAGGCCCCACAGTGGGCAGCCAGTGAGGGTTGGTATGGCAGGGGTGAGCTTCAGGGTGGTAGATGCTAATTTGCCCTACACTTGATAAACAGCTTGGTGTACAACTGTCCTGGGGTGTACTATAAGACCAGGGAGTGTAGGACCCTGGTAACCTCGGTGGTGAAAATGAAGGCCCTCACCTTGGGCCTGTCTGGCTGCCCAGGCTCTATCAAAGGCTGGGCATAGCTCCCAGGGGGTTACCCACTGTCCTCTGCTTCCCAGCTTGGACACTTGGCCTTTGTCTTCCTGTATCTCCTTATCACAGCCTGTCCCAGGGCAGGCTGCCCTTGGTACTAGAGAACTCATTGGCCAGCAGCCTCTTGAGACCCACCAGTAACACCAGAGGCCAAGGGAGTTGCTTCCAGACAATGCTGCTCTCTGTCTTTCCTGTGGCCTCCTATGGTTGCTGCCTGACCCAGACCTTAGAGGTCCATGATGGCCCCTGAAGGCACCCCTCTCACCCCATCCTATGTGGCTATTGCTGCCCCCCGGCAGGTATCAACCCGGCCACACTCCGAGGAACGAACACTGGTGTCTGGGTGGGCGTGAGTGGTTCTGAGGCATCAGAGGCCTTGAGCAGAGATCCCGAGACGCTTCTGGGCTACAGCATGGTGGGCTGCCAGCGTGCAATGATGGCTAATCGGCTCTCTTTCTTCTTCGACTTCAAAGGTGGGTGGGCGACAGCCCTAGGCCCGGGCCCAGCTGTACATGTCTGTGCGTTCACCTAGATAGCCCTTTTGGACTCAGACTTCCTTATTTCTGGGGAAGGCTGAGTGGGGAAGCTCAAGGCCCCAGGGGTGGGGTATGGGACAACATCTGCCGAGGGCACCCACCCCTGCATTATGCCCTTGTCCGTCCACAGGACCCAGCATTGCCCTGGACACAGCCTGCTCCTCCAGCCTGCTGGCACTACAGAATGCCTATCAGGCTATCCGCAGTGGGGAATGCCCGGCTGCCCTCGTGGGTGGGATCAACCTGCTGCTGAAGCCTAACACCTCTGTGCAGTTCATGAAGCTGGGCATGCTCAGTCCCGATGGCACCTGCAGATCCTTCGATGATTCAGGTAAGGTCTGGGTACGGGTCATCAGGCTCCAGCCTATACCCTTGAGTGTGGCATCTTGGCTCCTGATGGTGTGTGTGTGTGTGTAGACTTACAACACAAACACCCCATCAGCCAAGAGCACCTAGCTGAGGTGTCGATCTAACCTAGGGAATGGATACTGTCGTTCTGAGGCTGTCGTGGCAGTTCTACTGACTAAGAAGTCCCTGGCCCGGCGGGTCTATGCCACTATTCTGAACGCTGGCACCAACACGGATGGCTCCAAGGAGCAAGGTGGGCACAGAGGGAGAGCGCGTAGATCACAAGAAGTGGGGAAGTGGAGGGTGCAAGGCTTCATACCATACCATACCTTCCGCCGTAGGTGTGACATTCCCCTCCGGAGAAGCCCAGGAACAGCTTATCTGCTCGCTGTATCAGCCAGCCGGTCTGGCCCCCGAGTCTCTCGAGTATATCGAAGCCCATGGCACAGGCACAAAGGTTAAAGCCCTTTCTGACCCATACCTGTGACTCCTCTATCCTCACTAGAGGGACTTCCAGATGCAGCCTTAACCTACTCTGTCCCCTGCAGGTGGGTGACCCCCAGGAACTGAACGGCATTACTCGGTCCCTGTGCGCCTCCCGCCAGGACCCTCTGTTAATTGGCTCCACCAAATCCAACATGGGACACCCTGAGCCTGCCTCTGGGCTTGCAGCCCTGACCAAGGTGAGCAGACTGGGCTCTTGAGTCAGGAGTCCCTGTGATGTGGATAGCTGTGTACTGTGTCTACCACTTGGCCTGCCTTGGAGCTTCTCCCTGCCTACCAGCTAGCCTTTTGGCTGCACTACGGGAGAGTGGGCCTACCCTTGTGGCACATTCCCTGTGGTAGATGTGCCGACTTACAGCTTCTGGCCAAACGAAACACTTGGTTGCAAAAAGGACAGGTACAGTTCCGAGGAAGCATCTAGGCCTCGTTCTGAGGTGAGGGAGGAGCACGAGCCTGCACACCTGCCTGTCCACTTGTTGGGACCTTCAGCTTGTTTCTACGTTGGGAGATATGTGGTTGTCTGGATGACCCATCTGTTTAGGCTTCTGGGCCTGGCTTGGGAGCTTGTGTGCTCAGGCCTATGGCCCCTCAACTTGGGGACCATGCACCCTGGATGACACGAAAAAAACATTGAGGGCACAAGGCCAGAGAGGACAAGGGTCTTGGTGTTCAGTAACCATGTGTTCTGTCTGCAGGTGCTGTTATCCCTGGAACATGGGGTTTGGGCCCCTAATCTGCATTTCCACAACCCCAACCCTGAGATCCCGGCACTTCTTGATGGGCGGCTGCAGGTGGTCGATAGGCCCCTGCCCGTGCGTGGTGGCAACGTGGGCATCAACTCATTTGGCTTCGGAGGCGCCAATGTTCATGTCATCCTCAAGCCTAACACACAGCAGGCCCCTGCGCCTGCCCCACACGCTGCTCTTCCCCATTTGCTGCATGCCAGTGGGCGCACCGTAGAGGCAGTGCAGGGCCTGCTGGAACAGGGCCGCCAGCACAGCCAGGACTTGGCCTTTGTGAGCATGCTCAACGACATTGCAGCGACCCCCACAGCAGCCATGCCCTTCAGGGGTTACGCCGTGCTCGGTGTTGAGGGAAACGTCCAGGAAGTGCAGCAAGTGTCTGCCAGCAAGCGCCCACTCTGGTTCATCTGCTCAGGTGTGCCTGCCCCCATGCTCGCAGGCTGGCCCCTAAAGAAGGAGGGGGGTGTCCCTTTTCTTGAGGGTGAGGCTGGCGGGTGGCCATGCTGTGGCCCTGATAACGCTTTCTGGGACAGGGATGGGCACGCAGTGGCGTGGAATGGGGCTGAGCCTCATGCGCCTGGACAGCTTCCGCGAGTCCATCCTACGCTCTGATGAGGCTGTGAAGCCGCTAGGAGTCAAAGTGTCAGACCTGCTGCTGAGCACAGACGAGCGCACCTTCGATGACATCGTGCACGCCTTTGTGAGCCTCACTGCCATCCAGGTATGTCACCTGCATGGCGCTGGCATCCCGGGACTCTCGTGCCAAGATCCTGCCTTCCGTGTCAGAGCTCTGGGTACAAGCCTGGGGAAGGGTGGGGCTCTCTCAGAAATCCCTGAGAGAGGCCTGATCTGCTCGGCAAGCTCGGCTTTACTGTGAGGGATTGTCAGGCTAGCTGCATGGCCTGTGTCCCCACTTCACAGATTGCCCTCATCGACCTGCTGACTTCTGTGGGGCTGAAACCTGATGGCATCATTGGGCACTCCTTGGGAGAGGTTGCCTGTGGCTACGCGGATGGCTGTCTCTCCCAGAGAGAGGCTGTGCTTGCAGCTTACTGGAGAGGCCAGTGCATCAAGGATGCCCACCTCCCTGCTGGATCCATGGCAGCTGTTGGTAGGTATCCTCCCAAGGGCCCGCAACCTCATTAGGCACCAGGATCTTCTTGAAGGGGGTTTCTGTCATGGGTCCTCCAAAAGAACGAGCTGCTTTGGTGTAAGACATGGGGTTGCAAAGGGAGAGGTCACTCTCTTCAGGTTATCTTTATAGGCTTCAGTTCTGACCCTATAGGCCTGAGCAAGGTATGCAACTCCACACATGTGAGATGAGGGTCAAGGAGCTGAGGAGAGCTGGTTGCCACCCCTGGGTGTTCATTGCCCAGCTGCTTACCCATGACACCCCTCAGGTGTGGTTTCTGAGGTGAGGCCTGGCTCCTTGCCTACACCACCCTCATAATGATGACACCTCTCTTGAGATCAGATACAGCAGGGGGTAAAAGAGCCCCTGGAAGGTCAGCTTTTGTCATTCCACCGACAACATTGGCCCTAGGTAGTGCTCATGGTCCAGGAGGATGGGCTGGGCTTGGGCTGGCTCTGAGGTTAGCCACTCTGCTTGCAGGTTTGTCCTGGGAGGAATGCAAACAGCGCTGCCCCGCTGGTGTGGTGCCTGCCTGCCACAACTCTGAAGACACTGTGACCATCTCTGGACCTCAGGTGGGCCTGCAATCCTAGCAGAACTTCTCTTCCCTGCATTTTTGCCCTGGCCTTACCTAGGAGGCAAGGCCTCCTCGGTCTGTGACTGCCAAGTTCTGAAGGGCCCCCGCTGGTGAGCTACAGCTGCCTCAGGCCCTCTGGGTGAGACCTAAGCTGGGTGGCATGTACCTGACCAGGGAAAGCCAGCCCAGGCCCCCTGACCACCGGCCTTGATGCCTGCAGGCTGCAGTGAATGAATTTGTGGAGCAGCTAAAGCAAGAAGGCGTGTTTGCCAAGGAGGTGCGAACAGGTGGCCTGGCCTTCCACTCCTACTTCATGGAAGGAATTGCCCCCACGTTGCTGCAGGCTCTCAAGAAGGTAAGTACCTGGCCATATGCATGGACTTAAGGGCATGGTGACTTGACTTCACTTGCTAACCAAGCTCCTGTCTGCAGGTGATCCGGGAACCACGGCCACGCTCAGCTCGCTGGCTCAGCACCTCTATTCCCGAGGCCCAGTGGCAGAGCAGCCTGGCCCGCACATCTTCTGCTGAGTACAATGTCAACAACCTGGTGAGCCCTGTGCTCTTCCAGGAAGCACTGTGGCACGTCCCTGAGCACGCTGTGGTGCTGGAGATTGCGCCCCATGCACTGTTGCAGGTGAGCACCTGGTCCGCCTGGGTTAGGGGCATGGCAGCCTGTCAGTCAACGGAGAAGGCAAGTGTGGCACGGAAGGGATCAGAACCCAGTCCCCATTTGTTCTGTGTAGGCCGTCCTGAAGCGAGGCGTGAAGTCTAGCTGCACCATCATCCCCTTGATGAAGAGGGACCATAAAGATAACTTGGAGTTCTTCCTCACCAACCTTGGCAAGGTGCATCTCACAGGGTAGGTCTCCCTTCTTCCTACTGCTCGCATGGGCTCCCCCGCCCCCCATAAGAGGGGTTGCTATTGGCCCAGCTCAGTTCTGGCCCTCGGTTCTCAGCTTGGCCATCTTAGAGTCTTAAGTGGGGCTACAGGTGTTTGGGCTCTTGGGGCCAGGTGTGTCACTCAGCTCTTTTTGTCACCAGCATCAATGTCAATCCTAACGCCTTGTTCCCACCCGTGGAGTTCCCGGCTCCCCGAGGGACTCCTCTCATCTCCCCTCACATCAAGTGGGACCACAGTCAGACTTGGGATGTCCCAGTTGCTGAAGACTTCCCCAACGGCTCCAGCTCCTCCTCTGCTACAGTCTACAACATCGGTGAGCCAGGCCCCATGGTGTAGGTAGGTTCCTTCCCAGGCCTGTGGGCCAGTGCTGAGGTATTTGTCCTTACAGACGCCAGTCCTGAGTCACCTGACCACTACCTGGTAGACCACTGCATTGATGGCCGGGTCATCTTCCCTGGCACTGGCTACCTGTGCTTGGTGTGGAAGACACTGGCTCGCAGCCTGGGCTTGTCCCTAGAAGCTTGTCCTGTGGTGTTTGAGAATGTGTCGTTTCATCAGGCCACCATATTACCCAAGACAGGTAAGAGGCGCCTTCAGTAGGGGCGGCTTAGATTGTCATGCCTGCTCTGCTGACCCTCCTTTCTCTGCAGGAACCGTGCCTCTGGAGGTGCGGCTTCTGGAGGCCTCCCATGCCTTTGAGGTGTCTGACAGTGGCAACCTGATCGTGAGTGGTGAGTGGACCTAGCTAGGTCTGTGGGGCTGCGGACCCCAGGTCCTAGCCTGCCCCACACTGAGACCCTTCTGTTGCCCTGTCTCCTACAGGGAAAGTGTACCAGTGGGAAGACCCGAACCCCAAGTTATTCGACCACCCAGACGTCCCGACACCCCCTGAGTCTGCACCCGTCTCCCGCCTGACCCAGGGAGAAGTGTACAAGGAGCTGCGGCTGCGTGGCTATGATTATGGGCCCCAGTTCCAGGGCATCTATGAGGCCACCCTTGAAGGTGGGCAAGCACAATCCCCCGAGTCAGTGAGCGTGCTTACCAGAGCTGCTCTCACTGCTGGGCACGGGAAAGATGGGGAGGAAGAAAGCAGAGGCCCTGGAGCAGGTGGGGCCCGGGGAGCTGACCAGCCCCTCTGCTGCAGGTGAACAGGGCAAGCTGCTCTGGAAAGATAACTGGGTGACCTTCATGGACACAATGCTGCAGATATCCATCCTGGGTTTCAGCCAGCAGAGTCTGCAGCTACCCACCCGTGTGACCGCCATCTACATCGACCCTGCGACCCACCTGCAGAAGGTCTACACGCTGGAGGGGGAGACTCAAGGTAGGCCCGGCCCTGGCTCCGTGCACTTGTGTCCTGGGCTGGGCACTGCCTACACTGACCAGTGTGTCTCCATAGTGGCCAATGTGACAACGAGCCGCTGTCTGGGCATAACAGTCTCTGGCGGTGTCCACATCTCGAGACTGCAGACAACAGCAACCTCACGGAGGCAGCAGGAGCAGCTGGTTCCCACCTTGGAGAAGTTTGTTTTCACGCCCCACGTGGAGACCGAGTGCCTGTCTGAGAGCGCTACCCTGCAGAAAGAGCTACAGTTGTGCCAGGGTAAGGACCCCAAACTTCCTCTCCTCTCCTTTCAGTCTTTGAAACCCATCAGATGAGGCCTGGATGGTGGGGAGCTTGCGGTTGGTGAGAGCAGAGCCTACCTTCCATGGGCCTACAGCACAGAACTACTGCGTCCTTCCCATTGCTATTTCTCTGGCCGTGGACTTGTCCTGTGGACAAGCTAGGAAGTGGGCCCTGGAGGTTGCCTGGAGGCCTTAGAGAGAGAACATAGGCCTTCCTCCCTCCCAGGTCTGGCACGGGCTCTGCAGACCAAGGCCACCCAGCAGGGGCTCAAGATGACCGTGCTTGGGCTAGAAGACCCTCCACAGCCTGGGCTGCCTCGACTCTTGGCAGCTGCTTGCCAGCTGCAGCTCAACGGAAACCTGCAGCTGGAGTTGGGTGAGGCACTGGCTCAAGAGAGGCTCCTGCTGCCGGAAGACCCTCTGATCAGTGGCCTCCTTAACTCCCAGGCCCTCAAGGCCTGCATAGACACAGCCCTGGAGAACTTGTCGACACTCAAGATGAAGGTGGCGGAGGTGAGTGGTGGAAAGGTAGACAGGCCATGTGCATGGATCCAGGGCAACCTCTGGCCAAGCCCGCAGCAGGCAGTCACAATGTAACAGCTTTCTATGGCCTTTGTGCTTTGGTTTGTTCCACCCTAAAAGATTGTGGAAAATTTCTCACCACTACCAATGCAGGGATGAGATAGATACCAGAAAGAAGGCTTCTGGGAAAGAATCCTGGGATGCTTTGGGCTCTAAGCTGGGATGTCACAGGCAGAGAGTTTCTACAGGAGAGTAGAGTGGAACATTGAAAGAGCCTCCTGGCTGGCATTGTCATAAGACTGAGGAGCATGGGGATGCTCACCCAGTCCCCAGGTTTTTCTGCTTCCTAGAGGCAACAGATCTAAGATGCTCTTCCACCCCAGGTGCTGGCTGGAGAAGGCCACTTGTATTCCCGCATCCCAGCATTGCTCAACACCCAGCCTATGCTACAACTGGAATATACAGCCACCGACCGGCACCCCCAGGCCCTGAACGATGTTCAGACCAAGCTGCAGCAGCATGATGTGGCACAGGGCCAGTGGAACCCTTCTGATCCTGCTCCGAACAACCTGGGAGCTCTTGACCTTCTGGTGTGCAACTGTGCGTTAGCCACCCTGGGGGATCCAGCCTTGGCTCTGGACAACATGGTAGCTGCCCTCAAGGAAGGTGGTTTCCTGCTAATGCACACAGTGCTCAAAGGACACGCCCTTGGGGAAGCCCTGGCCTGCCTCCCCTCTGAGGTGCAGCCTGGGCCCAGCCTCCTAAGCCAGGTACTGCTCCCAGGCATGCAGGGTAGGTGAGGGGTGGTGGGTATGATGGTTCAGCCGGTTCGGTACTTACAAGACTTCATGCACATAGGAAGAGTGGGAGAGCCTGTTCTCAAGGAAGGCACTGCACCTGGTGGGCCTTAAAAGGTCGTTCTACGGTACTGCGCTGTTCCTCTGCCGCCGAGTCATCCCACAGGACAGCCCCATCTTCCTGCCTGTGGAGGATACAAGCTTCCAGTGGGTGGACTCTCTGAAGGTCAGGCTCTGGGGCTGGGAACCTTGCCTTGCCCTGGCATGTGATCAGCCTAGAGGCTGACCCTTCTCTCTCCTGCAGAGCATTCTGGCTGCATCTTCCTCTCAGCCTGTGTGGCTGACAGCCATGGATTGCCCCACCTCCGGTGTAGTGGGCTTGGTGAACTGTCTCCGCAAAGAACCGGGCGGACACCGGATTCGGTAGGAAAGACCTTAAGGGGTGCCTCCCCTCTCTCCCTCCCCCCCAATCTTGGTATCCTTACCCACTTTGCCCCCACAGGTGTATCCTACTGTCCAACCTCAGCAACACATCTCAGGTCCCCAAGCTGGACCCTGGCTCTTCAGAGCTACAGAAGGTGCTAGAGAATGATCTGGTGATGAACGTGTACCGGGATGGGGCCTGGGGTGCCTTCCGTCACTTCCAGTTAGGACAGGGTGAGCCCGTTGATGCCCTATTCTTGACAGGCCAAGGAGGAGGTTGGGGACAGAGAGCTGTCCTGGTAGGCCCTGTGGCATCCTTGCTTTCTTTTCCCTCAGACAAGCCCAAGGAGCAGACAGCACACGCCTTTGTAAATGTCCTTACCCGAGGGGACCTCGCCTCCATCCGCTGGGTCTCTTCTCCCCTGAAGCACACGCAGCCTGTGAGCTCAGGGGCACAGCTCTGCACTGTCTACTACGCCTCACTAAACTTCCGAGACATCATGCTGGCCACGGGCAAGCTGTCCCCTGATGCCATTCCAGGTGACAACCAGGGCGGAGTCTTGTGACTGGGCCACTGGGAGTAGGGAAAACACCCGTGCCATAGCACCCCAATGCGAAGGAAGTCCTGCAGCAGCTCCTGGGGAAGAGAGGGCTCCCCAGCCCCAGGGGCTGCACTTGCACCCTGCACCCCAACAGCCTGTCCTAGAGCGGAGACTAACATGAGCCTCCCTTCTGTCTACCCACAGGTAAATGGGCCAGCCGGGACTGCATGCTCGGCATGGAGTTCTCAGGCCGCGATAAGTGTGGCCGGCGTGTGATGGGACTGGTACCCGCAGAAGGCCTGGCCACCTCAGTCCTGCTATCACCGGACTTCCTCTGGGATGTACCCTCCAGCTGGTGAGTGGGCGGCTACAGTTAGGGGATAATGTGATCTTAGTGAGTGGCCAGGTTGAACTGATCCTGTGCTGTATAACCTCAGGACCCTGGAGGAGGCGGCCTCTGTGCCTGTCGTCTATACCACTGCCTACTACTCCTTAGTAGTGCGTGGGCGTATTCAGCGTGGGGAAACTGTGCTCATCCACTCGGGCTCAGGTGGTGTGGGCCAAGCAGCTATTTCCATTGCCCTCAGTCTGGGCTGCCGAGTCTTCACCACTGTGGGTAAGGCCCCTTACCTCTTCCAAGCCCTCGGAGCCTGAGCCCTGTGGCCCAAACTTACTGGAGTCTCTCTCCTGACAGGCTCTGCTGAGAAGCGAGCATACCTCCAGACCAGGTTCCCTCAGCTTGATGACACCAGCTTTGCTAATTCACGAGACACATCGTTTGAGCAGCACGTGTTACTGCACACAGGTGGCAAAGGTAAGTGCCCCCTGGGCCATTGCCTGAGAGTGGATCACGCAGTCCGTCCTGTCCTCAGGACAGAGGTATGGGTGAGCCCAGCATGACCAAGTGACTTGTTTGCCACCATAGGGGTCGACCTGGTCCTCAACTCCCTGGCGGAAGAGAAGCTACAGGCCAGTGTGCGGTGCCTGGCTCAGCATGGCCGCTTCTTAGAGATCGGCAAATTTGACCTCTCTAACAACCACCCTCTGGGTATGACTAGTGGCTAACGGAGTGCGTGGGGCTGGGGTGGGGCCAGGGGCATCCATCAGTGAACACGGTTCTCCTGTTCAGGCATGGCCATCTTCTTGAAGAACGTCACTTTCCATGGGATCCTGCTGGACGCACTCTTTGAGGAGGCGAGTGACAGCTGGCGGGAGGTCGCGGCACTCCTGAAGGCTGGCATCCGTGACGGGGTCGTGAAGCCCCTCAAGTGCACAGTGTTTCCCAAGGCCCAGGTGGAGGACGCCTTCCGCTACATGGCTCAGGGGAAACATATTGGCAAAGTCCTTGTCCAGGTGAGGTGAGGCCCTCGGGCACCCAGCCTGGCATCGTCTTTCCTAATTTACTTGCTTTGTTCTGTGTGCCATGCGTGGGAGCTAGAGCACAGCTTGGTTCTCCGTGGGTCACCAGGCTTCGTACAGGCACCTTTACCTGCTCAACCATCTCCCTGGTCCTTGGACTGCTTCTGAGCCACTGCTACCTATCTGCAGGTGCGGGAGGAGGAGCCCGAGGCTGTTCTGCCAGGGGCTCAGCCCACCCTGATTTCTGCCATCTCCAAGACCTTCTGCCCAGCCCATAAGAGTTACATCATCACTGGTGGCCTGGGTGGCTTTGGCCTGGAGCTGGCCCGGTGGCTTGTGCTTCGGGGGGCCCAGAGGCTTGTGCTGACTTCTCGATCTGGAATCCGCACAGGTAAGTGAGTAGGGGCAGCTGGTAATGTTGGCTTCCCTTAAGTGGAAACTGTTCTGGGAAAGGCCATAGGCCACTCCCTGTCCTCTGGTACAGCCCCTTAGCACTGTGTCCCACAGGCTACCAGGCCAAGCATGTTCGGGAGTGGAGGCGCCAGGGCATCCAGGTACTAGTGTCAACAAGCAATGTCAGCTCACTGGAAGGGGCCCGTGCTCTCATCGCTGAAGCCACGAAGCTTGGGCCTGTTGGAGGTGTCTTCAACCTGGCCATGGTAAGAAAGGCATGCATGCTGTGTTCTGCATCCCTCCAGAGCCTGAGACCCAGGCTGCTGCCAAGAGGGGTTAGAACCTCAGCTACAGCAAGCACTAAAACCCCTGCTTCCAGGTTCTGAGGGATGCCATGCTGGAGAACCAGACTCCAGAACTCTTCCAGGATGTCAACAAGCCCAAGTACAGTGGCACCCTGAACCTGGACAGGTAGGCAGTCAGTCCCTCCGTTGAGTTTTATGTATGCTCGCAGTGTGTATTGGGCCCTGCTGGGTTTGAGGGTCTGGGGAGGCGGTGCTGTGCCTTCTTTGGCATTCTGGACTGCCCTGGGGAGGTTATAGGCACACAAGTTGTCAGAGACTGACATGCTCACCCACAGGGCAACCCGGGAAGCCTGTCCTGAGCTGGACTACTTTGTGGCCTTCTCCTCTGTAAGCTGTGGGCGTGGCAATGCTGGCCAAACCAACTACGGCTTTGCCAACTCTACCATGGAGCGTATATGCGAACAGCGCCGGCACGATGGCCTCCCAGGTAGGCCTCTCTGTCCAGCCCGCCCCTGCTCGTGGTCTCACTCCTCAAAGCACCTCACCGGTTGCCTCCCTTGTTGGCAGGCCTTGCCGTGCAGTGGGGTGCCATTGGTGACGTGGGCATCGTCCTGGAAGCAATGGGTACCAACGACACAGTCATTGGTGGCACGCTGCCGCAGCGCATCTCCTCTTGCATGGAGGTGCTGGACCTCTTCCTGAGTCAGCCCCACGCAGTCCTGAGCAGCTTTGTGCTGGCTGAGAAGAAAGCTGTGTCCCATGGGGATGGGGAAGCCCAGAGGGATCTGGTGAAAGCTGTAGCACATATCCTAGGTAAGCCATCTTGGGGACCTTCCCAGCCAGGCCGACTCTCTGAGCCTTAGTTCTCCCATCTATGGAAGCAGAGGACAGAGTTCTGTGGTCTGTGCTCGGCTGGGTGATTGGCAGAAATCCCGGAGAGTCACAGCATGTACCTGGTTCTTATGTCCCCTTCTAAATAATGACCAGTTCTCCCGTTTGGCAGGCATCCGAGACCTCACAGGTATTAACCTGGACAGCTCGCTGGCTGACCTCGGCCTGGACTCGCTCATGGGTGTGGAAGTACGACAGATTCTGGAACGTGAACATGACCTGGTGCTACCCATGCGTGAGGTGCGGCAGCTCACACTGCGGAAACTCCAGGAGATGTCCTCCAAGGCTGGCTCAGCTACTGGTGCGTTCCAGACAGCAGGCTGTGCGGGTCCTGGTGTGTCCTCACAAGAGGATGTATACTGGCCCACATGCCAAGGCTGCCTACCCTATGTCCTCTGTCTTCACAGAGACGACCTCTGCCTCCAAGTCCAAGAAAGACACATCCCTGAAGCAGACCGAACTAAACCTGAGCACCCTGCTGGTGAACCCTGAGGGCCCCACCTTAACACAGCTCAACTCAGTGCAGAGCTCTGAGAGGCCCCTGTTCCTGGTGCACCCCATTGAAGGTTCCACCACTGTGTTCCACAGCCTGGCCGCCAAGCTCAGCGTTCCCACCTATGGTCTGCAGTGCACCCAAGGTACTGTGCACGAGGCAGAGCAGTACTCGCTGCCTTGGGCCTTGGTTCTCCACCAAGTGCTGAGTCCTCTGCTTGTCGTTACAGCGGCCCCCCTGGATAGCATTCCGAACCTGGCTGCCTACTACATTGACTGCATCAAGCAGGTCCAGCCTGAGGGACCCTACCGCGTAGCCGGGTACTCCTTCGGAGCCTGTGTAGCCTTCGAGATGTGCTCCCAGCTGCAGGCCCAGCAGGGCCCAGCCCCCACCCACAACAACCTCTTCTTGTTTGACGGCTCGCACACCTACGTACTGGCCTACACCCAGGTGAGAGCTGGGCCAACTGGTCCCAAGCGGTGCCGCCTGTGTCTTGGCTTCGAATACAGTTCTGGGAGGGTCCTGGTTACTTCAGAGTTTTGCTGCAGCACTCTCTCCTTCCCTGACAGAGCTACCGGGCAAAGATGACCCCAGGCTGTGAGGCTGAGGCTGAGGCTGAGGCCATATGCTTCTTCATAAAGCAGTTTGTTGATGCAGAACACAGCAAGGTGGGCCTGGAGACACCCTGGAAAGGGCAGGAAAGGCAAGGCTGGGAGGACTGGGGTCTTTGCTCCTTTAAAATGGACCAGGGAGGTCCAAGTGCTTCTTCAGAAACCCATCTGCCCAGTGAAGGCAGGCCAGACTGTGTGGCCCCGCCCCACATGCTCAGAACTGTTCCTCTAGGTGCTGGAGGCCCTGATACCACTGAAGAGCCTGGAGGACCGGGTGTCTGCCGCTGTGGACCTCATCACTGAAAGCCACCGCAGCCTGGACCGCCGCGAGCTGAGCTTTGCAGCCGTGTCCTTCTACCACAAGCTCCGAGCAGCCGAGCAGTACAAACCCAAGGCCAAGTACCATGGCAACGTGACACTGTTGCGTGCCAAGACAGGTGGTACCTACGGGGAGGACTTAGGCGCTGACTACAACCTTTCCCAGGTGAGCGGAGGACGGGGCAGGTGTGCCAGCCACGGGTGGGATGCTTGGTAGTGGTCACAGAGTGAGACCCGAGTGTTTGCAGGTGTGTGATGGGAAGGTTTCGGTTCACATCATCGAGGGTGACCACCGCACGCTGCTGGAGGGCAGCGGCCTGGAGTCCATCATCAACATCATCCACAGCTCCCTGGCTGAGCCTCGAGTGAGTGTACGAGAGGGCTAGACCTGCCTACCACGAAGCCACGCTCCACACCCGCCACCAGAGATGCTCCAATCCCCACCACACCCTGAGTGCAGGGACTGGGGAGGGTCCTGCTGGTGGGACCCCCTCCCCCCAGAGGCCCAGCACCACCCTCTCCCCTGGTGGCTGCCACAGCAGGACCATCATGTGTCCCAGCCACCTAGTGGGGTTCCTAGAGCCACTGACTTGGAGACACCCTGGTCTGTGAAGAGTCAGTGGAGGCCAGCAGGAGCCAAACTGAGCCTTTTCTACCATGTGGCATTTGTCACACTGGTTATTTCTCTATTAAATTCTCATATTTATTGCATTGCTGGGAAAGACCCCCAGGGTTGACTCATTCCAGAACCCCCTAAAATGGGAGAAGCCATGTGGGGAAGATTTCTGGGAAAGTTTCCAGACTCACCATATACAAGCTGCTGGCTGGAGCCCCTTTTTGTCTTGGCCCTGTCCCTGCTCACTGCAGGGCAGGGTATGGAGAGGGCTGGTTCCCGGGGAACGAGGACCCCAGCAGACACTGTAGCTCATGGCCCTTGGTCCCCAGCATCCCCGGCTGCACCCATGATGCAGGGCAAACTGACTCTGCGGACCGCACCGGGCACTGACTGTATTGTTTTCCAAGACTCAGATTGCTGCTTGGTTTTTGGATTTACTGCAGCTGTCAGTGTAAAGAGCCATGTCTGGACTGTGTCATTTTTACACCAACCTGGAACAAATGCTGCTCTTGATGCTGTCCTGTTCCCACATTAAACTGCACGTGAGCAAGTGCTGGCTTCTGTTCAGTGTCTTTGCAGTCCCTGACCTGGGCTTCAGGTTCTATACTTCTGCATATTCCCCACAAGGATTTCCAGTGGCCACCACAGCTCTTCCAGTGGGAATTAAATTGGCCCACTCCTTGGAAGGTGTGGCATTCTGTCAGAGGGTAAGGAAATTAGAGTATGCTCATACGTGTTTCAGCGTGTAAGCCTGGCTAGAGGCCCTGGCACTGTAGTAAACAGAATCCACCTTAGTTGCCCCAAGAGCATCAGCTTAGTTGCAGTCTCACACCAGGGGTAGAGAAAGAATAGCATCCTCTACTTGTAGTCAACTGCCAGTTGGTGCCAGCCCCTCTAGAGGAAAACTCCAGCAGTATGTGGCCACTGTGAGAAGCATATCCCTGGAGACAGGTGACATGACCAGAGCAGAGGGCTCACGCCTGCCTCTGAGTCACACAGAAGTGACCGTGTGTGTGAGCAGAGGAGTGGAGGTTGCTTGGAAGGAGGATCAAGAGAAAAGTAGGCACAGCCTAGTGGACCCACAAAGAAGGCTACCTTGTATGCATTGGCTTGGGGGTAAGGCATGGGTCTTGGAAGGCAGCTTGTTGGTGTAGGCAAGGTCCCCAGACTTTAGTGTCCAGGAGAGACTTGTCAGAAGGCCGCAGCATTCAGTCCTGTCCACAGGGAGCAGGAGACTAAGCTGTACCCTTGCCAGCTTAGAAAACTGCAATGGTAGGGTACAAGTAGTGTGTTCAGAAGGTCCCAGTCTGAGTGATTAGCCTAAGACTGAAGCATCTGGTTGGCTCTAGTCATACTTAGAAAATTCTTACAGCTCTTTTTGTTATGCATGTCCCTTCCTGGGAGGGACCTGCCCTATCTCTATAGTGTCTCTACCTAGTTAGTCTACCTACTCAAAGGAACAGGTTTATAAACTGTCATAGAAAGGCCCAACTCGCTCTTACTCTCTTACTCTCTTGCCTCTAGCTTCTCCTCACCCTTCCTCCCTTCCCTTCCCCCTCTCTCCACGTTGTCATGGCCACCCTCTACTCTCCCTCCACTTCTCTCTCTCCCCTCGCTCTCCCACTCTCTTAATAAACCCCCTCCCCTTTAAAAAAAAAAAAAAAAGAAAGAAAGAAAGGCCCAACTCCCATCCAAGGCTGTGTGATCCTTAGAACTCACATATGAGAGGCAATAAAATCTAAGACTCCTTATAGCTCCTTGTGGTCACCTTGCTGCTTTTTGGGATTGTCTAACAAGACTTAAGCCGAGTCTGATGAGGTCACTTGGGTAGAGTTGAGCACTATGTAACCTGAGTTTGATCCATGCAAAGGTGGGAGAAACTAAGTTGTCCTCTGACCTCCACACATGAGTGGAGCAAAACTAAAATCAGCTGGGCAGTGGTGGCGCACTCCTTTAATCCTAGCACTTGGGAGGCAGAAGCAGGCGGATTTCTGAGTTTGAGGCCAGCCTAGTCTACAGAGTGAGTTCCAGGACAGCCAGGGCTACACAGAGAAACCCTGTCTTGAGGGGGGCGGCCCCCCCCCCCAAAAAAAAAAGATTCAGGTAGAGCACCAAATTTAACATCTGGCTTGTCGGTATGACAGTCCTTAGATTAGTCAGGAATAGGAACCTCTGCTAAAGTGACATTGGTTTTATGTACTTAGCAATAAAAATGACTCTAAGTGGGTAGAGAAGTGAATCAACAGTTAAAGGACTCAGATGAGGTTCCCAGCAACCCATAGCAGCTCCAGCCCCAAGGGACCTGACAGTTTCTGAGGGAACCACGGAGTACCTAGATGTACATGCAAGCAAAATGTTCACACACATAAAACTAAATGTTAAACAAAAGCACAAATACCTTAAGGGTCAAAGTTTCTAAATAACTGCTCTGTGCAAACAAAGCTCAAGACTCGAGCACTGGGTACCTGAGCCCCCATTACCCCGGGAGACAGAGACCAGCCTGGCCTGTATAAGAAGCTTGGTAGGGGGCTGCTGGGCAGCGGTGCTGCACATACACACCTTCAATCCCTACACTCTAGAAGTAGAGGCAAGAGGATCTTAGTTCAAGGCCAGCCTGGACCACACAGAAAAACCCTGTCTTGGGCCAAAAAAAAAAAAAAAGCCAGGGGACAAGCCCAGAAGAGAGACCTATCGAACCACCCAGACAGACAGACACTAGGCCATCAGCCACAAGAGTGAGCTAGCTGTAACAGTGTAGGTAGCAAGGTATGTAAGAAGCAAGAGAAGGACTCTGTTAGTAAAACCTCAGGAGAGGCAGTTCTGGGAGGGCTCCTGGAATGGGAAACAATCTGGTCGATCCTCTGGAGAACAAGATTTGTTTTATTTTTAAATAATGAACAGAGCTCAGGAAGAGATGGGACCTCATGGGTAATTTGGAGTCCCGGAGTAAAAGGGCAGGGGGTGCAGCTAGAGAGGAAAATATGGCCTTTGTGTAATGTGCACAAGGACCTGCTTTCAGTCCTTAGAACTGGAAAAGGGGGGCTGGAGTGGGGGCTCATTTTCAAACTGGTAGGTTCAGGAAACATGTCATATGCTAAGGTCTGTCACAGTCAAATTTTCTCAAACCAACAAGAGAGAAAAATAATAGAAGCAAAAACTTTTTTACTTGTGGGAAGATGGAGCAAGTGATGTTTCTACCCAACCCGTCTGCACACACACAGTACATAGTATCTACTGAACAAGGACAGGGAAATAAAAACAAATACTGAGTCCTAAGTGTGAGATCAACTATTGGGGGTGGGGAGTGGGTCCTTGAACATCCAGGAAATGGGGGGGGGGGGGAGCCTGGAGATCACAAAGGCACAGATCAAAAGGC
This sequence comes from Grammomys surdaster, assembly GCF_004785775.1. Classification (NCBI taxonomy): domain Eukaryota; kingdom Metazoa; phylum Chordata; class Mammalia; order Rodentia; family Muridae; genus Grammomys; species Grammomys surdaster. The sequence continues at coordinate 1,114,352 of NW_021620524.1, forward strand.
CCCAGTCCCATAAAAGTCTCCGTGGCCATGTACAGCTGTGACAAGCACCTGAGAGTCTGAGGTGAGATGACTACTAGTTCAAGGATAACCTGGACTACATACCTGTTCGACAGGTATGTGGGTGGGGTTATTTGGGATTTCTGAGGTCCTGAGTTCCATTCCAGAAACAGAAAGGGAGAGAGAAAGGAAGGCAATATAGTCAGAGGGCCAGGAGAGCCAGCCTAGCAAATCAATGGCAGTTTGGGCAAGGAGCCCACCACCTTACCGCTAAGCAGTATGGGAAAATCCTATGGGGGCCAGAGATGTTCACTATAATCCCTGCTCTAAAGAAATAAAGTTCCCTTCCCACCTCAGAGGCCGCCCTACCTAGGTGATCTGCTAGGCAACAGCAGCCAGGCCTTTTACCACTTTGGCAGAAGACAGACCAGCCAAACTGAAGGGTTGAATGATTGTCACAGCTCAACACAGCCCTAATACACCAAACAGCAAGGTTTGGTTTGGTTCGGTTCGGTTCGGTTCGGTTCGGTTCGGTTTTTGCAGACAGGGTTTCTCTGTTTAACAGTGCTGGTTGTCCTCCATTTGTAGACCAAGCTGACCTTGAACTCACAGAGATCTGCCTGCCTCTGCCTCCTGAATGCTGAGATTAAATGTATGCACCACCACTACCTGCAAAGTTTCATTGTTTTTAAAACTCATTTATTCATGAGTGTTATTTAAAGCTGACAGATAGAATGCTCTTAGAGAAACCGGAAGCAGTCAGAGGGCTTGGATGTAGTTCAAGGTAGAGTGCTCATCTACTGTTCAAGAGGCCCTGGGTTTCATCTCCACAACTAGAAAACAGGGAGGGAGGAAGGGAAAAAGAGAGGAGGAAGGAAAGAATGTCAACTGGGGAGGTGGCATGCACCTACAACCCCAACAAAGAATAAAGCAGCTGGCACCACATGCTGCAGTGAGTAATGGTGAATCTAATAAGATGGTGAAAACAGGAAATCTCAACAAAGAAAGAGGGCACTGGCCAGGCAGTGGTAGTGCACACCTTCAATCCCAGAGCTTGTGAGGCAGAGGAAGGTGGATCTCTGTGAATTCAGTACAGCCTGGTGTACAGAGTGAGTTCCAGAATAGCCAGCTCTGTTAAACAAAAACCCTGTCTCAAAAACCCCATAGCACTACTAGTAGTCGTGACCATAAGGATAAGAATAAATAATACAATAGAAATTACCCAGGCTGAGGCTGGTGTGACACAGGCATGTAATCCTAACACTTCAAAACCTGAGGCAGGAGGATCGGAAGCTCAAGGGCTGCCTGGCTGGCAAAGAAAGAAAGAGCCTATCTTACCATCCTTTCAACTTAAGAGAGCCTTAAAAGATCAGGAAGAAAGTGGAAAAACAAAAAGCATGGGTAAATACAGTATTTTCTTCCCTTAGTCCCCCAACTCATGCTTAATGACTGAAATAAGAGCTGGGTACGGTGGCATGTGCCTGTCACCCACCACTTGGGATGCGGAGGTGGGAATACAGAAGTGAAAATCATCTTCCAGTACATAGAGTATGAGACTACAGGAGACCCCATCTCAAAGAAAATAGAGTAAAAGCAACAATCGAGCAGCATACAATTCCGAGTGTACCCAGAAGAATGCTTAAGACAGTTTTGGGGACTGGAGAGATGGTTCAGCAGTTAAGAGCACTGACTGCTCTTGCAGAGGACCTGAGTTTGGTTCCCAACACCCACATGGTGGCTCACAACCATCACAACTCCAGTTCCAGGGGATCCCACACCATCTTCTGACCTCCACAGGCCAACATATGTAAATGCCTTATTTATTATTTAATTTATTTATATGAATACACTGTAGTTGTCTTCAGACACACCAGAAGAAGGCATCGGATCCCATGACAGATGGCCGTGAGCCACCATGTGGTTGCTGGGAATTGAACTCAGGACCTCTGGAAGAGCAATCAGTGCTCCTAACTGCTGAACCATGTCTCCAGCCCCATAAATCCTTTCTTTTCTCATTTTAAAAGAGACAGTTTAGGTAGAACATATAGATCAGAATTGCAGAGAAGTAATGGCTCACATGCTTCACTGCAATGGGTGAGGTGGCCTCGGAGACTGGGTATTTATGTTTGCAATGCAGAGCCTACAGCACCCACCAAAAAAGTCACAGATGATGTATGGCCATGGCTCAGAGCTCTACCCTAGTAGCAAGCAGTGTTCCTCTGTGGCCTCTGCTTCCTGACTCCAGGTCTCTGAAACCTGCCCTGACTTCCTTTCATAATGGACTGTGATTGGGATGAATATAAGCCAAACAAATCCCTTTATCCCTTTACACACACACACACACACACACACACACACCAAGAAGAGGAGGAGGAGGAGGAAGTGGAAGAGAAGGAGAGGAAGGGCAAGAGAAATAAGAAGGAGGAGGAATAGGAGGAGGAGGACAAAGAGGAGGAGGAGGAGGAGGAAGAGAAGAAACATGAATCCAGATGTGGTGGCACATATCTGTAACCCTAGCACTCATTTGGGTAGAATGATCAGAGGGATCAGGAATTCAAGGTCATCATGACTACATAAAGAATTTGAGGCCAGCCTGGGCTACGTGAAACCTGTTTCAAAACATGTAAGATCTGCCATTCCATTCCTAGGTATATAAATTACATTCTGTCCACATGAAGATTTGACAAGAACATCCACAGCAATGGTTGGAGAAACCACTCCAGATTCATAAACAGGTGAATAGAGAAACAGTTCAGAACATTCCATGAAAGTACTGCTCAGCCATGGAAAGAATGAGCCATGCACCTCAGACCAAAGCCAAAAACTTGACACAGTTCCATGGGAATAAAGCCCTACAGAAGTACACATATAAAGCAACAAACATGTCCTGGATGAAGTGGGTTGGGGAGGGGCACAGGGAAACCGGGAGTCGCGATAAACACTTTCATTATGACTATAACAGTTTCACTTGTATATATGGGTATCTATAAACATGTAACTGCCACTTTGTATATATTCTAAAAATATTAATTATGCCTCCATGAAGCTGTTTAAGAAGGAATTTATAAACAAAATAATAGTCAATTAGACCTCTAACCATATAAAAAGATGTCCAACCTCTCATTATAAGAGAAATAAAAAAAATGACAGTCACAACAAGGAGGAGCATTCCTTATCTGTCAGGTTGACAACATAACCACAGAGTGCTTCAGAGGTTACAGAGAAACTGGCATCAAAGCAACCCTACCGGGAGGCAGAGAACAAAGGGTCTCAAGGCAGAGATTTGGCAGCACACAGAAAAATCACCTCTGTGTTTATGCTTCTTGGAAAGTATTCTAAGTACACTTACATGTACACATACACATGCATACATACACACATACATACATACATATACACACATACACATGCATAGATACATAAATGCACACACATACATACATGCACATTCATGAACACATATACACAAGCATGAACACACACATACACACAGTGCACACCAACGCCCACACATACACATATACCTGCATACACACACACACATGCATACACCACACATACATACACATGCATACACACACACATGCATGCATGCACATACACATGCACATACATGCACAATATATACACATGAACAACCCACAAACACACATGTGTGCATGCACACATACATACACATGCACACACACAGAGGCACACATACATACATGTGCATACAAACACACACATCCATTGTAAGACAATACAAAGTTGAAAAATATTGGAGATGACCTACTTATCTACTCTATGTGACTAACAGAATGGATGGATTGCATGTGTCCAAAGGAGAGTCATGAGTAGGGAAGGAAGACATGAACTTCAGGACAACAAACGGGAAAGGTAAGCTCTGGATGGTGGAGCTCACCTCTATCCCTTGGGCAGCTGAACAAGAAGACCACCATGAGTTTGAGACTAGTCTGGGCTCCAGAGTAAGTTGCAAGCCAGCCATGTGAAACCGTTTGAAAGAACAGGATCAAACAATAAAACTCAATGATAATGTCATTTTTGTACATTAGGAAGGATGGGTGGGAGAGGGAGACATAAGGGGTAAGGGGTAATTCTTAGAGCTGCTGTTATCTTTGCAATTTTGTTTCTAGGCACAGTAGCACACATCACCCATACCCTCTCATCCCAGCTCTTGGAGACAGAAGCAGGCTGATCTCTATGAGTCAGAGGCCAGTCTGGTTTATCAAGTTCTAGGTCAGCTAAGGGTACATAGTGAGATCCTGTTTCCAAAAAGAGAAGTGGAGAAGAGAACAAAGGGGACACACAATGGCACCCTCCCGAAAACACCCGAGCATCTGTGTGAGTCATACTGAATTAAAAGGGTCCCACACTCCCAGTGGCCAGAGGGGTTCAGAGGACTGTCCGGAGTAAAGCAGCCTTTTCTGGTGAAAAGTCTTCAGAAAGTCATTGAAAGTCCTGGAAGTTGTTCTGAGGACTCTCAGCCAAAGGGGAAACAGTGTTCAGGAAAATCTACCAAATCTTTGCCAGGAAGGGAGTGAGTTTGGGGCACTTGACTTGGCCCATCCCTCCTCTCTGCCCACATGATGCAAGCTCCAGTCTAGATGGGTGCAGCTAAGGACAAGTTCCCTCCTCCAGGAGCCAGCTTAGGGCTGGGGCACAGGCTACCAAAGGCTCACCACCCAGCTCTGTGTTCAGTCGTCATCTGCCAGAGTCCTTTCTCACCAAGTGGCTTCTAGAGGTTCAAAGTTCAGCTCTGGGGAGGCAAGAAGAGAAACCCAGTCTCAGTGTCTTTACCCGGCCTTAAAGTGAGACAGTGGGTCCCTGCCAAGAGAGATGAGTGGAAATCCCAGGCTGCTCCTTCCCGGGGAAGTCAGTTATTGAAGCAGAAGTGGCCTGTGCTGCCTTAGCTAACAAGCAGTGCTGGAAGACTCCACTAGTGGGCAGGCCAACCTAAGAGCAGAAAACACTCTTGCTCAGTCAAGGTGATCTCAGAAAACAAAGCAGAATTCCAGGCAAGATGCTGTCAACAATAGAAACTTAGGCAGTTGCATAGACAAAAGAAGAGTAGGAAAAAAGACTAAGAAATGACTGGGGATGCGGCTGAGCTAGTAGAGCAATTGCCCAACACACACAAGCTTTGGGTTTGATTTCCAGCACAGCATCAATGAAGCAGTTGGGAGGTGGGGACTAAGGAACAGGAATTCAAGGTCATCCTCAGATCCTCTGCTAGAATCCTAGTTAAAAGTCAACCAGAAGAGGGCCCTGGATCCCATAAGACAGTTGTAAGCTGTCTTGTGGGTGCTGGAAACAGAACTCAGGACTGCTAGAAGAGCAACTAGCACTCTTAACCTCTGAGCCATCTCTCCTGCCCCTCTTGTTTACTTTCTTTATTTTTTATTTTATTTTTCAAGATATGGTTTCTTTATGTAGTCCTGGCTATCCTGAATTAGCTCTGTAAACCAGGCTGGCCTCCAACTCACAGAGATACTCCTACCTCTTTTTCCTGAATGCTGTGATTAAAGGCATGTGGCATCACCACCCAGCTTCCTGTCATTTTCTTACAAGGCAGAAAATTAAAGTATCATAAATGGTCCATGTAATACACATATATTACATTATATCATTATACCTTTTACATGTATCAATCATTATAAAGTATGTATCAGCAATTGCATTAAGGCTGGAGAGCAAGACTCTGTGACACAATGTTTCTGTAAGGTTTGTGGAGCTGGAAATCTGAACAACAGAGGTAAATACTGGAAGCATGTGAGTTGCAGGATACAAACTCTAGACTCTGAAAACTCAAGGTGCATATAAGTAGCCATAGAACAATTAAAGAGTAGTAAAATGAATCAGACAGTGGTTCATGCCTTTAAGTCTGTATTTGGGAGGCAGGGTCTGGTAGATCTATCTCTGTGAAGTAGAGGACTACTATTAAAAAGAAAATAACAGTTTACCGTCACAGTTTGGTTTCCTATTTAAAATACCCTGAAAAGAGGAGCTTAAGAGAGAAAGCTTTTTTGTTTGATTTTGTTTTTGAGAATGGGGGCAGCTGGGGGGTAGGGGAGGATTTCTGGAATTCACTCTGTAGACCAGGCTGGCCTCCAATTCACAGAGATCCGCCTGCCTCTGCCTCCTGAATGATGGGATTAAAGGTGTAGGCCATCATCGTCCGGCCAACGTCATATTTCTTTATGCATGTTCCTTTCCTCTAGGAAGCATCTCATTACTCAACAAAGGACAGGCCTCTTGTAACCTTTCCTATTCAGGATTTGGAGTAATAATTCTTTATCTCGTTTCCTACTGTGGTGTTATACTGAATTTATGTCTTGTGTCTGAAGAACCAAGGGCTGCTCCTGGAATGCGGGGGTGGGTTGGGGATAGAGGTGGGAGGAAAGATGTCGCACTGCCAATTGTCTGGAACGGACAACGTGGCTCCGGGCATGCGCAGTTTGTACTTGCTCAGCTCCAGTGTCTACAGGACCGGTCCCTTCGGTGCTGAGCTACAGTTTCCGAGGATTTTTTTCTTTGACGCACCGCAGACGGTGCGGAGCGTCTGACAGTGCGCTTCCGGCCTCGGCACTTCCGGTGGTGGTGCGCTGAATCTGAGCCACAGAGCCTGGCGGCTGCCGCCGCCTTCCTGTGGGTCCTGCTGGCGGTGCCGCGGGTAAGGCAGAGGCTAGGGGCCTTCTGTGTCCCTTTCTTTGGAGCGTGCCTGCAGCCACAGGTCTTCATCGAGCCCCGGCCATCTCCGACGGTGTGAGAAGTAGACCTAATTCAAGCTCCTTTGACGTCGTCCGGTGGCGGCTCGGGCCCCCAGCCAGCCCAAGGGGTAGGGTCAGCGAAGGAGGCTCTGGGCCAGACCAGGAAAGGGGCCTTCGGGGCTGACGTGCTCGCTGCTCTCCCAAGACCCGAGGTGGCGTCAGGCCTCGTGCCGCCAGGTGGTCTCACCTGGCCAGGTCCGGCCTACAGGGGCACAGATTTCCTTGTTCGGGCACAGACGAGTTTATCCTCCACACCTGTTCCACCAGGCTAGCGTTTAATCCAGTAGCAAATGAGGGGGTAAGGTCCAGGGAGGGTGAGTGGTATGCCAGGGTCACTGCTAGAAGATAGAGGAGGGCAGCTCGACCCTGTGGCTGCGTATACCTCTCCTGTTGTCATCGTGTGTTTGGGGGAGCTGTCAGCAATAATTGACCAGAGTGGTCAGCCCCTTGAGTTGAACTTCGAACCCTCCTGGTGTATGATGGGATACTATGGCTGAAATAACAGCTTGTTCCTCTTCTGCCCTTAGTGTGGAGAGGATGCCCAAACTTCAGGGTTTTGAGTTTTGGAGCCGCACCCTGGGGGGTGCCCGACATGTGGTGGCACCCATGGTGGACCAAAGTGAGCTAGCTTGGAGACTGCTGAGCCGCCGCCATGGAGCCCAGCTATGCTACACCCCTATGCTACATGCCCAGGTCTTCGTTAGAGATGCTAACTATCGGAAAGAGAACTTATACTGTGACGTGTGCCCTGAGGATAGGCCTCTCATTGTGCAGGTGACCAGAGGGACCGTGGCTACTGGGTAGCCTGTATATAGGGACAGCATTTCCAAACTGTCCCCACCATATACAGTTACATGTCATATACAGCTCATAATCCTAGTGGTATGAGATGGTTCCCACTTACTATAAATGCTGGTGGAAAGATCATAGCTCATTGAGTCTCGGGGCTCCTCACAGGGCTGGGTGGCCTAGGCAGGGAGAGTCCTAGGCCTGTTCTGACCAAGGGTGACATTCATGTCTTCTTCAGTTCTGTGCCAATGACCCAGAGGTGTTTGTCCAGGCAGCTCTGCTAGCGCAAGATTACTGTGATGCCATTGACCTCAACTTGGGCTGCCCACAGATGATAGCCAAGAGAGGTGAGGTCATTTCTACAGTCCTGTGTTGACACCTGTCCAGGCCTGTTCTGGTGGAGCCTGGGTATTGGTGGGCATGGGGAGAGTTAGCCCCTGTGACTGTGGTGGCTCTTTTTCTGGTCTTGTCATCCTGGAGAGTTCCCAGATGCTTGACTGGAGACCAGACTCTGCTGGCCACATGGGTATCTTACTGATAAATGTGACCAGCTGGTTGGGGGTTGGGGGGAGTCCTTGGCTCTGTAATCCCACACATAGGCTCACTGGACCTCCAAGCAAACATTATTGGTCTTAGGCTGTGTGGTGTTAAGTGTTCTGTGTGGCCTGCTTTGGAGTTTTGATAGCATAGCTCCAAAGTCCAGAGACCCTACTGACCTTGAGGTTCTATGTAGAGGCTGGCACTCATGCACGCAGCCTAGCTGTGGAGTCCTCTGTATTCTGAGGGGCTGGCCTAGTAGGGGGTTCATGGCAATGTGGGTGCAACGGGGGCCACTCTCTTTCTCTGCAGGTCACTATGGTGCTTTTCTTCAGGAGGAGTGGGATCTTCTTCAAAGAATGAGTGAGTTGGCTGCATGCCACTGTGTCAGCAAGTGAGTCGCCCCAGAGACAGTCTGACAGGGCTCATAAGCACAGCTGCTTGGTTGGGGCTCAAGAGAGGACAACGGTGATCCCTCTGGGGGCTCTTGGCCACAGGACTTTCCCTGCTGGAAGGAGGTGACTATAGAGTCCCCTGATGTATACCAACTATCTCCTTAGAATCAGACATTAAGTGCTAGGATGGTGTCCTTACTCCTGTTAACTCCCAGTGCCCCATGGGAACACACTGGGGTTTGGCCACCTTGAAGTGGCACTGCGGTTCCCTCAGAGGCTGTCTTTTTTCTCAGTTCTGCTGGCTCATGAGCGACTCTCTGTTCCTGTCACATGCAAAATCCGTGTCTTCCCAGAGATTGACAAGACAGTGAGGTACGCCCAGATGCTGGAGAAGGCTGGCTGTCAGGTGAGGCCATGGCTCCCAGGGTGGTTGTTGGGATCTAGCAGGCGGCCTGGCCTCACATTTGAGCACGTTCTGTCTTTCCATGACAATCTTCCAACACTAGAGGTGGCTCTTGCTTCTGTAGCTCTTGAGTGGGGGCTGCAGTCAAGACATTTGCTTTGGGCAGGGCAGTGGGCCCCTCCTGGCACCACTTCTAAGACCTGCTACCCTGGCCTGGGAACTCTAAACCTGCCATTCCAGCTCCAGGGTGTTGTCTGCATGGAGAGTACCATTGGGTTCACTACCACATCTCAGGCTTGCTAGACATCAGTCAGGGCTGCCTTTAGGTGAGCTCAGTATCCAGCCTCTGGGAAAGCCTGGGCATAAGCCATGGGGCTATCAGACCCTGTCCTGTTCCTTGTCCTGCATGTTGAGCCTGGCCAAGTGTACTCTGAGACATGTGCTTTCTGGAAACAGCAGGATCCTGCATCCTGAGTTCTCCAGACTTTTTCTGTACTTGGGGCTCTGCCTCTTGACTTATGTTTTCTGATTGCAGCCTGGGGCTCTTCCAAAGGGGCAGGGCTTTCAAGACCCTGGGACCAGGGACAGATCCCTTCCAGATGGCCTTGGTTCCTCCTAGCATGGAAAGCTGAGAAACTCGAGCAGGTCCCTTGTAATTGGGACCTTTGCGTAGAGCAGGGTTGAACCAAGTGTTGGTCTGTCCTAGCTGCTGACTGTGCATGGGCGCACCAAGGAGCAGAAGGGGCCCATGGCAGGAACAGCCTCCTGGGAGCACATCAAGGCAGTTCGGTGAGCAGACACGGGTCGGGTGCAGTCATTGGTCCATTGGACTTTATGGAAGTGGCATAAACTTAGTGGGACACCTTGGCACTATGCCCTATAACTGTCTGAGAGGGAAGGCAATAATGCCACAGAAGCCAAGGTGTCTCAACAAGATAGAACTTGGTGGCTGGTCTCTGCCCCTCCTGGCTTAGTACTGCCCTGGCATGGTGTAGGGTCAGGCTTCTCTTCCCCCGCCACAGGAAGGCTGTGGGGATCCCTGTGTTTGCCAATGGGAACATCCGGTGCCTGCAGGATGTGGAGCGGTGCCTCCAGGACACAGGCGTGCAGGGGGTCATGAGTGCAGGTGAGCAGATGCACACCTCGGCTTTGTTCGTCCTTGTAGTCCTATTTAAGTAGATGGTGTTCACTGTCATGTCTGCTCCAAGGAGCCCAAACCAAGCCCTCAGACCGTTTTCCAGACTTGCCAGTCCTATAGCTAGCCAGTGACCTGAGTGGCTGGGAGAGTGTTCTGAGCTTTATCTACCTTCTTCCCAGAGGGGAACCTGCACAACCCTGCCCTCTTTGAGGGCCGAAGCCCTGCGGTGTGGGAGCTGGCCGATGAGTACCTGGACATTGTGCGGCAGCACCCTTGCCCACTGTCCTATGTCCGGGCCCATCTCTTCAAGCTGTGGCACCACACGTGAGTTGCTCTCTGGGCAGGACTTGAGAGTGAGTCTGTCTCGGCAGTGTCAGAACCCTGCCTGGACTGTTCTGTGGGCTTCCCCCAAAAAAACTTGGCCACCTAGTCTGCTGAAGGGCTGGTGGCTTGGCAGTGAGGGAGGGCAGGAGTCTCGGTGGGAAGAGGTAATTGGCCATGTGCCTAGGACTTGGCCTAGGTGGTGACTGGGAGTGACACGCATCTGCCTCAGGCTACAGGTACATCAGCAGCTTCGAGAGGAGCTGGCCAAGGTGAAGACCCTGGAAGGTGTGGCTGCGGTGAGCCAGGCGCTAAAGCTTCGGTGTCAGGCAGGTGAAGGGCTGGTGCATGGGAGCCCAGCAAGTTCTGTAGTGGGCCAGCAGTTTAGGTCTCTGACAGGCCTTGGGCTTTTGCAGGAGGACATGTCCAGGCAGCAAGAAGGAGTGAGGCCAGCTGACAACTTACCTGCTTTCCATTGGATATGCCAGCCCTACATCCGGCCAGGGTGAGCTTAGCCAGTCTACAGTGGGAGTATGTGCACAGGTGCCCTTTGCCGTTGCTCTAGTTGCTAAGACAAGTCCCTGTCCTGGGCAAAGGAAGAGGAGAGTCTGTGTGCTTATCCAAGGGTACTTATCCAAGATCCTTTAGTCCTGTGTGGCTTTGTCCTTGGGGTTAACAGGTAGACCCTGGGGCTGGAATCTCTAAAGTGGGCAGGCTGTCATCTGTGATTTCAGCTTGACTGGACTCAGTGTCGAAGACCCTGGGCTCCGGAACCTTAGATGTCATTCCAGGAAGGCTTAATTTCTGTTAGCCATTCTATTGTGTGAACTGTACCTATGTCCTTGGACCAGCCCTGTTTGCCTGGACAGCCAAGAATAGTTACTTGAGTAGAACCATGCATGCCCTTGGCATCTCTGGCTTTCCAGCCCCTTTGCCTTGGAACCCTCCTGAGATGTGCTCCATTTAGCACTGGTGAACTCTTCTTTGATGCTGCTCACTGTCCTTTCCCTTCAGACCTAGGGAAGGGAGCAAGGAGAACAGTGGTAGTCGAAGCAAGCGGGCTCTGGAGGAAGAAGAGGGCAGCATGGAGGGCTTGTCCAAGAATAAGCTTAAGAAACAACTGAGGAACCCTCACAAAACCTTTGACCCTTCCCTGAAACGTGAGTGCTACTCCTGTTGAAGCCAGGTTTGTTGGGCAGCCTGCCTGGAAACCTCTTCATTATCTTTATCATCTTTACTGGGGATAGGAGTCCAGGCTTCTCAAGTTTCATGCCAGATCCAGAGACATGCCTGGAGACAATTCTCCCTGCAATCCTATGCCCAGACCAGACTTTATGACACTAAGAGCCTGTGAAGGGCCTTTGAATCTGATCTGTAGTGTAGTGTATGGCTATAAACCTACTTAATGTATCAGACAAGGCCACTGTACTAGCTCCTTAGCTAGGTGCTGTTCAGATGACCACAGGAGTTTGACTATATGACAAAGACTTTGGGTCACTAGGGCTGTCTTTGGCCTGCTGAGTTAGTCACTGGCTGGGGAGCATGCTGGGTTGTACATATTTGGAGAGTGGTGGGTCAGAGTCCTGACTCAGATAGATGGGGATGAAGGTGCTAGCCTCTCCTAGACTCAGGGTTTTTCAGTAGTGTTTCTAGGTGTGCAGCTTGGTCTCAGTCCAGGGTATTGTCCTGTGTCCTAGCCATTTTGGCAATCTGGGCTCACACATTCAGCTGCTTCCTAGAGGTTCAGCATCTGATGGCAGCTCCCTGGGAGTTTAATCTGAACTTTGTGAGGCTGAGGAGACAGCAGGAAGGACCATATCACAGTCGCGCATGGACTGTTTTAAGAGAGAGATGCCATAGTAGTTTCTGCCTGCAATTCTATACCACAGGAAGTGGGCATTAGGACAGGGGTTCTGATTTTGCCCCTTTCGTTTCTTAACGTAGGTCTCAATCTGTAATCCACGCTGCCTTGGATCTCACTGTGTAGTCTGACTTTTTATCAGCAGAGCTTAAACCACATGTGAATACCCAAATTTTTCAATGGGAGACAGTAACAGACCTAGGCCTTTGGATGCTAAGGGTGGTGTGGGCAGCCCACCTGCTTTCTGTTTGTTTCCAGTGAGGCTATGCTCGGTCTCCCGTCAGCCATCTCTTGTCATAAATAGCTACATCATCTGTCCTTACTCAGTTTCCTGGCCTGGGGGGCCACAGCAAGCTTTGTAGAGGTGGGACCCTCAGAGGGCTCAGAGGTTAAGAGCGCTTCCACTGGTTGCTCTTCGAGAGGTCCTGAGTTCAGTACCCAGCAACCATGACTGATGAGATCTAGTGCCCTCTCCTGGCATTGAGGCATTTGCAGACAGAACTCTGTATATATCAATAAGTCTTTGTATAGGTGGGTGGCAGCTGCTCACCCTGCCCTGCCTCATTCAGCTCATTCAACCTGTCCCCTTTTTTTCCCCAGCCAAATATGCAAAGTGTGACCAATGTGGGAATCCAAAGGTGAGCTGGCCCTCTGTTCTGTGGGCAGGACGGTCCTCATGGGTGCTCCTTATGGTGCTGGAGTCTGGTACTACCCACCTCACAATTTAGCCTGAGTCCATGCGTTGGCCTCAGCTCATTAGCTTTTCTACACACAGGGCAATAGGTGTGTGTTTAATCTGTGCCGTGGTTGCTGCAAGAAGCGAGCTTTCAGAGAGACAGCAGATTGCCCAGGTGAGCAGATGCCCGCTGTAACCAGCCCGTCCACCCTCTAGCAGTAGTGGGAACGCTGGCTTCCTGACCCCCATTCTCCTCTCGCCCTCCCTGTCAGGTCATGGATTGCTTTTTAAGACCAAATTAGAGAAGTCTCTGGCCTGGAAAGGGATCCAGCCTGGACTGCAGGAAGCTCAGCAGGTGAGGCCTGTAACACCAAGTGGTTTCTCTGAAGTCATGGGTAGTGCCCTAGCCTGAACGCCAGCAAGAGCCATCTCTACCCCTGGACAGCCACTGAAGCCTGGACACTCTTAAGGAAATGCCTTTACTCAGGGAATCTCCTCTTTGACACAGAACATGTTGATGTCTGCAGGTGGGGGCCTGGCAATGTTGCACCAAGGGTAGCCTTGGTTGGACTTGCCCTGTTCCCACACTTGTGTTTCCAGCACTGAACAATAAACCATTTCAGACATCTAGAATAATGGCCTGTGGCTGTTCCTAGCCCACATCCAAGGAGGCTGCTCTCCTGTCTCAGTGGACCGCTCCCTCCTGTGAGTGGTCAGAGTATCCAGGGGACACAAGCAGAAAGGAAGGGAGCCTGGGGCAATGATCAATGTGTACTTTAATGGACTACTCGGATAGGGACACTGCTGTAGTCAGAACTACATGGACAGGAAGGGTCTGAGTGCCCTTACCTGGGAATTGCACATGGTCTGTTTCATTGGGACAGGAACCTAGAGTCAGGCCCCAGTGGCCACATGGGCAGCCTGCCTACCACAGCAGAGGGGAGCTCAGAGCGGAAGGCCAGTGACCCAGCATCCGAGTGGCCAGTCTGCTCTAATGAACCACACAGAGTTTGGAGTCTCATCTTGAGGCAAGCAGGCAGGAGGCCCAGGTGCTGCTTCCATGGCAGAGTCTGACGGTCACGGGAATGCCTTTCACATGTTGGTGCTCATCCGTGACTGGCTGTTTGCTGGAGTCAGCTCCCCTTGGCTCCCTTCTCTAGGAGGAGACTGCAGTGGACAGGGAAGGGTTCAGTGGAGGCTGTGTGGGTGCTGCCCATTCCCTCGCACCCCAGGCTGTTCACCTTGACATGGATCTGGTTGCGTAGCACAGCGGCTCTCAGAATCATGGCTTTGGCACGTCGTTGGAACTCCTTGCCCATCAGCAGGGACTTCTCGAAGGTGGTGCTGCGCTGATCCACATCTCGAGCATACAGTATCTATGCACACACGAGGCGGCTCAGACAGAGCAGCCCAGCGAGGCTCCACACCACATACTTGGAGCAGCCCCCACCCTGTGTACCCACCTTGCTGTGTGAATCGATGCGAGCATTAATAAGCCCCTCCAGGATGAGCTGTGTCAGCTCATCTTCCAGAGCTGCAACTGTTGTGTTGAAGGCTGCGGCCATCTTGTGCATATCAGCTGACACATAGGGGCTGAAGTACTATAGGACAGAAGCCATAAGCTGTTCATTGCTCCTCAGAAGGTCTACATTCCACATAGCCCTAACCGTTCATGCCCCTTTCCCCAACACCCACACTTACTTGGATGAGAGCCCGATTACGAATCTGGGTGTACAGTGTCCTGACATGAGGGGCCAGGTACATGTCCAAGAGCAGGTTGTCCTGCAGAGGAGGGCTGGTCAGGGTCTCTGAGGCATGCCCAGCTCAGTCCCAGGCTGCCTATCCCTTCAGTCCAAGGTGCCTGTACCTGTACCTTACCTTCATCTCATCCAACATCTTCAAGCATGAGGCATACTTGGACTCATAGAATTTGAAGATGATGTCTCTGACCTGTGGCTCCAGCTCCAGGAACAACTTGAAGGAGCTGAGGATACCAGAATGCTCAGCTAAGGAGGGCTGACTCGATGGGAGCCCAGAAAGTAGGAGCCCACTACCAACTTACCTGCTGGAGATGACATTGCGCTGCAGCTCCTGCCGGTCAAAGGTGGCTAAGGCACACAGGCCACCATAGACAGCCACATTGCTGGGGGACAGCAGCTGAGGGGCAGAGGGGGAGGTGGGTCCAGAAACCAGACCAAGGAAGCCCAAGGTTGGGGCCTGCCCTGCCCTTCTCACTACCCACTCAAGACAGTGCTTAGACCCTTGTTCACGAGCCCAATCCACGAGCTTTCACTTCCTCTTACGGACTTGGACAAGCTGAAGAGTGCCTGGTGCCCCTCCTCACCTCTGGGAAATCACAGTGATCAAAGGAAGCCAGAAGGAAGCACTTAGCAGCTTGCTTATACTTTCGTGCAGCCAGCTCAGCCAAGCCTAAAGGCAGGGAGGAGACTGATGAAGGATTTAGAGGTGTTAGAGCCCTAGGAGACCATGGCCATCAGTGGGTCGCCTCTGGCCTCCTAAGCCAGTATTCCTCAGTTTTGGGACAGAAATACTAGCTGTTAGTAACAGCATTTAACTGAAAACATTCCAAGTTAGGTCTGCAGGAAATCTTCAAAATGCCCATGATGTATATGCATACATACCCAGGCTCAGGGAAACCAGCTGACCTACTTCCCCAAACCCCACCAGCTTCTTTATGAACTTGAACAAGTGCTACACGGAGAGGGAGAAAGAGTGGGAGAGGTCACCTGCAGCACACTTGAGCTTGGTGAGGATGGCTTGCGTCTGGCTGTCTCGCTCTCCGCGCTGCTGCAGGAGAAGGCAGCAGACATGAGAGGCCCCCTACCTTGCCCTTATTCAAGGAGCTCTATTCCCTGTCCCCACCCTACCCTGGGAGCAAACTCAAAGGGAGGTTGAGGTATGGAAGAAGTAAAAGGGGCTAATGGGGGATAAAACTTCTACAGCAGACTCTCTGTGAAGGTAGGCCTTACCTCAGCAATCTCTGGAGTAGACTCAGCCTTACTGACGTAGCTTAACACATGAGACCAATTTTGCAAGTAGACACTGACCTGGCAGATGAGTAGGCAAGGCCAGACTAAGTCTGGGTTGTCCCTTCTGGACCCTCCATGCCTACCCAGCTGTCACCCTGGCCACCTTGATGACGTTGAGGCACATGTTGATGACATGCTTAGCACTGGTGCAGTAGTCTCGGGCTCGTGAGTAACATTTGAGGGCATTGCTGAGGTCCCCACAGTCCAGGTAGTGGTCACCCAGGTCATCATGGCCGCGCCTGTAGGCCTGGCAGTGAGTGAATACTGGTCGAGGGCCAGGCAGGCCCAGTTGCCCACCTCCCCTGCCCAGAACAGGTCAGCACCTGATGCTCTCTTTGATAGAATTGCCCTTATAATTCTTCAAGTCCGTGTCCAGCTTCTCCAGTTTCAACAGGGCCTTCTTCCGAGTGGCCTCCACCCAGGCTGTGTCCAGGGGTGGGGGCTCCACTCCACTCTCAGGGATGGCATCAGGTGCATTCTGCAGCTCCCTGAAGGATAAGCTAGCCATCAGGAAATGATAACCACAGGCACCAGGATATCACAAGCCATAGACTGGTTCTCCAGAGGCCTCTGCCTGTCTCTGCTCCACTGAGAGGGCCCAGTCTGTACAGGGCACAGAGACAACTACTGACCTAAGAGACCACAGCTAGACAGGAAGGTCAAAGGGGAATGAGTGGTTTTGACCCAGTGCTGCCAGGCTTGCTTTCTTTTTGGTAAAGGAGGGCAGCTATACTAGATTCTCAAGACCTGGGAAGCTCAATTATCTACACAGAGGCAAAGGAAGCCAGAGAAGAGAAAACGGCCTGCTACCTCTTCCCCGCCCAAGGGAAGAAGCATGTTACACTTCCCCCCTGCTACAGGCTTCCCCCTGCTACAGGCTTCCCTCCTGCTATAGGCTTCCCTCCTGCTACAGGCTTCCCCCTGCTATAGGCTTCCCTCCTGCTATAGGCTTCCCTCCTGCTATAGGCTTCCCTCCTGCTACAGGCTTCCCCCTGCTATAGGC
>NW_021620524.1:1131301-1155029 GCF_004785775.1 Grammomys surdaster
TTCCCCCTGCTATAGGCTTCCCCCTGCTATAGGCTTCCCTCCTGCTATAGGCTCCCCCCTGCTACAGGCTCCCCCCTGCTACAGGCTTCCCCCCGCTATAGGTTTCTCCCTGCTACAGGTTTCCCCCCTGGTATAGGCACATCACAGGTGAAATGCTGGGCACAGAAAAGCCATGGCCAGGCCAGCTCTGGTCACTTGCTTCCCCTGCCCCCTAAGGCTTACCTGGTGGCCTCAGAGAGCTTCCGGTGTATCTCTTCATACATGTCCACGTTGAAGGTCCTCTGCACGAAGGATAGAGCCATTTTCAAGGCCTCTACCCGCAGTGGAGGGCAACGGTCAGCAATAAACTGTAGCCGCTCAATGCGCATCAGGCCACTGTAGCTGGCTGCGTACTGCTCCAGATCCTTGTGGGGAGGAGGGGATAAGAGGGTCAACTGGGGTAAGCAAGGACCTGGCAGCCTGGGAGAACACTACATCTTCCCCTGAGTCTCGGGACCACAGTCTTGACTGCTGTCCCAGATGCTGGGAAAAGGCCACATGGATTAAGGACCAAGGTTCAATCTCTGCACTGGGAAATGGAAACGTGAGCATGCCCTATCTAACAAGTGATGGATGCTGGGCAAGAACACAGGAAAGGGTGTTGGCTGCAAATAGAGCTTCGACTCACACTGCAACTTAACGGGACTGCTCCCTATGGAGAAGAGGTTGTAGCATCTTAGCACTGCCTGAGAACCCAACACAGCAGGGAAAATGAAAACTCAGTTTCATGGCTCAGAGATGTGACTAATGCAGCTGCTAAAAAGCATCAACCGTCCTAGGATATACACCAACACCATAGTGGAGTCTGACTTAGACCCCTCAACAGATCCAAGTTGCCAGCAGTCCTCCGCCACACGGGATCCATACCAGGGTGGGGTTCTCCACCACGTAGTTGACATCAGGTGCATTCTGGGGATCTTCCTGTGGATCTACATCAATCTGCATGGGTTCCACGGCCCCCTGCAATACAGGACGAGCACCTTGACACAAGGCACGAGGAACAGCAGAGGATGTTCCTGTCCCCCACGGTCAGTTCTGCCTACCATTTTCCAGGGCAAAACTGCACTGGGCTCCCACAGGTGCTGGTAGCCAAGTGCCCTCCTCAGCTCTCCCACCCAGGTCCTGGACACAACTCCGACTGACTACAGGAACCCTCAAGCGTTCCCAGACGCGATCCCGACACAGCTTCCCCCAGGCCAACAGAGAAAGAAACAGACTGCCATCCTATCTCCATAAATCAGGAGAGCCAAAGCAGACAGGCCACGATGCGGAAGAGGTCGGCCGAGGACTCGAGGGGCCAGGGCCTCGAGCGACATCGGGAGAGTCGCTACCCGCTAGGCGCGCAGCTGTACCTCGGAAAGTAGCGTGCAGGCCGACAGGCTGGCGCTCAGGCTGTAGTCGCCCGACGTGCCGGGCCGCAAGTCTGACCTGCTGTGCGCAGGGCTGCGGCTCAGGTCGGAGGCCGACGACGAGGCAGAGCTGGGCGCCGGGCTGCCCCGCATCTTGGCCTGACGCACCTCTCTGGGAGGCCAGCACCCGCACGAAAAGCGTTGGCGCGCGAGGCGGGGGCGGGGCGGGGGCCGGGGCCCAGAGCGGCCCGCGAGGCAGGCGACGCTCGCGCGCCCAGGCCAGAGCCGCGGGCCCCGCCCCGCCCGCCGCCAGCCCCGCCCACCAGACCCGATCCGGACCGAACGGCCACGCGGCGAGCGCAGCCACCAGCCCCTACCTGCAAGTTAAACACCTGAACCGGCAGCGGCATCTTCCACCCCCGGCGCCGCAGCGACGTTCACTTCCGGGGCGGCGCGTCCGTCAGTTCCGGGTCAAGGCTCGGGGCGGGGTGCTGTCACTCTTAAAGGGGCCGCCGCAATTGCAGGCGGGCGCCCAGCGCCCGGGCCGGGGCGATCGTATGAGCCGTGCGCGGCGGGTGCTGTGCCGGGCCTGCCTCGCGCTGGCCGCGGTCCTGGCTGTGTTGCTGCTCCTGCCGCTACCGCTGCCGCTGCCTCGCGCGCCCGCACTGGACCCCGGTCGGCTCCCGACCCGGAGCCTGACCCTCGAGGTCTCCCGCCTGCAACCCGACGACGTCTTCATTGCAGTCAAGACCACTCGGAAGAACCACGGCCCGCGCCTGCGGCTGCTGTTGCGTACCTGGATCTCACGGGCCCCACGGCAGGTGCGCGCCCCGTCCCCCGCCGCGGAGTGTCCTGGATTCCGGGCTCTCTCCCGTGATCCCGGGGCTCCACACCTGGTCCCAGACCCACTCACTGGATCCTCTGGCGCCTCACGGTGTTTTCTCCCACAGACGTTCATTTTCACCGATGGAGATGACCCTGAGCTCCAGCTGCTGGCAGGTAAGACGCTCCCCCGGACTGAGCTGTATCTACCGGGGCCATTCATTCCTGTGTGACACTTGACTAGTGTCACACCTCTACCGGAGGGCAGAGCCAAGACACCCATCCATTGCCAGTGCACCTCCCAGTGCCCATCCTTCTAGTCATCAGATCCCCCACCCTGCTCCCATTTCTCGACAGGGTGCCACGGCTAGTGTCACCCACCCACAATCTCCGAAGAAGCCCCATCAGCAGTACCTGCCAAGTCTTGTCCTGTTTCCGCTTGTGCTGTCCTAAGTAACTATCATCTGCTTCAGAATGAGGGCTGTCCTGGGGCTGCAGTTTGACCTGGCCCAGTGGCTGGACAGGCATATTCCAACCTAAACCTAAGGAGGCAGGCTAGAAAAGTCAACCTTCCCGTTTCCAACCGTGCAGGCGGCCGCATGATCAACACCAATTGCTCTGCTGTGCGCACCCGCCAAGCCCTGTGCTGTAAAATGTCAGTGGAATACGATAAGTTCATAGAATCTGGACGAAAGTAAGTAGCCTCACCCGACAGACAACTAGGACTGAGGAATGTGGGGGCTCCCCACCCAAGTTGGAGGGGCCTCAGTGCATAGGCCTCTCCCTCCACCTTCAGATGGTTCTGCCACGTGGATGATGACAACTACGTGAACCCCAAAAGCCTTCTGCGCCTGCTTTCCACCTTCTCTTCCAACCAGGACATCTACCTGGGGCGACCCAGTCTGGACCACCCCATCGAAGCCACAGAGAGGGTCCAGGGCGGTGGCACCGTGAGTGCAGGGCTAACATCCTCCCTGGGGCTGACCCAAGGAGTGCTGAAGAGTAAGAAAATGCTAAGACAGGTGTGGGCCAGGTACCTAGGTTTCCAGGCCCCAAGGAACTGGCAACTCAGGTGCAGTGATAGAGAAGGGCTTAGAGGCCATAGGTGACATGTCAGAAAACCCCGTGTGCCTTCTGCAGACTCCTATAGGGTGGCCTAGGATAATGGTAACAAGATTCGGTTGGAGGGTTGAGGGTGAGGAGGCCTTATCCTGGGCAGCCCTGATCAAGCTTTCCCTTTTTCCAGTCAAACACAGTGAAATTCTGGTTTGCTACTGGTGGGGCTGGGTTCTGCCTGAGCAGGGGCCTTGCCCTCAAAATGAGCCCATGGGCCAGGTAAGTGGGAGACTGGGAGCCCCGCTGCCTAGTTTTGGGGGTGGGATGGGCTCTAGAAGTACTGACGAGCCTCCCCTCCAGCCTAGGCAGTTTCATGAGCACGGCAGAGCGTGTCCGGCTACCCGATGACTGCACAGTAGGATACATTGTGGAAGGACTTCTGGGTGCCCGTCTGCTCCATAGCACCCTGTTCCACTCCCACCTGGAAAACCTGCAGAGGCTGCCCTCTGGTGCTGTTCTGCAGCAGGTAGAGGACGCTCCAACCTGGCCCTTACTCCACTCCTACAAGGACTCAGCCTATCCCCCAAGGAGTCTTCCAGTTGTTCAGAGCTCAGGAGAGGGAGGTTCCTTGTCCCTGTGGGGGTGGACCCTGGCTACTTTGCCTGCTGAATGAAGGACCTTCAGGAACCTGCCCATGGCAAGTCTCATGGGGCTTCTTTATGAAGGGTCTCTTTCCTGCTTCCCTGAGCCTAAGGAGTGAGTGAAATTTCCTCTAGCAGGTAGAGGACCCAGGAGGAAGAGCTGACCCTCTCCCTCCCTGATTCCCCTCCCAGGTTACCCTGAGCTATGGGGGTCCCGAGAACCCACATAACGTGGTGAACATAGCTGGAAGTTTCAGCATACAACAGGACCCGACACGGTGAGTGGACACTGGGGACTTTTGACCCTGGAGAGCTCTGGTGTCAGTCCCCACCGGGCAGACCTGACCTGACTCCTTCTCCTGATAGATTTCAGTCTGTGCACTGCCTTCTCTACCCAGACACCCACTGGTGTCCCATGAAGAACAGGGTCGAGGAAGCTTTCCAGTAACTGGTGACCCCTGGTGGCTGCTCTGTCTGGCTCCCTCAGGCCTCGGATTCAGGCAGTCAGCAGCAGTTGAAGCTTCTTGAAGGCCTCCCATGACCCTGTTGGACACCAGGTACCTCCCTCAGGAAAGTGAGACCCCAGGCTGTGTGCGCTGAGGTCGTCCAGGAAAAGAGAGAAAGGCAAAGCTTCTGAGCCGCCAGTGTCTCCAGCCCAGCCCGAAGGTCCTTCCCATGGATAAGGTCTGCTACCCAGTGACTGTGGCCCAGGAGGGGACTGGTTCCCACCTTCCCACAGCTGCAGCTTGCCCTCACCTGCAGAAGATGGTGCCAGGAGGGCCAATCATTAAGTGGTAGGCTTCAGGCCTGGCCACTAGCTCTTGCTAGAGGGCTCAAAGAGCCACCACTAAAGTCAGAATGTGCAGACTGTGTGGCCAGTGGACACTTAGTACCAGCTTCACGGCTGTGTTTCCACACAGGGCTGCTGTTCTCCCATTCCCTCCTTCCTTGACACCACTGGGAGACTTCCTCCCTCTAACTTGGTGTTCAGGATGCTTCCCCTCTGTGCTTCCCATCTCTAGAGCCTTTCCTTTGGGCTCCTCAGGAGCAAGATGCAGGCCCATCAGCTTCGACAGGTGCCCCCTCGGGGAGCGGTGACAGTGTTAAGTAAAGGCTTCTTTGTCTTCTTAGTGTGGCTCCTCTTGTTATAAATGACCCCGACCCCTGGTAGCTCAGCCTTGCAGATGTCCACACAGCAACTCAAGTCTTCAGGAAGGCCTGTTCCTGCCCGCCACTGCCTTAACCTTCCATGCTGTGAGGCCAAGAAGGACTAGCGTGGTCTTTCTCAACACGCATGATGGAAGCACTGACATGTGTAAGCATGGCTACCATGTGCATGACTGTGCCTGTGTACTAAGGCCGATGTGGGCATACATGCTATGTGCACGGGTATGCTGGTTGTATGATGTTATGTGCACAGGCATGCCGGTTGTATGATGTTATGTGTACAGGCATGCCGGTTGTATGATGTTATGTGTACGGGCATGCCGGTTGTATGATGTTATGTGTATGGGCATGCTGGTTGTATGATGTTATGTGTACAGGCATGCTGGTTGTATGAGAGAGTATAGGCATGGCTGCTGTGTGCATGGCTCTGCCTTGGTACAGGGAGCTGTATGGGCACAGCTGCAATGTGCATGAGTATTCTTGGGTACACGGCACATGCATAGTGTTTGTGTGAACATGCTAAGAAAGGGTGTGTATCGTGTACTCTGGCATGTGTGTGTGTTTATATGTCAGTGTGGAAAGATGTGTATCAGTGGCCCCAGGCTTAGAATGGTTCAACTAAGAACTTTATTTTTTAAAGACAGGGTCTCTTTTGTAGCCCTGGCTGTCCTGGAGCTTGCTATGTAGACCAGGTGAACCTTGAACTCACAGAAGTTTACTACCTGTATCTTCCAAGGGCAGGAAAAACAGTTGTACACCACCACACCCGCCAAGGACTTTTATGTAGTGTAAAAGCAGGGATGAAGGCATGGCTCACTTGCCTAGAACTTGTTAGGCCACAAGGAAGGGTGTGTGGAAGAGAGTCATGATGTTAATATACATGCTTTGTTTACTATAGAAATCCTACTTTGGCCAGGTGTGGTGATACATGCCTTTAGTCCCCGCACTCCATAGGCAGAGGTAAGTGGATCTCTGTGAGTTCAAGGCCAGCCTGGTCTACCAAATGAGTCCATCCAGGGCTCTGTTACTCGGAGAAATCCTGTCTGGGGAAAAAAAAAAAACTGACAAAAGAAAAAGAAAACCAAAATCCTATTTTGCAGCCAGGGGTGGTGGCTCACACATGTAATCCCAAGACTGAGTAAGCTGAGGCAAAAGGGCTATAGGTTTGAGGCCAGTCTGGTCTACATCACTGGGGCCCACCATAAACTTTCTCCAGATACAGAGTAGTTGACAGTCTGAAGCATTGAGGTTTGAGGGTGGAACCGCCGTGTCCAGAACAAACTGTGTTGCTGGGCTAGGATGCTGTGTGAGTAGGATGCTGTGTGGGCTAGGATGCTGCGTGGGCTAGGATGCTGTGTGGGCTAGGATGCTGTGTGGGCTAGGATGCTGTGTGGGCTAGGATGCTGTGTGGGCTAGTTATGTTAAACACACCTCCATCCATGATCCTTTCAACTTGGGCTGGGCTCATGGCTTCCCCGTGTCACTGGAAGAGCTTGTGTGTAAAGGGCAGGAGGTACCAGAAGGGAACCATGCCCAGAGTCCTGCATGGTGGTGAAAACCAGGTTGGACATAGTATTGCACACTGTTAGTCCCAGCATTCAGGAGGCAGAGGCAGAGAGATCTCTGTAAGGCACACATGAACGGACTACACACACACACACACACACACACACACACAAAGAAGAGAAATTCCAATATGGGTCAGATCTTACAGGTCTTGGAGTCCTTAGGGCTGGAATTTCAGAGAGAGGCTTTGGCCCTGTATAGGGCCAAAAGGGTTCTGGGTAGAACAGTGAAGGCCAGGCTGGGAAACAGGCATATAGTTGAACTGGATGAGCATGAAGCAAGGAAGCATGGAGTTATTGAATCTGCTGCAGAGGCCCGGAGAGATGGCTCAGAGGTTAAGAGCACTGGCTGCTCTTCCAAAGGTCCTGAGTTCAATTCCTAGCAAACACAGATGGTGGCTCACAACCATCGGTAATGGGATCTGATGCCCTCTTCTGGTGTGTCTGAAGACAGTGTACTCACATACAATAAATAAATAAATAAATAAATAAATAAATAAATAAATAAATAAATAAAATCTAAAAGAAAGAAGACAGACAGATAGACAGCTGCTGCAGGATCCCTATAGCAGCATTAAGACACTGTGAGGAATGACATCATCTGTGTCAGCCAGTTCAGCTATGGCACATTCACCTGGTTGTGACCTCAATGTGGAAATGCAGCAAGTCTCAACTCCATTCAGTACCTGGAATTTGGAGACCTCCCCTTTGTCCTTAGCAATCAATTTCCTCCTTTGCCCGTACTGTATTCACTTGTGGTGGGCTCCACCAGCAAAGAGTGTCTTTCCAAGGATGAAAATATATCCACACCACAGGAGAGTTGTCTGCAGACTCTTCGGTGGTGATACAACTGCTCAGAACAGACAAGGTCTTGACTGCCAGAGGTTTTCCAGAGTTGATGCCACTTGCTGTGGGGTAGGGTGCATGTGGCTGTGTCCCCAGTACCTCCACCTACCAAGGCTGGTCCTGTAACCTAAGCATCACGTAGCCCACTAATACCTATGAAGCTTCCACTCCACCTCACTGCTGTCTCTAGTTCACGAGAAGCAAGACTAGTTCTCTTTAATAAGTGATCTGTTGCAATAAATCAACCTGGGCGAGCTGGGCATGGTGGCACACACTTTTAATCCGAGGCAGAGGCAGGTGGATCTCTGAGTTCAAGGCCAACCTGGTCTACAAAACAGGTTCCAGGGTAGCCAGGGCCGTTACATGGGAAACTATCAAAAAACAAACCAAAAAAACCAGTCTGGGTGTGGTGGCGCACCTATGATATCAGCGCTCAGTGTGTGGAAGAGAGAGAACTTAAAGTTTCATAGTGAGTTAGAGACCACCCTGGTACACGAGCCCCTGTGTAAACAGTCAGTGTCCCGATTGCATTCCCTTCTCCGGAATATAGCTTTACTTGACATGGATTACTGCCCACAGTTTCTGACTTGTTGGTAATGGTGTAATATGTGTTTGTGAGAGATCTCTTGTGTGTGTGCATGTGCCTATGTGTGCATGCCCTTGTATGTGTGTGTGTGTTGTGTTGTATATATGTGTGTGCATGTGCGTGTGTGTGTTGTGTTGTATATGTGTGTGTGTGCGCGCGTGTTTGTGTGTGTTCCTCTGTGCATGTTCATGAGGTTGATATTGGCTGTCATCTTCAGTTAATCTCCACATTATTTTTGAGACAGGTTCTCTTAGTGAAGCTGAAGCCTGCCACTTCAGCTAGACTGGATGCTAGGGAACTACTACCCCCCTCCCCTCCCTCCTTCCATGAGCCTCCTGTCTCCACTTCCCCAGAGCCTGGGGAGAAGATCGATGCTGCCTCCTCACTCAGCTTTTTACCAGGGTGTAAAGGAACCCCAAGAGAGGCCATTTTTGCACAACAAGGTCACTGCCCGTTACATCATCTCCCCACCCCCACTTGTGGATTCCCAGGGAGGGGATGGTGACAGCCTCTATTCCTTTTCATGTTAATTCCTAAGCTGTGACAGTGCTGGTTGAGTCTCACTGGCTTATATAGCTCCCAGTTGCTCTCAAAGCTTAGCTTTGCATTCCTCCCCCCCCCCAAAAAAAAAAAAACCTGCCTGGGAAATGCCTTTGGAAAATCCTAAGGCTCCATCTATGCAGCTGGCTCTTCTCTGACAGTTGTGTGTATGGCACTGTAGCCAGAAAGCCTTCCAAGGCTTCTTGGATATTTGGTTTTCAAAGAGCAAGCTACCCAGGATTACACGGAGCTCTACACCAAATCTCCACAGTACTCAGGGAAGGTGCAGCAATGGGCTGAACTGGTCCTGAGAAAACTTTAAAAAAACAACAACATAAACAGAGGAAAAATCCCTCTCCTTTGTAGAAGCCAAACTCTGTGCTTGAGCTGTCAAGAACGTGCAGCTGCCCTGTGCCATTTCACTCACTCGGTAATATTTGTATTGGTTCTCTAGAGACTTCATAACATACACCCCTTACAACGTTCGTTTCCCAGTCCTTCCCTGTCCTGCCCCCGACCCTTGTTACCTTCCCCCTAGCCTAAATAAATAAGTAAAGTCCGGATTGTGTTATCTGGATACTCACTTGGAGGCTCTGCACGACATCTTTATTCCTTTGTGTCTCTCCTTGGTGACTAACCATGGGCTCTTGTCTAGTTTTTGGTTATGGCTACACATTTTCTAAGTTTTCTACTCTGATCCAGGCATTCCTGCTGTTCAGATATTCTGGGAAGAGATTCGAGTTTCAGATTTGAGCCCCTGGTGGTCTGCTAGCTACAATGGAGCACAGTATAAGAAAGACCAAAGGGGAATATCCATCTCAGGAGCAGGGGTAGAGTCTGAAGAAAGGTAGCGATTTGCACAGCAGGAAGTGGTGCCTAGGAGATTGGCCCCTGAACTCAGCTCAGGTTCAGCTCCCATCATGGCAGGCACATAGACAGCAGGTGGCGCTGCAGCACAGAGCGAGAGCCTCTGGCACACGGCAGGCATACGGAAGGTAGGGGGCGCTGCAGTGCAGAGTGAGAACCTCTGGCCAGTAAGAGTGGCTGCAGTCCCCAGTCCTTCCAGCACTGGGGCTGGGTCGGCCTCTGGAAAGTCCCGAAGCACTTTACTTTCTCCTTTGAAAAGTAAACAAAAGTAGGGGGCTGGAGAGATGGCTGAATGGTTAAGAGCAGTGACTGCTCTCCCAGAGGTCCTGAGTTCAATTCCCAGCAACCACATGGTGGCTCACAACCATCTGTAATGGGATCCTATTCCTTCTTCTGGTGTGTCTGAAGACAGCTACAGTATACTCATCATATTAAATAAATAAATAAAATCTTGAAGAAGAGGAGGAGAAGGAGGAGGAAGAATCATCATCCATGGACAGGAGCGTCCTGCAAAGTTCTGTGTATGTATGTTCCCTAGCAACAATGATAGTAAGTCACTATTCTATTTAGTGGACACAACTGACTTACGTACACTCTCATAGTTAGTACCCCCATACCCTACAGAGGATTGAGATCACAAGGAAAGAATTAAGCACCAGGTGCCTGGAACACAGGTTTTATGGGACCTACAGTGTGAGCTCATTCACCAGAGAACCCAAGAGAAAGGGATGAGTTGTCCCTGGTTGGTCCTAGTGAGGTGTTTAGGAATGGAACATCTGTGAGAGATTAAGGAATTCTGGCTCAGGCTCACACCAGGATCTCAGAGTCAGGGCCACCAGGGTGGTCAAAGACTGAGGCTGGGTTCAAACCTGCTGGGAAAGCCATAGCTGGCTAGTTACTGTGAGGTCAAGGCCATAGCTGACTAGTCTCAGTAAGGTCAAGGCCATAACTGACTAGTCTCAGTAAGGTCAAGGCCAGAGGTGACTAGTCTCAGTAAGGTCAAAGCATGGTGGTTGTTAAGGACACAGATATGAAGTAGGAACAGTGCAGGGAGCTAGGGAATCCTCAGTGTTACTTGAAAGGTTAGTCAAGGGCTGGTGAGATGGCTCAGTGGATAAAAAGGTGCTTGCCACCAAGCTACATTAACCTGAGTTCAGTCCCTGGGCCTGCATATTAGATGGAGAGAACTAACTCTCAGAAGTTGTTCTTTCGACTCCGCAGGCCCATTATGGCATGCCCACACACATACAGACAGACAAAATAAAAATTTAATATAAATATTTTTAAAAGACGATATGTAGCCAGGCGATTGTGGCACCCAGGGAGGCCAGTCTACAGAGCAAGTTCCAGGGCAGCCAGAGCTGTACAAAGAAACCGAGTCTTGGGGAAGGGAAAAAAAAGTTAAAACATAAAGTGCAAATGGCTCTTAAACATATCAAATGATGTGTGTTTTATGTGCAGGAGGGGCACACACATGCACATGTGTAGAGGCCAGAGGTGTGGTATGTGTATGTGTGTAGGAGTTGCTTAAACCCCCCCTTCTCTCCTTCTCCTCATTCCTTATCTCTTTAATGCACTGGGGATACACAGATTTCCATGGCCATCCTTTGCCTGAAAACTCCAGTAACAAACCTTTATGACCCTGGCCAAGAGAAATCATGCCTTTGGGATGACAGCCACACAAGTGAGTAAACCCCAGCCAAATCTGCAGCGGATTCCTACCACTTTCTTGCCCGCCAGCAGGCCCTGGAGAAAGGTTTTTGTTGTTGTTGTTGTTGTTGTCTTTGAGACAGGGCTTCTTTGTGTAACAGTCCTGGCTGTCTTGGAACTCATTTTGTAGACCAGGCTGATCTCAAACTCACAGAGATCCACCTGCCTCTGCCTCCTGAGTGCTGGGATCAAGGATGTGGGACACCCTTCCCCGAAAGACCACACTCCAAGAGATTTATTTTTATTTTGGGGGGTATGAGTAAGTTTGCTCTGTGCATCATGGAATGCGGAGGTCAGAAGGTAGCATCAGATGCCCTGGACTGGAGTTACAGGTGGTTGTAGCATCTGTAGCCCTTGGGTACTGGAAATTTAACTCAAGTCTTCTGCAAAGAGCAATCAGTGCTGACAGGCAGTGGTGGTGCACGCCTTTAATCCCAGCACCTGGGATGCAGAGGCAGGAGGATTTCTGAGTTCAAGGCCAGCCTGGTCTACAGATAAGATCCAGGACAGCCAGGGCTACACAGAGAAACCCTGTCTCGAAGAAAAACAACAACAAAAGCAGTCAGTGCTTTTAACCACTGAGTCATCCCTCCAGGCTCTGGCAGAGAAACTTGAAATTTTGTAGGGATCATGACCTGCTTTTAATTTCTTTGTTGTATGGGCTTTTTGAACTATTTTAGGTTTAGGCCATTTGTTTTTAGACAGGAAATTTGAAGTCCAAAAGGTAAGAAGGCTCAA
Organism: Grammomys surdaster; assembly: GCF_004785775.1. Taxonomy (NCBI): domain Eukaryota; kingdom Metazoa; phylum Chordata; class Mammalia; order Rodentia; family Muridae; genus Grammomys; species Grammomys surdaster. The sequence continues at coordinate 1,143,228 of NW_021620524.1, forward strand.
GGTACTTTAATCTAGCCCCTTCAATCTCTGGGTTAATCTAAGAGCCTTGGGAAATACTGGATGTGCTATCATGGTGTCCCCAAGGGAGAATCCCAGCTGACTGGTCCTCTATGGACCCCTGACTCGGTAGACTGTTCAAGTGAGTAAAGTGAGTGATGAGTGCAGTTGACATGGGCGTGTCAAGGACCCAGCCTCAGCCTATGGAAGCAGCAAGGCTTTGTCCCTGGTCTGAGGAAAGGCAAAGCCTTCCTCTGGCCTGATTTGGAACAATGTTTACAGAAAATGTTCACTGTAGCTGTCTGCACCTCCTGTTACCACCTTAAGATGACTCTCCTATGGAGATTAGCCAGACAGCCTCCTAGTTCAGCTGGATACAATAACCCGCCTCCCTTGTTCAAATCTATGTAACAAGCACACTGAGAGGCAACTGCTGTGGCTTCTCCACCAGACTTCCTGATCTCAGCTTTTCTGTGTGCTCACATTTGTCATTTCTTCATTTTCTCACTGCCCCTAGTCAGCATTCCAGGATCCAAGCCGTGCAAGGACACAGCGATACACAAAACGATGATTTATCTAAGCATATTCTCAGAATTGGTATTACTGTTACATGTATCGTGTGCATACCTGTCTGTTAGTCTGTATCTGTGATGTAGCTTGATGACGGTAGAAACAATCTGACGGCTGCAGCAGTTGTCTCATTAGAGGTTTAGCAACGTGAGGATGTCCTGGGCTCTGAGAAGAAACAGTTGTTCCTCTAGCCCATTCTGGGTGACTCTAGAATAGAGTACTAGAGGAAGCATTGGGAGTGTCAGGAGTCTCATGACAAGCATGAAACCACACAAGAAAAATAGATCCATTCCTGGCTTGGCAGGAAATCCAGCAACTTGTCTAGAAGGTGTAGTGTATGAGTATGTTTAGCTGACCGACGGGAGAGTGTGTAGACATGTTTAGTTGATCTGGGGGAGCTATGTGGCATCTCTCAGACTGATTTGACCTATTCTACTCTGGGCAAGTGTTGTGGACAGTATGTTAGAAATGTAGGACATGTTTTTATCTTCCCACAGTATCAGAACATATTGCCAAATATATTAACTGTACAATACAGACAGGTCTTTAATCCTGGGGGGGAGGGAGGGAGAGGGGACAGGGAAGGAGGGGAGAGGAGAGGAGAGGAGAGGAGAGGAGAGGAGAGAAGAGAGATCTGGATATTTGAGTTCAAAGCCAGCCTGGTACGAGCAAGTTCCAGGTACAGAAAAGCAAGGTGGTCCATGCCTTTAATCCCAGCACACAGGAGTTGGTTGAGAAGCAGTGCAAAGGAGTTGGGCCTGCAGTTCAGTTGGTAGCAGTTAGGTTTGTAGGGTTTGGCAGTAGTTTTTACTGGGACAGTTTTACAGAGCTCGGTAACAGAGAGAACAAGCTAAACACGGGTGAAGAAAGAATGAGTCAGGAAATGAGAAGGAGCCAGAAAATTACAACAGGTTGCTAGTTAGTGTAAGGCCAAGCAGAGCAATTCAGTGAGAAACTGAGTGTCTTAGGGTCTTATTGCTATGAACAGTCACCATGACCAAGGCAACTTTTTTATTTGTGTTTTTTGTTTTGTTTTGTTTGTTTGTTTGTTTTTCTTTTTCGAGACAGGGTTTCTCTGTATAGCCCTGGCTGTCCTGGAACTCACTCTGTAGACCAGGCTGGCCTCCAACTCAGAAATCCACCTGCCTCTGCCTCCCAAGTACTGGGATTAAAGGCGTGCGCCACCACTGCCCAGCAAGGCAACTTTTTAAAATATGAATTTACTTTATGTATATAAAAGTACACTGTTGCTCTCTCAGTGTTCTTAACTGCTGAGCCATTTCTCCAGCCCCCAAGGCAACTCTTATAAGAACAACATTTAACTGGGGTTTGCCTCAGAGGTTCAGAGGTTCTGTCCATTATCATCAAGGTGGGAGCATGGCAGCATCCAGGCAGGCATGGTGCAGGAGGGGCTGAGAGTTCTACATCTTCATCTGAAGGCTACTAGGAGAAGACCCAGTTCCACGCAGCTAGGAAGAGGGTATTAAAGGCCACGTCCATAGTAACACACCTAATCCAACAAGGCCACATGTATTTCAACAAGGCCACACCTAATAGTGCCACTCCCTGAACCAAGCATATACAAACTATCAATCACACTGTGAGAAGCCAGATTGAATCAGGAGTCAGCCTGGAGAGGAGTTTGAGCCTGAACAGCTAAATTGAGCCAGCCATCCAGAGTCTTGAAAGGGTAAGCTTATTCAACAGTATAAATCTCAGAGGCTGAAAACATTCTAGGCCTAGGTTAGATTGTACAGAGGCTAGAGGCTTCCAGGACTAGGGCTAGGTTAGCCAGTTGAGGCAGTAAATCTCCCAGAGGACAAGTACATCTTGCTAGTAAAAGTTACTCTGCCGGGTGGTGGCGGCGCATGCCTTTAATCCCAGCTCTTGGGAGGCAGAAGCAAGTGGATTTCTGAGTTCGAGGCTAGCCTGGTCTACAGAGTGAGTTCCAGGACAGCCAGGGCTAAGTAGAGAAATCCTGTTTCAATAAACAAACAAAGAAAAGAAAAGAAAAGAAAAGAAAAGAAGAGAAAAGAAAAGAAATCAACAAATGTGTTCCCAGAGCCCACATAGTGTCTCACAGCCATCCACAATTCCAGTTCCAGAGGCTCTGATGCCATATGACTTCTGAGGGCACCAGGCTTGTAAATGGTGCACAGATATATGTACACAAAACACCATACAAATAAAATCATTTTTGTTTCATCTTTTGAAACAGGGTCTCTGTGTGGTCCTGGTTGTCCTGGAAATTACCAGGCTGGCCTCAAACCCACAAAGATCCTTTTACCTCTGCTTTCTGAGTTCTGGAATAAAGGCATACACCACCATGCCCAGAGAGATCTGCTTGCCTCTACCTCCCAAGTGCTGGAATTAAACGTGTGTGACACCACTGTTTCCCTTGGTTTGCTCAGTCTGCTTTCTTGTAGAACCAGGGACCACTAGCCCAGGGATGGCACCACAATGGGCTGGTCCCTCCTCTATCAATCACTAATTAGGAAAATGCTCCACAGCTAGATCTTATGGAGGCATTTTCTCACCTGAGCCTCCCTCCTCTCTGATGACTCTAGCCTGTGTCAAGCTGACATAGGAGAAACTGTCCCCTTGTATAAGGGGCTCCTTGGGTTACTTCTATTTCCATTCAGCCACTAAGCATGACAAAAGGTTTGACAGATTGACTGTATACCCCTCCTTTTAAAAAAGCCAACTGTCCTTGATCCCAAATCCCAGATCAGGCAGGGCCACCATAAACCTGAGGCTTCCAGGCCATGGTCACTGACACAGGCCTAGATGAGGTGATAGACAAGAGGCAGCAGCAGGATCCCAAGGGGGAATTAAGGGTACCTATGTAATCTCTCCACCCAGGCATTCTGCACAAAACACTGGGCTGTGTAAATCCACAGATGACCATACACTACTACTTCTCCAGTGCACCAGGTGGGCACTTTCAGGGTTTGGGATACTGTACTGGCTGGGTTCGTGTGTCAACCTGACACAAGCTGGAGTTATCACAGAGAAAGGAGCCTCCCTTGGGGAAATGCCTCCATGAGATCCAGCTGCAGGGCATTTTCTCAATTAGTGATCAAGTGGGGAAGGGTAGTCCTGTTCTATAAGAAAGCAAGCTGCCGGGCGGTGGTGGCGCACGCCTTTAATCCCAGCACTTGGGAGGCAGAGGCAGATGGATTTCTGAGTTCGAGGCCAGCCTGGTCTACAGAGTGAGTTCCAGGACAGCCAGGGCTACACACAGAAACCCTGTCTCGAAAAAAAAAAAAAAAAAAAAGCAAGCTGAGGAAGCCAGGAGAAGCAAGCCAGTAAGTAACATCCCTCTCCATGACATCAGATCCAGCCTCCAAGTTCCTGCCCTGTGTGAGTTCCTGTCCCGACTTCCTTTGGTGATGAACAGCAATGTGGAAGTGTAAGCTGAATAAACCCTTTCCTCCCCAACTTGCTTTTTAGTCATGATGTTTTGTGCAGGAATACAAACCCTGACTAAGACAGATACCATGGTCCATTTATTTAAGCAATTTAGCCCAGCCTAGCTGAGACAGGGGAGGATCCTGGGGTTCGAGGTTGGGGATGGACGTGTGGTGGCTCCACAGGATGGAAGCAGAACTGTTGAGTTGGGTTGAAGGTAGGGTCATGGTGTAAGAATGGGGACAGGGAGGGCTCCAGGGGTCCACAGGTGCCATCTGGGCAGACTAGGAGGCCACATAGCCAGCATCTACCAGGATGCCAGAGCCAGTGGTGGAGGCACTATGGTTGCTGAGCAGGAAGAGGATGCTGTTGACGACGTCCTCAACCTCTGCAGGAGAACAGACCAGTCAAAGCTCTTGCTTGCTCGGCTGCCAGCAAACAACACTGTTTCCCTCACCCATTGTGCCCAGCTGACCTGCAAACTTCCTCAGAGGGTGGCGCTCCTTGAGCTTCCTGGCAAACTCAGCATCTTCAGTGACTTTCTTGCCCATGTCAGTCAGCACCACAGTGGGATTTACGGAGTTTACCCGGATCTGGGGTCGGAAGCCACAGCAGGAACAGCTCCACAGCCAAGGAACTAGCCCTACCTGCACAGCTCCGGACTCACCCCAGGGCAAGCCTGATTGGCTCGCTTATTCTGTCCACCTGAATCCTGAACCCATTGCTCAGAGCCTTGTGGTCCTCAGGCCTCACCCTCAAAACCCAGCCCCGCCCCAGGTGCCCATCATCTGTCCCTCAGATGTGGCTCCACCCCTGTGCCTACCTTGTATGGCCCCAGTTCCATGGCCATGACTTTGGTCAGCATAGTTAATGCGCCCTTGGTGGAGCCTGTGGCGGGGGGAGGGGGGAGTGCTGAGGACCCTTCAGTTATTTAGTCCTCCTTCTGGGAGGCCCACCCAGAACCCACTCCTGCTCCTACCACAAGGTACTCACTGTAGATGGCCAGGCCAGACAGTGACAGACAGTGTTTTATCATAGCAGTACAAAAGTCTTGACTTTAAAGATTATCAGGGCCATTTGATATTTTGAATTAAGAATCTTTAGTCTTAGCAACTTGGGTTAGGAAAGGGTTTATTTTTCTTTTTTTTTTTTTTTTTGGTTTTTCGAGACAGGGTTTCTCTGAGTAGCCCTGGCTGTCCTGGAACTCACTCTGTAGACCAGGCTAGCCTCGAACTCTCGAACTCAGAAATCCGCCTGCCTCTGCCTCCCAAGTGCTGGGATTAAAGGCGTGCGCCACCACCGCCCGGCCAGGGTTTATTTTTCTTATACCTCTGATTATAGTTCATCACTGAAGGAAGCCAAAGCAGAAACTGTCTGTAATGTCACTAGGCAATCAGCCTGAGTTGTATAAAAAAAGCTAAACAGAAAATTCACAACAGAAGAATCTCAAAAGGCTGAGAAACACTTAAAGAAATGTTCTAAAGTCCTTAGTCATCAGGGAAATGCAAATCAAAATGACTATGAGATTCCATCTTACAGAAATGGAATGGCTAAGGTCAAAAACTCAATTGACAGTACATGCTGTCGAGGATGTAGAGCAAGGAGAACACATTGCCTTTGCTGGTGGGAGTGCATGGTGACGTGGGCCACCATGCTGGAGATGTTGACAATGGAGCCTGACACTCCGCGGTTAATCATGCCCTTGGCTACCATCTGGAAGTCAAGAGTTTTGGGCAAACACACACATTATCTCACCCCCCCTCCAGGTTTGCATCTGGGCCACAGCTTTCCCATCTCCTCACCCGAGACACCTGCACAATGGCTCGCACATTCATGTTGAAGGACCTGGCAGAAGGGGAACATCAGTTTACTGAGCCTCCCGCCTTCAGCCATCCTCCCCAGCCTGCCCACTCTCCCCGAGTGCCCACCTGTCAAAGGCTTCTTTGTAGACTCTATAAAAGGCTGCATCAGCGCCACCCCCGCATTGTTCACCAGCAAGTCCACAGGGCCGATACCACTCAGCGCCTTCTCTGTGGCCTCCCAGTCATCCAGGTCTACACACACGGGTTCTATCCCGGGACACTGTGGGGGACATCGGTGGCCTGAGACATTATCTCATCCAGGTTCTGATATATCCCTGAGGGTGGGGGACAGGCTCCAGCCATGTCAGGGCTGTGTGCCTTACCTCCTTGGCAAGGCTGACCAGGTCTGGGTTGTCACAAGTCACGGCCACCACTTTGGCTCCTGAGGCATGCAGAGCCTTCACAGTGTCACGCCCAATCCCTGTAGGAGGGAAAGTGGTGGGACAAGGGCCTTGTAGGCCTGGTCACAGTAGGATCTGGGTCCCACAACGGAGTTAAGGCTGTTGTTCCCGGCAGTGGGAGAATGGCTGGAAGCCAGGATTAGGTGGGACCTGCCTTGGCATAGGTCAGACAGACTAGCATCAGGTCAAAGGAGGCAGTACCCTCCTAATGGGGTTCAAGAGAAGAGTCACTGGTGCCCATCTTCCCAGCCTGGGTATAGGAGCTATCTTAATGCCAACCTAAACTCGTACTTCAGAGAATAGCATTGTGGTAGCCAAGGAGAGACTGGTCTCCAGCCAGGTGACAGTGTTGAGGCTGGCCTCCTCCTCTCTCCAGTGCCAGCTCTCCCACCCGCTCACACTCACCTACCCCCATCACACTCACCTCGCCCTGCCCGTCACCAGGGCTCTCAGGCCACTGAAATTCAACTTCATGCTGCTAACAAGTGTCCTCCTGCAGTAATGGGAGGGCTGAGGTTGTTAAGATGGAACTGGCAAGTGGGACAGGGTTGGGGCAGATGACTTGCTCCCTCCTGGAAGCCCTCCTCACTGCTCAGAAGTGCCAATCAGCTGTCCCTGCTAGGACGATGAAGGGAAATGAAGTGTGTGCACACACGTGTAGAAGGTCTGACACAGCAGTGGAAGCATGTGTGCACACACATGTGCCTGTGAGAGGGTCTGTCACAGTGGTGTAGTGAGAAGCAAAGGGAAGGAATTTGCGTTTTCAGCATTGAGGAACTGAGTCTTGAACCCAGGGTCCGAGAGCATACTATGCCAATGGTGCCCTACTGAACCATACCCTTCAGCCCAGGGGAGTGAAAATTCTGGGTTTGGAATTTGTCTTATCTGAACAGAAGCATCAGCTTGTGACTTTTTGTTTATTATAAATGAAGGTAGTGATCTGATCTAGCTGGAGCAGGTGGCACTGGACCTAAATGTCCAGGGATCCAAGAACCCACCACACCTACAATATGTCCAGTAAGTCCACTGGTTGTCCTCCTTAATCTGTTCCTCCCAGGTGCCCCTCACCTGCTGCCCTCTACCATCCAGGAACTCTGGCCTTGGCGATGACAACGAGGCACCTTCTTTACTCTGAGGCGGGACTCTAGCAAATCTAAGCATAGATTCTGGGGTTTCCTGCCCAGTAGCTAACTCGGAGTCCCTCTGTGTGTCTCATCTTCTCTGAGTAAACAGCTGGGTCTTTGGAACCAATTAGAAGTAATCATAGAATATTGCCCATCTCAACCCACCTCTAGTGATTGTCTGAGGTGTGCTGAGGTTCTGTTATCTTGTGTGTCAGAGTTCATGGAATAAGTACTTCTGTCCAGGGAGTTGTGGCAGGTCACATGGTATCTGCACCAGGCAGGAGGCTCAGGTGCCAGACTGCCCCATGGACAGCCCTGAGGAGTGGGTGTGCTCAGACTCCCGCCTGCTAACCTTTCTCTTACTTAGTCCAGGCTCTGCACTGAGACCTTGTGACTTACTGAGAGAAGCCAGCTGTATTTCAGGTTGCTTTATAGTGCGGGGACGGAAGTAGCCCCCTTCCATTGAGCATTCCTCCACACTGGTCAGAAGGGTGCTCTGGGATCTTCCTGGGGCTCAGGAGACAGCGTGCACAGTGGGAGACTGGAGAGCATTTCGTGCATGAGTCTGTCTTATGACACATACATTGACACTGCCCAGCAGAGTTTCCTCATAGCTATCAGGGACAGATTGTACCTACTCACTGTGTCCTTGATCCCAGTCTGAACAAACCACCAAGTCCTACAGCCAACTTCCAGGTGGCACTGAATACTGGGACCTGGCCTGATCTAGCCAGTAAGATCAAAGCCTTTCTCCTTCTATGATGAAAGCAGTTGATTGTGACCAACCTGCTATCTGGTAGCCATAGGAACCCTTGGGGAAATGGTGGCCTTTCAGGCATTTGGTGTTGGTCTCTACCACTGGCCAGTTGGGCACCAGGCAGGAGGAAGTGGTTTACCAGGAAGGGAGCATCAAGCTCCAAGGTCTTGGGAAAATAGTCCTCTGCTAGCCTTACCCTTTAGAGAGCACTTCTCCACGGTGAAAATACCTTCACTCTCCATAGCTCTTGCTCTATCTCCTGTCACCTATATGGACTGAAGATTTCTCTATCCAGAGTCATGTGCTGAGCCCTAACTATAGCATTATGAGAGGACTGTTGTATAACAGTTTCCTTTAAGTCTAAAACACTCCATCCTGCATGGAAGGTCCTTAAGTAGGAATGTAAACAACTCAAAATAGCTTCAAGGAAGTTCCTGAAACTGACCAGTTTCACTAGGTCCCTCTCCGCTGTGGTAAAGAATAAAAGCTGAGAGTCTCTCTCAGACAAACCAAGCAGCAAAGAAGAAAGATTGCAGAACAGGGCCCAGAAGATCAAAAAAATCAGCTGAGTTGCCTACAAGAGGTTTAGATCAACTAAACCACTTGGGAGAGACACTCTCTAACCTGTTGAGCTGCCTTCAGACTATGAATTGTGTTCCAGGTTCCCAGCTTTTGTGAGCTGTCACTGAAGCTGTACTAGGGTGAATGCCACTGTCTTTGCTCCTGTAAGAAATCCCTCACCAGTACTCCCATAGGTAACCCTAATAAATCTCATGGCTCACCGGTTGGAATTTGTTGGTATCTGTACGTTAGTCTGTTATGGGCTGCCTAACTGGAATGAGTGGACGTGCATGTTGTATCTCTCCAGGAAAAGTTTTGTCGCACAACAGAAGGAAAGGCCTTTGGGAGGAAATTAGGGGAAACTAAACCCAGGAAGATAACTAGCATTGACCTCTGACCTCCATTCATGAGTGTACACACGTGCATCTGTAAGCAAACATACTCACACTTGCACAGATACACACAGACATAAAAACCCAGTGTAGCAGAGTGTGGTGGTTCCCACCTGTAATTTCAGCTCTTGGAGACAGAATCATAGCTTTAAATTCGAGGACAGCCTGGTCTACATTGTGACTCCAAGGCCAGCCAGCACTACATAGCAATACCATGCTCAATCCCACTAGTGGTGATTTAAATGAGAACGATACCCATAGGCTCATATTTGAATGCTTAGTCTCCAGTTGGTGGAACTGTCTGAGAAGGATTAGGGGGTATGGCTTCATTGGAAGAGGTGTGTCACTGCTGGTAGGGTTTGAAGTTTCAAAAGCCCACCTCATTCTCAGTTGGCTCTTTCTCTCTCTGCCATCTATGGATCAGATGTAAGCTCTCAGCTACTGCTCTAGCACCACGCCTTCCTGCTTGCTGCCATGCTTCCTGCCATGATGGTCATGGACTTTAACCTTCGGGAACCATGATCCTCCAATGAAATGTTTTCCTCTATGAGTTTCCCTGGTCATGGCAACAGAAAAGTAACTACAACACCACTCCTCCACACAGTCACGAGTGGACTGTGCTTTGAGCTGACTGAAGCCATGTGCTGTGGCAGGCTGCCTGTCAAAACATACCCAGACGGCAAAGCAGCATGAATTGCAGCCTGGACCATTCGTATGTCTTTCCTTTCCCCTGAGCTAACAGAACTGACAGATGTTTTTTTAAGGGAGGCATAAGGACGAGGACCATACATAGGAGCTAGAGAGATGGTTCAGTGGTTGCGAGGATTTGCTGCTCTAGCAGAGGACCAGGATTCTGCTCCCAGCGCCCACATGGCAGCTCACAGTCATTTGTAACTCCAGTCCCAGGAGATAACGCTCTTTTCTCATTCTCCATAGGCACTGCATGCATGTGGCATACTAATATACAAACTGGGGAAGCACTCGTGCACATCAAATCAAAAATAAATAATAGCGCAGTTCTTTATTTTACTTTTTAAAAAAGATTTATTGGGAGGCAGAGGCAGGCGGATTTCTGAGTTTGAGGCCAACCTGGTCTACAGAGTGAGTTCCAGGACAGCCAGGGCTACACAGAGAAACCCTGTCTCGAAAAACCAAAGAAAAAAAATATTTATTATTTATTGTGTGTAGTGTTCTGTCTGAATGTATCCCTGTAGGCCAGAAGAGAGCACCAGATATCATTATAGATGGCTGTGAGCCACTATGTGGTTGCTGGGAATTGAACTCAGGACCTCTAGAAGAACAGCCAGTGCTCTTAACCTGTGAGCCATCTCTCCAGTCCAGCACATTTCTTTAATCCCAGAACTAGGGAGACAGAAATAGGTAGATCTCTGTGTGGTTCAGGGTCATCCTGGTCTACATAGAGAGGCCTTGTCTCTAAAACCCCAGCAGATTAAAAATTAATGTAAATTTTTAAAAAAAAAATCATGTCTGTGTTTCTCCATGATTCAGAAAGTCTTAAACGGTGCAGCTCCCTTAGCGTATTAAGTGGCCAGAGGCAGCACCTTGGTTCTGACCACAGCAGGGACATCCCAATTGGTAGAATTCTGAACATCTATGGGATTTATCTCCAGCTCTCTGGAAAGCATTAACCTATTTAGTTATTTAGTGTGCATGTGTGTGTGGGGGGGTGCTGTGGTGCACACATGCCAAAGCACATGTGAAGGTCAGAGTATAACGTGAGGAAAGGCATTGGTTCTGTTCATCATGTAGTCGGGCTGGGTAGCAATCTCCTTTATCAGGTGAACCGTCTGTCTGGCCACAGATAGCGGTGGGAAGCCTGGTGCAAGCCCTGTGCAGGTAGTCAGGGGCCAGCAGAATATCTTTGCTCCTTGGGGTTTATTATTTTATGTGTGGAGTGTTTTGTCTGCCTGTATATCTGTGTACAGGAGTTACTGTGTCCTGGTTGTGAGCTGCCATGTGGGTGCTGGGAATCGAACCCAGGTCATCTGGAAGAGCAGCCGCTGCTCTTAACTACTCTTTTACAAAGTACATGTGACCAAGAGGGTGGGTTCTATAGCTGAACAGCCTAGAATTTAGTGTGGCTTCTGACAGATAGCATAGAGGTCAGCTGGCCATATAGAACATGTGAGATCTTCCCTAAGGATGGGTACAGTGTTTTGTAGGAAAGAGTCTGAGATAATCATTCTGGGGAATTTGGGTAAGGTGTGCCTTTATAGCAAAAGATAGGAGAAGTCTGCCTTCGCAGATAGCAAAAGGGTCACCAGGGCATTAACAAAATCCACTCTCAGCCTTGTGGATAGAATGCAAGTGTTTTATCTCCTTCATTGAGGAGAGGTCCTTGTGTTTGACATTCCTGGTTTTTCTAATGATCTGCTGAGACATCTCTGCAGCTTCTCCACTTTATAAGATTTATTTTTATTTATGTGTGTGTGTGCAGGTGCCCACAGAAGCCAGAAGAGGCTATCAAATCTCTTGGAGCTGGAGATACAGGCTTTTGGGAACTCCCCTATGTGGGATCGGAACTCTGATAGAGCAGTAAGTACTCTTGACTGCTGAGTTATCTCTCCAGCCTCTCTCATAGGTTTGAATGAGAATGGCTCCCATAGGCTCATATGTTTGAATGCCCAGTCCTCAGTTATGGAACAAACTGGGATGTATTAGGAGGTGTGGCCGTGTTGGAGGAGGTGTGGCCGTATTGGAGGAGGT
>NW_021620524.1:1160029-1160164 GCF_004785775.1 Grammomys surdaster
AGTAAGGTCAAGGCTATAGCTGACTAGTCACAGTAAGGTCAAGGCCACAACTGACTAGTCACAGTAAGGTCAAGGCTATAGCTGACTGGTCACAGTAAGGTCAAGGCTATAGCTGACTGGTCACAGTAAGGTCAA
>NW_021620524.1:1160174-1164695 GCF_004785775.1 Grammomys surdaster
GACTGGTCACAGTAAGGTCAAGGCCATAGCTGACTAGTCACAGTAAGGTCAAAGCATGGTGGTTGTTAAGGACACAGATATGACAAAGTGGAAGTGGAACTAGGGAGCTAGGGAGTCCCCAGTGTCAGTTGCCACCAAGCCTGAAGACCGGGTCACTCTGCCCTCGAAATCCTCATGGTGGAAGGAGAAGATCACCTTCTGCAAGGTGTTCTCCGACACCTTTACACATGTATAACAGCACATGGGCATTCGTAGGCATACATAGTCACGTACACACACAAGTAATTGATGATTAAGTGATGTAAAAATAGTAAAGATATAAAATGGCAATAATTCTTGTATTTATTATATGATTTATATCAGCGTGTTTACATGTATATGTGTGTGCATGTTTTAGTATGTGTAGACTTGTAGAGGTCAGAGGTCAACCTTGGGTAGCATTCCTCAGAAGCTGTTTACCTTGTGTTTTGAGACAGGGTTGCTCATTAGGAACTGGCTTACTAATTCAACTAATTATCCAGCTCACCCAGGGATCTTTCTGTGCCTTCTCCACAACCAGGATTACAAGCTTGTGGCATTATATTGGTCTTTTTACATGGGTTCTGGGGACTGAACTCAGAAAGCAAGTACTTTACATAGTGATCCATCTCCCCAGGCAAGTGTATATTTGTGCACACGTGAATGCAGGCCTAGTGATAGAACCAGGGCCTCGCAGTGCTACCTAACATCTCACCACTGAACTATACCCAGGCTGCAAAATTTTAAATTTATTAGTAACAAATGTCCACAAAAAAACTCCATGATTTGCTCTTACTGATGGATTGAACCCAACATTCAGTGAAAGACACTATACATTGCTTTTGCTAAAGCTGAGGGCCCTCTCCTGGGCCCACAAGGTGACTATGCAGAATGAAAGTCTGACCCGTTTCTCTTCATTGTATGTCTTTCTCCTTTAGACACATTACCGTCCATTTTGACAATGTTGTATGCCATACCGTTCAAAGGCACCTACAGGTGTAGTCACTTTGGATTCCAGGAGCAACAGGTCTGAGAAACATCCCTAAGTGTTGGTGATCTGACAGACTATTTCAAGTGAGAGCAGTTATCTTTAGGGTGAGCCTGCGCCTCAGAAGTCATTTAATGAGAGTTAACTCTAACAATCACCTTGCAGAACCAGGATTAATATACAATCAACCAGACCACAGCTTAGCCAAGTCCCATAATGTTTAAATACCCCTGCACACATGTGGCATGCCAGTCTACTTTGAGAAGCTGGTGGTGGTACCGTTTAACTTATATAAATAAGCCATTGCTTACCATTCTGAGCCTCATGGGTGATGCCTGAGACAACGCCTACAAATGTCAAAGTATAATGCATCTTTGACATTTGAACTCAAATTGGAGTCAGCCAGGGCAAGGCACAGTCTGAAGCCACTGTGTCATAGTAACAGTACATACAGTTCAGCCATGTCTTAGGAAGTAGCCCAGAGGAGGAGCCAGATGTCTGGAAGGATCTGATGGGGTCTGAGGACAGAACCAGTCTCTGGTGGAGGAGTTTCTAGAAATCCCTGAGACTGTCTGGTTGGAGGGAAGGGCTGCTCCTGTCTGTGCGTTGTAGGAACTATGTTAGGAAACAAGCAGCATTTGACAACACAGTGACCCAGTCTACACAGGAGACAGTCCCCTCAAGAACACTGGGACCCAGCAGCGGAGCCTCAGCTCTGTTCACAGGTGCTCTCAAGTTGGGATCCCACCCTGCAGCCACCAAAGGTCAACGGGCTACAGCTTCTGTTCCCCTGAGAACAGGGTCATGAGTGGGGACTTCTTTGGGGCCACAGAAAGAACAATCCCTTCCTTCTTCTCTACCCTGCGCCTCTTTGCCTCTCCACCGCCTTCATTTTTTTATTGATTTGTCCTTCTCTCACACAATAGATTCCCCACCGCAGCCTCGCCCCGTCTCACATCTTAACCTGGAGAATATCTGGGCGGGCTTTTCCCAGCCGTATCTCCTTACATTGAACCTCTCTTTTGAGGCCCTGCACTGCCCAACTCAGAAGAGCTTAGATTTTGGAAAGGTTCAAGTTGAGGAAAGTCTTTGTTCATGTTTGTGAGCCAGTCCTTTTATAAACCTGTTATATAAGGAGAGGTGGGGTACACGAGGCACTGGGGCCAGTTAGCTGTCCTGAGGAGATGAAGCTAGATATTATTCTTAACCCATTAATATACAGACAAAAAAATAAAATGCAACCTAGAGTGACCCTTGGTGTCCTTCCCAGGGCAGGGGCCTCTGCTCTGCCTCTACCTGTTGTCACTCTCAACAGTTCAGGGCTGCCTAAATGCCTGACCCCGGTGCAAAATCTGCCTTAGCTGACAAGCAGAGGGCCACCCACAGAGCCAGATGGAGGTGAGGGACCCGTGGGTGACCAGCAAGTGGAAGCTGACTGAAAGTCCGTCATTGAATTTGCATTTCCTTTTTCTGTTTTTGTTTGTTTTTAAGAGGAGAGTTTTGGTTGTTTTTGCTGTTGCTTTGAGAAAGGGTCTCATTGGGCAACCTTGGCTGTCCTGGAACTCGCCTTGTAGATTAGGCTGGCTTTGAACTCAGAGATCTGCCCACCTCTGACTTCTGAGTGCCATACTCAGCTCTGATTTTTTTTTGTTTCCAATAACATGCGCTCAACCCCACTACTCACCTTGGTGAGTAAAAAGAACCCCAGGATTCTGCTCCCTCCCTCTTTGGGTTGGCCCTCCTCCAATATGTCATACCAGGATAAGTGTGGGGCCAAGCCAGGATTCTGCCTCCCACCCTACTTTGTGGCTTTCAACACTCTGAATTCAACAGGAACCTTAGCTTGCCCCAGCAGGTGCCAGGAGGGTCCCTCCCTTTCTCCTCAAACTTATTTGTTCCTAACTCTGAAGAGCAGCTCTGATCCAGCCTGGCCCACACCTGACTGATGTATTTCCTTGTGAACTTGGAGACCAGTTTCAAGATGTTTTGTCAAGGGCTCTCTCTACATCTTGAGAGCAGGAAAATCAAACCAAAGCTTCCCCCTACAGAGATCCAAAGAAGGAATTTGAGAGGGCTCAGAAGCTTCTAGAAGGATTCTGTCCAGCTCCAGCTATAACTTGTTCATGTGTTCAGGAGGGGATCTTACTCTAAGGGCCTCTTGTGACAGAGTCTCTTTGCTTGTTTGCATACCTGCTGGCCTACCTCTCTGCCCCTTCTCCTGTTACATGAGAACACACAGGTGTTCATAATGACTTGCAAGGGCATGTCCGTGCCTGTCCCTTCTCTCCAGGGTAGCTCCAGGCTGCTTAAGGCACATCCTAGCCTCATCCATCCTGGAAGCCAGGACAGGATATAATACCTGCGGTTTGGAGAAGCTGATCTCAAGCTATAGCAGTCTGGAATCAGGTTCACAGCGGCAACTGTGCTCATTCACAGACTCCCAAGGATGCCCTGGATGGATACCCAGGATAAGAACGTATAACAGAAGTAGCATATCACTAAGTTTGTATAGGGTTCTTGGTTGACTTAGATCTCACAGAGATGGAGACAGAAAGGGAAGGCTTACACACAACGCATTTTACCCTCCTCGGCCATAACAGGATAAAGGATATCTAAAACACTGTAAAGTGGTCAGGTCTGCTCTTTGACCACAGTAGAGGCAAACTGTCTAATACTCTATCAGAAAGTTACTGATCGCCGGCCGGTGGTGGCACACGCCTTTAATCCCAGCACTTGGGAAGCAGAGGCACACAGATATCTGAGTTCGAGGCCAGCCTGGTCTACAGAGTGAGTTCCAGGACAGTCAGGACTACACAGAGAAACCCTGTCTCAAAAAAAAAAAAAAAAAAAAAAGTTACTGATGAGTTTATATGACCAGACCCTCAGAATATTTCTCCTAGAAAATGACAGCTGCCTGTCATTCGTGAAAGAGTCGTTCCTATACTGGTTGGCTTTTGTCAACCTGACACAAAGCTAGATATATCTGGGAAGTAGGAATTTTAAAACACTTTTTTTTAAAAATGCGTACCTGCCTGTATGTATATTTGTGCACTTCACATATGCCCGGTGCCCATGGGAAGCAGAAGAGGGCATCAGACTCTCTGGAGCTGGAGTTACAGACAGTTGTGGCACATGTGGGTGCTAGCAACGGGACCCAGGTCCTCTATAAGGACTGCTGAGGTTCCTGAAGAAGGAATCTTAATTGAGAGATCGCCTTCATCAGATTGGCCTGTAGGCAAGTCTGTCGGATGTTGTCTTCCTTAATGATTGATATTGATATGTATGATTGATCCAAAAAGGTCTCCTCCATGGTGAGTAGTGTCATCCCTGGGAAGGTGGTTCTGGGTTGTGGCAGCATGTCTTTAATCTCAGCAGTTGTGAGACAGAGATTGGTGGATCTCTGACTTCAAGGCCAGCTGGGTCTACATGGTGAGTTCCAGGACAGCAAGTGGTTATATAAGGTTATATTTATATATAGAGAGATAGATGAGAGAATATATATGTGTGTGTGTATA
>NW_021620524.1:1164795-1168947 GCF_004785775.1 Grammomys surdaster
ATATATATGAGAGAGAGAGAGAGAGAGAGAGAGAGAGAGAGAGAGAGAGAGAGAACAGGTTGAGCAAGCCACGAGGAGTGAGCCAGCAAAACACTGTTCCTCCATGCCTCTGCTTTGATTTCTGCCTCCAGCTCCTGCTCTAACTTCTCTTAATGGCAGACTACAAATGAACAATGAAATAAACCCTTTCCTCCCCAAGTTGCTTTTGGTCATTGTACTGGCTGGTTTTGTGTGTCAACTAGACACAAGCTGGAGTTATCACAGAGAAAAGAGCTTCCCTTGAAGAAATGCCTCCATGAGATCCAGCTGTAAGGCGTTTTCTCAATTAGTGATCAAGGGGAGAGGACCCACTGTGGGTGGAGCCATCCCTGGGCTGCTAGTCCTGGGTTCTATAAGAAAGCAAGCTGAACAAACCAGGGGAAGCAATCCAGTAACCAGTACACCTCTATGGCCTCTGCATCAGCTCCTGCCTCCTTCCCTGTGAGATTTCCAGATCTGACTTCTTCCTTTGATGAACAGCAATGTGGAAGTGTAAGCTGAATAAACCCTTTCCTCTCCAACTTGCTTCTTGCTCATGATGCTTTGTGCAGGAAAACAAACCCTGACTAAGACAGTCAGAGTGTTCAAATCACAGCAATAAAAAGCAAGCTAGAACGAATGGACTTTTTTCTCAGAAATCTTCAAGCTCGTTTTAGCTGGTCCCAATCTGTAAGTTTTCTTTCAGAATACAGTTTTCCCAAATAGAATCTAAGTTGCTTGAAAATGCAGGAGAGTTGTCCTGGAACTTTCGTATCAGAGACAATGTAATTAGGGCTAATGTGGGCTGTGGTGGTTATTGGCCAAGGATGTGTTCACAGTGGAAGAGCCTGAATGCTGCCTCTGCCCCACATACAGCTGCTACAGGGAGCTCATCATAAACAATTGCTTCTTCTCCTGATTTTGATATCTCCAACACATCGCCCAAAGTATAAAAAGTGCACAAGCATATCCCAAGTGGCATTACTTTTTAAAAGTCTGTTACTGATTCCCACACCCCTGGGAGATTTGTCAACCCTCTTCTCCTTAGGTCTCCATGAGGAACCAAAGGAAGGTGCCACCATAGTTCACCTTGGGGGATCAATGGGTTTATTGGAGTTACATACAGAGCATAGGTAAGGGGTTACTGAGAAAGAGTAGGTGACCCCAAAGCAGCCACACTGGAAAGTCTTCGCCTAACACGGACAACGGCCTTCCCATAGCTCCAGAAGAAGCCCATCCTCTAGTTATCCTGTCTTCTGATTGTATATACCGGCTAATGCTTCTGCCCAAAGAAGGAAAAATAGGAGCAGCTGTTCCAAAGATGGCAGCGGTTTGACACAGTGCACAGCACCTTACAACACAGCCCAAATTATGAGCCACTAATATTTAGGGTAGAAGTCAACATGGTTTTCTTTTAAAAGGGCCAGAGAGATTATTAAGACGAAACATTTGTAGACCATACTGTCTCTGCCGTAATTTACCAACACTGTTGTCGGCAACATGAAAACAGACAGGCATGACCGTGTTCAAGTAAAACTTTATTTACAAACGTAGGACCATTATTTACAATCCCCTGGTTTAGGTGTGAGCAAAACAGTATCTGTAAATGGTACATTATAAACTTACTAAAAGTCAATGATTGATATTATAAAAAACAAAAAAGAATGCTATAAAAATGGTAAGACACAGACTATACGAATGTGGTCATGTCTACAAAGATATCAAAGTCGACAATAAATAAAGTTACTAACTGTGGTTATAGTGGAGTAACAGGGCAGTAAGAAGAGGTCTTTGTCTGTGTTTCAGTTCTCACTAGTATTACTTTTATAATAAAATGTTTTAGCCAGGCAGTGGTGCATGCCTTTAATCCCAGCACCTGGGAGGCAGATTTCTGAGATTTCTGAGTTTGAGGCCAGTCTTGTCTACAGAATGAATTCTAGGATAGCCAGGGCTACACAGAGAGACCCTGCCCTGCAAAACAAAACAAAAACAAATCAACTAAGTCAACATGACTTGATGACATTGCTGGTTCTTCCTAAGTTCTCCAAAATTTTTGCTGAACAAAAAGAAAAATCAGGGCTGAGGAAATGGCTCAGTGATGAAATGCTTGCTATGCAACTATGAGGGCTGTCACCCGTGTCTGCTTCTTCCTCGGGGAAGCCAGGCTTGCTACCAGGCTGGACTGGAGGGAGGGAAACTTAGCATGGGTGGGTTCACTTTTTTTTTTTTTTTGGTTTTTGGTTTTTCAAGACAGGGTTTCTCTGTATAGCCCTGGCTGTCCTGGAACTCACTCTGTAGACCAGGCTGGCCTCGAACTCAGAAATCCACCTGCCTCTGCCTCCCAAGTGCTGGGATTAAAGGCGTGCGCCACCACTGCCCAGCTGCATGGGTGGGTTCAATGCAGTATCTTGGTCTGCAGTGAGTGCTCTGGTAACAAAAACACCAGGGAACAACTTTGGAGAACTGGTTCAGTTTATTAGGGAGTGATATTTATCCCCCTGGAGAGGTGGCCAGAGTCTTTGAGGCAAGGTTTGTGTGGCTATGTGTTATTTGCCAGGATAGGGGTGCTGGAAGATGCTTCATCTGTATACTAAGGGGTTTGTAGAGGTGTGTGTGTGTGTGTGTTTGTGTGTGCATGCACATGCACAGTGTATGTATGCATGAGTATACGTGCACGTGAGTGTGTGTGTGTGTGTGTGTGTGTGTACACCTTATAAGGTCAAACAAGGAGTGAAGCCTTATTAGGATTGATAGAGGGCAGTGGACTTTATGGCTCCAGGTTGGGAGAGAGGAGAAAGCCAGCTCCTGTGGTCCTCATCGGAGATATTCAGGGTTGAAGCTTTCGTTGACCCTTCCTCCATGATCCTGAGCAATTATAGTTCCATAGAGGGCCTTGATGAAGACCCCAAGAACCCACATACATCTGTAACCCCAGCTTCCCTATGGAGAAATGGAAAGCAGGAATAGGCAAAGCCTTGGCAGCTCAAGGCCTGTCTAGCCTGGTCTACTCAGTGAGGATCACTGAAAACATGTTGCCCTCTTTCTGAGGGCCACTGAGTGTCAGTATGGGAAGGGTGGCAGGTAGGGAGCCTGTCTCTGGGATTGTTCTGTGTGTCCAGACCTCCTGCCCTGTGCTCTGTCACGAGTCCCCTGGAAAGACACGTTCCTGTCACACAGATCAGGAAGGCCTTGGCATGGCTTTAGACAACTTCCTAGACACAGAATCAGAATGGACATTAAATTCTCTGATTGTTTTACAAAACTTCCCCAAGGGTTGCCCCATCTGCTCTGAGAAGGGGAGTTTTACCTCAGAAGGCCTCAGTTTGGTCTCCAAGAGCAGAGTCTCTGGGGGCAGGAGGTCACCTAGGAGAAGCAGGTGAAGAGAGCAGCTGACTTCAGGAATGCTGGGGTGGGGGTGGGGAGGGGAGAGACTTGCCTCAAGCAGTCTAAGCCACCTGCCCTAGCCAGACCAAATCAGACACCACCCTTGTTCACTGGATGTCTGCCCTTACCCAGGATCACAGCCAAAACAGGGTGCTGGATTAGCTCCTGAGAGTTGCCAATGCTGAGTGTCTGGCCACAGCCATGTCCATGTGCACAGCTGTTCCGGCCCTTCAGTCAGGCTGACTGGAAAGTGCAGCTTCTCGTCCATTAAAACTGTTACCAGCTAATGCTTCTGTGCAAGGAAGGCAAATATATTTCTATTCTCCTAGGTTAGGAATGTGGCCCAATAGTACAGGTTTGCCTTGTGTGCGTGCAATGAGGGATCAAGACTAGGCACCGGGCCAAAGAAAACACACATTTCCTTCTCAGGTCTCCTAGTTCACAGCTCCGCCGTGGTCAGCCCCTCTCATACGTACGTGTGTACTCAATTTCTTATTTCTTCTTCAAGCCCTAACGAGCTGGATGCCAGATGTGGAAGTGAGAGCTGTCCCCTCAGAGGAAGTGGCTCATGCCACCCTGGCCAGGCCAGTCTGCTCCTAGCCCCACCCCTGCCCCACCTGCTAGCCCAGTGATAAAAACGGAGCCCATCTCTTGCTGCAGAGGAAACTGGTGTCAGCAACATGAAGCTGAATTTCAGTGGCCTGAGGGCCCTGGTGACAGGGGCAGGGAAAGGTGAGTGTGAGCAGGGAT
>NW_021620524.1:1168957-1172944 GCF_004785775.1 Grammomys surdaster
GGGGGGGTACAGCACAGGAAGGGCAACTTCCTCCAAGTATACCCCCAACCCCTGCTTACTCACCGATCTCTCGGGCCATGGCCAGGCCTTGGGGGTAGGTGATGGGTGCCAGCTTCTTGTCCCGCAGCCGTTCAATCGTATCCTTGTCATCGCGGAGGTCCAGCTTGGTGCCCACCAGAAGGATGGGTGTGTGTGGGCAGTGGTGCCGCACCTCTGGGTACCACTGTGGGGACAGAGGTTCTGACCTTACAGGCCTAGGGGCAGGGCCTCCAATCTGCCCAAAGAAGGCCTCAGCTCCTGAGCTTTTTTTCCTGACACACTTGGCTCTTCACGCTTTACAGACTAGGAGTCCGTTGGGTTTGGCAGTGAACCAAGATACTCATCGGGGAGGCTTGAGACTGTCCACAGCTCCTCTGTCAGGGCCCATGGCCAGAGGTGAGCTGTCCTCCCCGATACCCTGACAGTTTCAGTGCCTCCCTCAGCAGAGACCCCTGCTCAGTGTGGGTGTGCCTTCTGCCTAGGCCCACCTACCTTGGCACGGACGTTCTCAAAGGAGGCCGGGCTCACCAGGGAGAAGCAGATAAGAAAGACATCCTTCAGAGAGAGACAGACAGACAGAACTCACAAAGGATGTCTGAGCAGCCTGTGTTCCCTCTCCATTTGGGAACCTCCCTACTCCCAGAGTTGTCCTCTTGCCACCTACGGTTTGAGGATAGGAGAGGGGCCGAAGCCTATCGTAGTCTTCTTGGCCAGCAGTGTCCCACAGCCCCAGGTTGACTGGTTTCCCATCCACCATCACGTTGGCTGAGTAGTTGTCAAAACTGCAAAGTGGAAAAGCTAGGCTGGGCAGGGATGCCAGGCTACCGGAGCCCACACAGAACCCAAACTCTGGCCAGCGCCTCAGCCTCACCATGGAAACCCAGAACCAGGGTCACTTGAACCAGACCTGGAGCCTTGGGGAGGTCCCATACACGTGCGCCTGGCCTCTAGTGGCCAGCTCCAGCTACCTCCCGATCCCCATGCACTCACACTGTGGGGATATATTCTCCGGGGAAGGCGTTGGTCGTGTAGCTGATCAGCAGGCACGTCTTCCCCACGGCACTGTAGAAAGAGGTTCAGCCCACGTGGATCCAGGACGGAGCCTCCGCCCCTTCTTCACCCCCCACCCCCCTGCAAGGACAGCACGCTCCTACAGAGCTAGAGGTTAGTTTGGGTGATTGGGGTGGGGTGGGTAGGTCGTTAGCTCGGCAGATCTGCAGCCACCTGGGACTAATAGAAAACCACCAGAGCAGGCTAGCCTCCGAGGGAGCACAGTAGTGGGCGCGGCTGCAAGGGCTCCCAAGCCTGGATAGGGCGCGCCGCAACGCATAGGGGCGTCAGAGCTCCAGCACCTTGGGTGGCTGGCGCGAGGGTGGAGCCACCCAGGAATCAGCACAGGTGAGGCCCGGCCCCACCCACTGGGAGCACCAGGCAGAGGCCGGGCAGCATCAGGTGTGCCCGGGCTGGAAGAAGGTGGACAGCTTCAGCTTGACCCCACCCCATCAAGCACTGGACGCACGCGGCCGAGCTGTGGTGGGGGCGCGGCGGAGATGCCTCGCCGGGACCCCGCGCGTCTGTCTGCCCCGCCCCGCCGAGCCGCACCCCGAAGCCGCCTACCAGCCCCTCCGCCCCTGAGGCTCAAGACAGCACACTCACCCATCGCCAACCACCACGCACTTGATGGCCTGCATGGGCGCGGGGCCGGGCGGCGGCGGGCGCGGCCGCGAGCCGAGCTGCGGAGAAATGCCCGGCGCCGCAGCGGCCGCGGACCCGAACGCCGAGCGAGCGGCCGGAGACAGCCGAGCACCGCCGAGTGCCGGGTGCGAAGACAGCCGAGTGGCGCGCAGGCGGGGCGGGGCAAGGGGCGAGCTGCGGCGGGGGCGGAGCCCCAGCCAGTCCTTGGACCCCGAAGGCTCAGGCTGAGGGTCCACACCCAGGAACAAGGAGGTGGCACGGTGTAGCTCAGGTTGACGACGCCACAGAAATGGATGTGCCGGGGCGGCCGAGACCGATGCTTGCCAGGGACACCCGCCCATCCTGCAGCCGAGAAACCCTCGAGTCTAAAACCCACTACAGAGGTGGCCTTCCTAGTTGCCTGATGGCAATCAAAGCGACCCAGTAGTCATTCGCGCGGTCGGAACAACTGGTGCAGAAAGGAACTGGACGAGAATGTATCACCAAGTACAAAAGTTCTGTATTTCCACTCTGTCATTGGGGGGGTCTGCTCCCTCCCACCTCTGTATTGTCCTGTTTGTGGTTCTGGGACTGGGTCGTCTGGGCGCGATCCTGTACGCTTCATCCCACCTATGCTAACGGTGAGCTGTGGATGAACCTTAGACGGGCAGGTGTGAGCTGAGCACTGATGTTGACCGAATCCTACTCTTCAACTGCAGCTGATTCTTTTAGACCCCAGGCCTGCCCTTGAGAATGGGATGCAGCATTTCAACCCTCGCTGGGCGCTTCAGTTCTCCCCGCCTCCTTTCATTTAGGGGGACTCAAGGCTCTCAGAGGGGACCCCTGCACGTAAGCCAAGACAGCGTTTTGCAGGAAGCTTGCCCTCTGGGCCTCTTCGTCCCGGATGCGGGAGATTTCTGCCTCTTTGAGCCGCAGCTTCTCTCGGAGAGATGCGTTCTCACTCTCTCTGTCCAACAGCGCCTCCCGGTGTTCACTCCCAATCACTGCAAGAGAGAGGCTCAATAAGGAGGGAGTAGTAGAGGCCTTGCCTTGCTGCAGCCATGAGGTAGTGTGGCAAGCCTTTAATAATAGCTCTTGGGAGGCAGAGGCATGAAGATCTCTGAGTTCAAAGGCCAGCTTGGTCTACAGAGCGAGTTATAGGGCAGACAGGCTACAGAGCAAAACCTTGTCTCAAAAAAAAAAAAGAAAAGAAAAAAGGTGGGGGGGGGCTGTGTCTTTAGAGGGGAGACTCCCCCACCCCGGGCCAAACTCAGCTGCCCAGGTGACATGTGCTAACCTTTCAGTTGACGCTCCAGGGCTGCCGCCTTCTCCCTCAGCACCTCCTGGGCCACCAGGTCAGCCTGAATACGGCCCATCTGTTCCTGCAGCTCCGCTCTCACCCTGGACACTTCTGCCATTTTTTCTTGGTCCTTGTTGCTCAGCTCCTGGAATGGGTTTGGGAAGGCTGTGAGATCACAGCCTGGACGTAAACCCCAGAAGTCTGTGCCTCTTGATGCCAGATTACCTGTTGCAGCTCCTCCAGACGCCGCTGCTGTCCCTCCATCTGCAGGTTCAGCTGGCTGGCCCGTGCCTGGGACTCGGCTACCATCTGCTTCTGCTGCATGCAGGTGCTCTGAGCCTCATCCCTTGCCTGTGACAGCAACCGAATCTTCTCCTCCAGATGAGCAAGGCGGTGTTGCTGTGGGCACGGGAATGGTTGCTACACAGGAAGGGCTTCCCAGTCTGAACTCAAGAGGGACAGATGGTCTGCAAGTGAACTGGCCACCTCTTCTGCAGGGACCGAGGACAGGGCTTCATGGTGCCATACAACTACCCGTCACTAAACTCATCCTGCATCCAGAAGCGTCTCCACTGAACTCCTGGACCTCTAGTCGACTCTAAGTCAACTCTACCACTCATTTCTAGCCTTCTTCTCGTCTGTGAAGAATAGGAAGCACCACAGCCCTGCTGGCTCCTGGCATCTGTCTGAACTCCAGTCCTGAGGCCCCCAGCCCTGGTCTTACCCTCTTCAATCAGACACCTTTGCAAGGTGCTACAGCCAGCCTCTGCCTACTTGTGGGCAAAGCTCACCTCCTCTAAGCGGGCCTGGTTCCTGGCTTTGATGAGTTCCTCCTCAGCTTGGCCACGTTCACTGAGCACAGCGGCCTTCATGCGGCTCAGCTCCTGCACGGCAGATGGCAATCACTAGCCCATCCTCTTGACCCCTACACACACACACACACACACACACACACACACACACACACACACACA
>NW_021620524.1:1172954-1333445 GCF_004785775.1 Grammomys surdaster
ACACACACACACACACACACACACACACACACACACACACACACACACATACCCAGGCCCCAGGGCTCCTTCCAGGCTACTGAGCAGCCAGGCTGGGGAAACTTCTCCACAAATCTCAGAACCACACAGCCATTCCTTGCTCACTGAGCTGGCTGGGGGGCTTCTATTGACAAAGGCCTGAATGTCATTTTTAGTCTCTGGCCTTTCAGGGTCACTCATGGGTAGACACTCATATTGAGACCTAACAAGGCTGAGACTGGGGGATGTTCTAGGGTCCTGAGACCATGAATACCATGCTGCACTCAACCCAGGGTCCGTGTGGTCTCACCTCCTCCAGAGACAGCCGCAGGGCCTCTAGTCTCTGAACCCTCTCCTGCATGGCCCTCTCACTCTCCTCCAAGTGACGAGCCATGTGATCCACCTGACCGAATGAAGGAGTCAGGGTTAGCCAACACCAGCTCCCCTAGCCCTCACCCCATGGAATCCTGACGCTGGAAAGCAGGTATCACTTGGCAAAGTCATGCCCTGAGGGTCCTGGTGAGCACTGAGGACAGAGGCTCGAATTGGGGCACACACAGCAAGTCCACAGCTGCCTGAACTGTGGGTACCGTTGCCTGCAACTCCGGCATCACCAACTCAAGGTTCGCCGACCAGGAGCATGCAGTGGGAGTATTGCGTCATACAGGGCCGGTCTGCAGGCCCCAAGCAGAAGCAGGACAGCCAAGGGCATCTAAGACAGTACCTCCTTGGAGTGTAGCTTTTCCAAGTCTTCCATATTCTGTTTGGCTCTCCTCTTCTCTGCATCCAAGCGCTCTGGAGGCCCAAAGGGGAAGTGTTGTGAGTCTTCTCTGAGGGTATCTTGTCCCTGAAGCTCCTTGTCCCCTTAGTGCCAAGCCTATCCATGCCTACCCTCAGCCTGAATAGCACGGATCTTCAACTCAGCCGATGTGTTAGTCAGCTCCTGCCTGGTCAGAAACAGCTGCTCCTGCTGAGACTTTACCTTCCGCTCCAACTCATCCACCTAAGAAGCAGGAAACACTAGAGGAAGCTTCACCCAGCCCTGCTACACCACCCTGGGCTCTTTGTGTGGCTGGCTCTGTCCCATTTTGGCTATGCCACTCGGCCCCACGCCCCTCATACCTGGCTTCTAAGCAGCAGGTTCTTCTCACTGGCTGCTGACAGGTCCCTGAGTAGCTTGGACTCCCGATCTGCAGCTTCCTGAAAGAGAAGGGCAAGGGTTAGGCCGCTGTCATACACTTCCATCCACCAACCAACGCATACTGCCCAGCCCCTACCTGCTGCTCCGACTTGCGTTCCTTCTCGTGTCTTTGGGACAGGCTCTGCCGTTCCTGGTCTGCTGTGACCAGCAGTTCCCCCAGGTCCTGGGCCTTTTGTTCTGACAGAACCAGAGCAGCCTCTGTCATCTGTAGCCTACAAAGAGGAAGGTCACCCTCAGTTCGGCTCCATCAAGAATGTCGACTGCTTGGCAAAGGTCTTCTGCCCTCCCTCCTACCAAGCCTCTGTTCACACCCCAGGAAGCACCGTCCCCTCCTCTGCCTCATGGGCAGGGGTCTAAGTCTCTAGGGCGTTTGAAGTCTGCTCTCCTCTGCCTTACTTGGCTTTGAGGGCATTGATGATGGACTGTCTCTCGTTGAGGGCTTCCTGAAGCTGCCCAACTCGTACTGCCGATGCCCTGTGGACAGAGAAATGGTTCTGGGAAATGTAAACCCCAGAGCCCCGTGGCTTCCCTCAGCCACGGTGGCAGCTGTTGCACTCCATACCATCATCCCCAGTGCTCCAGGCACAGAGCCAAGTGCTCCACATCTGCCACTAACTGCCAGCCCACTCCCTAGAAAGCAATGACGAACTTGTTCTTTGGCCTTGTAACAGGCAGCGCTCATGTGAGGCCATACTCCAATTAGAAGCCAGGTGCTGAGACAGGGGTGGGGGGTGGGGGGGTGTCCCTAGCTGAGTTGTGTGGTCCTACTTCCTACAGCCCCAGGGTTCACTCACCGGCTATCTCTCGCCATCTCTTCTCGTTGCTTATCTATTGTCTCCATCAAATCCAGAAACTGGGGACAAAGTCAGTCAAACACCATTAGAAGCAGAGCCTATCCTGGTCAGTTACAGGACCTGCACTGACACAGGTCTCAAGGGAACTCAGTTGTCCTGACCTCACTACATTCAAAGGGAGGGTGACAAATGGAGACCTGGAGGTTAGCACTCCTGTTGGCTCTGAGTTTTAAGGTGCAGTCAGCATAGGGGAGGTGGAGGCCACCTTGGCCCTGGATAGCCTTGCCTCAGGGGCCTGGAAGATAGATATACCACAAGGGGGAAGGGAGGAGACAGTCAGCCCAGGGTTAGTGAGGGCACTCACCTGCTTGGACTTCTCTTCCTGGAGGTGTTGAACCTCCTTGCTAAGGATCTTGGTGCGTGTTTGGTTCTCCCGAAAGGCAGTGAGTCGGTCCTGGTTGTGGTCCATGGCTTGCTCTGTCAGAAAGTGCCATGTCATCTACTGGGTTCAACATTAGGGACAATGGCTAAGCCAGTCCTGTGCTGCCTGTGTCTGGAAGTTGGTCATCAGGAAGCCCACCCTAGGATGGCAACACCTCCACAACACATCAGAAATCCCCATCCAGTTCCCCTCAGGTGAAACGCTTCAGTGCTTCAGGACAGGATTGTGTTATACAGGGTCTCAGGATGCCCTGGTGTCTTTGTACATATGGGGAAGCTTCTGTACTCCCCCTAAAAGACGAACACTTCCTGGATCCTCTGCTCCCCCCGCCCCCAAAGGTCAAGGGGTGTATGACTTTAAAAGCTGAGTGCTATCTTCTGAAAAGACTGACACCTCTGGATCCCATAGGCTCCTGAGGCAGGGGGATTATGTGGTCAAAGCCATCCTGGGATACATAGCAAGGCTGTCTTTCACACACACAAGAAGCTCGAACATGAAGGACTAAGTTCTTCATTATAAGGACTAAGTCTGCCGGGCCGTGGTGGCGCTCACCTTTAATCCCAGCACTTGGGAGGCAGAGGCAGGCGGATTTCTGAGTTCGAGGCTAACCTGGTCTACAGAGTGAGTTCCAGGACAGCCAGGGCTACACAGAGAAACCCTGTCTCAAAAAACAAAACAAAACAAAAAAAGGCCTAGGTCCACACAGACACAGGACTGGGAACAGGGCACTGCAGATGGCAGATGATTCAAGGACAGCCAGCAGGAGACAGTGACTCTCCAGCAGGAAGTATGAACAAGGCTGGGATCCAGGACTCTGGTCCTGAAAGCTCAGGCTTTGGTGGGTGACACCATGTGACAAACTTCTGAGCCTGAGGCCACAATATCATTTATAAGGACTCGGGATTCATAGGCAGAGGGGAAAGTGAATTCTGACATAGACCAGCACCACCCTGGCACGCCTACCACATCTATTCTCTATACAGCACGTACACACACACACACACACACACACACACACACACACAATCGGGGGAGGCTGAGGAAAGTACGAAGAAGCCTCCCTAGCTGAGGCTCTGACCACCTGATGGCTGTCAGAGCAAAGGCTGCAAGCCACAGGGCCTTAGACTCTTTCCTGTGAAATCTGCACTCCTGAGTACATGTGTGCTAAGGTATGAGGGAGCATATCGAAGCCCTGTGTACGCGCCAAGAAAGCTGCCTACCTTCACCTGCTTCCCCCTTGACCTAGGCCAGCTACTCTTACCGTGAGCTGCCGTGTCTTAAGCCCTGGGTCACACCCTTCTGTGATTGACGGGCTTCATGCCTTGCTCCAACTTGTAAGAAGCTAACAGCCCCGAGTGCCCATACCCACAGCTCTTAGGATATCGCCAGGGATGTTGTTCCCAGCCAGGTCCAGCTTCCACAGGGTTTTGTTGCTGGGGAGACAGTTCACCAGGGCCCGGCCCCCCAGGAGGCCAATGTTATTCCAACGTAGGTCTGGAAGGAAACTTGTTGTCATTCGGATGTATGGAAGTGCTGGCCCAGCCTAGGATACTTTCTTTGGTGCTTTACTGCCCATGGCTGCTAATATAGCCAGGAGCCCAGGTCAACCTCTTCATCAGCAGAGGGACAAGGTGTAGCTTTATACAGCCCAATGTACCTAGGTCTCATGGAGGGGGCGGGGGGGTTACAGCAGAGTTCAGGAGACCTCACCCAGCTGTTGGAGGGTGGTGTTGCCCTTCAGGGCCAGGGCCAGCTCCTCTGCTCCCTTGTGACTGATCTGGTTGTTTCGGAGGTCCAGCTGCCGCAGGGTGCTATTGGCTGCCAGACCCCCACAGAAGGTGGCAAAGGCATCTTCCCACATGCCAAGGTTGTTCCACTCTAGGGTGAGGCTACAGGAAGGGTGGACAAGGTTTTTGACTCAGCAGAACACTCCTTCCATGGAGTCCAGAGTATGTGCAAGGCAAGGATTAACCAGGTTATTCCCTACCAGTGGGGGCAGAACCTTGGTAAGTGGTGGGAAGCGAGCTGGTTATGGGACTGTGTTCTTGGGGCCAACCCTAGGCCACACAGAGAGGAGGCTCTGAGGTACAGGTGAGGCCTACCTACCTCTGAAGAGACTTGTTCTGTCGAAGGAGCTTTCCCAGAGCCTCAGCTCCTGCAGCTCGGAGGTTGTTGCCCTAGAAAAGGAACATCCTGGCCAGTCAGTTCCTGTTATCCTGGCTGTGAATAACACTTTTGTGCCACACAGACTCCAGGCCATGGGAAAGGCTAGGAGGTAGCTGTAGGCAAAGTTGTGGCGGCTAGAACCTAGTTTTCCTGATTTTAGCAGCATCCTAAGCCTGGTCCCTTGGAGTTTATGTGGACTCTGTTGAGATGAGGGTTTGCAGAGCATGCTTGAAACAACACTCTACCTTTAAAACACTCCCCACACCCACGGAATCCTCAGAGAGCAGTCGTGAGGCCTTAGGTATCGTGAACTCTTACAGACACAGTCTGGCAATTGTCAAGAGACAGATCCCTGTGTTTCTCTCTCTCTACTGCCCAGGGTACAGGCCTGCTCACCTTTAGATCCAGATGCTGCACACTGGTGTTGGCACACAGACCTTGGAACAGCAGTGTGGACCCTGTGTAAAGGTAGTTGGAGGAGAGGGCTGTCACTAGAGTGCTACCTCGGGGCTGCTACTCAGATAGTGGTACCATTATTGTTTTGGGTTGCTGTAGGGTCACGTCAGAAACATTTTTTGAGCTTGCCAGGTCTGACCCTTTTCAAGCCAGCTTGGGGAATGGTGAAAGCTGGGATCATTAAGGCTTCTTTCTCTATTAGAGTGATATCGACTTCTACTCCCAGGTTTTGGAAAAGAATGATAAGGTGCAGAAAGAGAGGACAAAGCAAAGAGGCCTGGATACACAAGGACTTTCCTGCTTACAAACAAAACCAGGACACCCGCCCTGAGGCCAGCCCGGAGGCAAAGGGTTTGAACCCCACTCGGAAGTTTCACTTAAGGAGGCCACTGGCCTCACCTTCCTCACTCAGCATGCAGTCGCTGAGGACAAGCTCCTTCAACAGCGTCTCCTTATGCAGCAGCTTGCCAAGGGCCCTGCAGGTGTCCACCGTCAGGCTCTGAGTAGTCAAGTCCAGTCCGCCCCTCGGAAGCTGGTGCAGTTGCTGCAGAACAGCCTCCTGGGGCTCAGCCCCACTCTCCTTGCACAGGCGGTTGTAGGAGCGCCGGAACTCCTCCATGTCCGCGAATGCTGACAGGGTCTCGCAAGCATGCCCCTAGAGACAGGATACACATCAACTTGCTAGGCCGATGGCTGGGAGACCCTTTCCCTAGGGAGTGTACACAGAGGTAAGCTGAGCTGTCCCTATATACGGGGAGGCCTAGAAATGTGGAATAGAAAGGAGGCTGGAGTCGCTCGAGGAAGGGATTTGGAGATAGGGAGAGTTGGAGCGCAGAGCACTGGCCTAGAAGAGCAGATAAGACGCGTTGCACGTACCCTAGTCTGGCCCTGAGGCCCCCAGCCCGCCCTCGCGACGAAGCCTCGGGTGGCAGGACGCGGTTCCTCGCGCCTTAGTATCCAGGAAGAGTGTGGCGCGCCGGGAAGGATAGGAACTACAACTCCCAGGAGGCATTGCGGAAGGCATTGCTATGCTCAGACCAATGAAAGCGAAAGGCGGGCTTGCGCTGGAACTCAAGCCCCGACTTGGATGATTGGCTGCTGGGATTGGAGGTGGGACTTCATGGTCGCGCTCCACGTTCATCGGTTGGGATGTAAGAGGGTTTCAGAGAGCGCACACTGAGACTGTGGCCATGGAGGAAAACAGCGGCTTCCGGAAGGTGAGGCCTCTGGAATAGTGGCGGGCTCTCTCGGGCATTGCGGGTCCCCGCGTGACAGTCGTGCATGCTCGAAGTCAGCCTTATCGCTGTGTTACTGTGTCTGTGGTGGGGGTCCGGCAGCAGGGTTGGAGCAGCCCGCGCACTCCGCGGCTGGACTGAGCGGGTTTGTAGATTAACAGGCTGGACGGCACGGCGGCACATCCAGGCTGGTCCCCAGGGGTCTTCCCAGGAGGGACCACCGGGCCTTTCCACCTCGGCCGATGCGAGTGCGCGGGACACACTGACAGGAGCCTCCACTGCTTGTCCCGAGGTCATCTCTCAGTGACAGGTTTCAGCGGAGGCGTTCCGTTCCATGATGAGTGGTGCGGTGAGGGTCGGCCCTTGGTATCAGGACAGTGCGCGCCCTGTGCAGAGTCCAGACTGGCCTCCGCACTCCGTTCGGTACTTGAATAGAGTTTTGGGAGCTTTGACCATGACCGTAGTTGTGGTAGTTCACTGAACTATGGGGAATGGGCTGTCCCAGGGAAGAGTGACAGGAAGGGAGGGACCTACATTTTAATCCTACCCTACAGCAGTCACATCCACTTTTTCATGAAACAGCCTGCGGAGCTGTAATCCAGCCCTGTGTTTTAGCTGGCTCTCTGACATGGGCTTCCGCCCAGGTGCTAACAGTCACCAGTTGGAAGTCCTGGGGCTGGGGTCCTTTTCTGGCACTTCTGGTAGCGAGCGGGGGCGAGGGGGACCAGCAGGTGGCGCTGCCCTCGCGTAGTCGTCCATGGACCCTCCTGACAAGTTCACCTGTGCCTGTGTCCGTTCCCGCCCGTGCCTCTCTGCAGCGAGTGGGCATCATGGCTTCCACGTGGCTGACGCTCGTGAATCCAGACCCACTTTCCTTTGTAGGCTACCCACTTCTAGAGTCTTGGTTGCCTGTTGCTGCCTACCTCTGCCATTCCCCTGCCACTTCCTATTCTGTTCTACACTAGGCCAACTTGAGTGGTCTCATGGCTTCACAAACTGCAGGTGCTCGGGGACTCTTCATGGCTCACCTTAGGTGTTCTCACTGAATTCCTAGGCCTCTGGCTTCTCTCTCATCTCCATCTCACACACTGCCACCAAACTTTCAGGGGTCCAAGCCATTCCAGAGGCCTGGCCAATCTCCTGCCACCATCACTCAGTACTCAGATTGCATCATTACAGCTGGGTCTCTCCGGACCTAGTCTACAGTGTCTTCCCAAAATTAGTGCTGTGTCTCCATTCACAACAAGAAACGACTTCCAGCTTCTTGCCAAAGAAAGCTCAAGGGTTCTTGGGTATACGTCCATCCACCCACCCCTCCAGCCACAGCCCAGCTTAATATGCTGATGCCTTGTGTGAGTGTGGCAGTAGAGCCAAGCCAGACTGCCAAAGGTGTCAGGCATTTTTCAAAGCTGCCGGGTGTGTGTGTGTGTGTGTGTGTGTGTGCGCGTGTGTGCGCGCACGCGCGCTGATCTGCTAGAGCATTATCTCCAGGCAGTAAACGTGGAGCACTGTCCCTCAGCTCCGAGGATTGGAAATGTCACTGGACTTTCTCCAAACTCTTTTGTGCTCCCTTGTCCCTACAGGAAAGTCTCTCAAGCCCTTCTTGACAGTCCCTCATTACATCCTCCCCTCAAAGCACATCTGGCTTCGTCCTCTCAACATAGGAAGTGGGCCCAGGATAGCAGTTTCTAGCTGGGAAGTCACAGCCATGCTCCACTTGGTTGCTGATACTTGGGAGGGGTGGAGGGGGGACAACGGACAGACTAGTGGGCAATGGCACTGACTCTCTATGCCCTCCCTCCAGGAACTGGTGAGCAAACTACTCCATCTGCACTTCAGGGATTGCAAGACTAAAGGTTTGGGGCACCAGTGGGCTGGGGACTAATGTGGGGCAGTGGGAGGGAGGGAGGGAGGGAGGGAGGGAGGGAGGGAGGGAGGGAGGGAGGGAGGCTGCCCTGAAACCTCCCTTTCCCTCCAGTCAGCGGGGATGCCCTGCAGCTCATGGTGGAGTTCCTGAGGATCTTCGTACAAGGTGAGCCAAGGGCTCCACAACACCAGAAGGAATTCCTTGTTTTGTTTTTCAGTGAACTAAGGTTTTTCTCAGCTACCACCAAGCCTAAGTCCTGTCCCTGAAAAAAAAAAAAAAAAGTACTCAAGAGACACCTAGGCTTCCCGAGGGTTAACAATGGGTGCAGGGGACCTAACAAGGGCAGGGTTAGAGCCGCCCTGCTTCCCCAGCTCACTTGATGATGTTCCACCAGAGGCTGCTGTCCGTGGGGTCTGGCAGGCCCAGGCAGAGGATCTAGATGTTGTGGATGTGGATCAGCTGGAGAAGGTGCTCCCTCAGCTGGTATGTGGGATGCAGGTGGGGCAGTCTGCAGCTCTCCAGAATGGTGCCTGGGTTCTGAGCCTATTTCTCCTCCATAGCTCCTGGACTTCTAGAGTTCACCCCTGTGGCCTGCAAGGTCTAGTGAATCCACACCAGTATCAACATCTAGTTCCTGAGCTCTCCAGCTTCTAGAGGATGGGAAGACCCCAGCAGCTGTCACCCTTCCTAGCTGTTGCCTCTGAGAGTCCCTGTGAGACAGGTGCAGGCAAAGGTGAACCAGCCTCCCTCCAGACACAGCCCCTCACCCCCACAGCCTTGTATTATAAATAAACCAGCTGCTGGCAGTGCCTCCTTCTTGCCACCCTACATCAAAGCTGCTGTGTAGCCTTTTAACCACCTGACCCCCACCCCCAGGATGCCTCCCTGAGCTGTAAATTTGTTCTTACAAAGCAACATCAATAAATCAACAGCATCTCTCTGAGGCCTGCCTTCTCATTGCCATTAATCACCCAAAGTCTGGTTGCTTCAAAGCCTGAGCCCCATGCCCCCTTCCATCAGTCTCAGTGGGACGAATGCAGAACTCTCAGAAAGGACAGGATAACAAACAGCATGTGTGCACATGCTGCAGTAAGACTGGAGCCTTCACACATGTGGCTGGATCATTTGGAGGATGTCATTCCTGCCACAGGCCACAGCAACTGCCACTAGTAGGCAATGGGGTCCAAGAATGTTTCTGTGAACCAGTAACGGCCCACTGGGGGAGGCAGGACCAGGATACACAAGGTGAGAAGACCTGGAGATCTGCTGCCTGGGCCTGTCCTGCTCTGCCTGACTGTAGGCTGCGTATAGGTAAGGGACAGGCTGTGCCCTCAGAGAGGTACAACTGTGAGGCCTTCCTGTGTGAGGCCTTCCTAGAAGCCCAGTCCAGGCTTGAGCCCTCTGAGATCATCAGGCCCTGGCAGGCCAATTCTCAGGAAACATGCTGGGTGTCTGGCTGGGCGGTGGTAATTAAAGGTGGTGGCACACACCTTTAATCCCAGCACTCAGCAGACAGAGGCAGGCGGATCTCTGAGTTCAAGGACAGCCTGATCTGCATAAGCCTGTCCAGGAAAACCAAGGCTCTATTACACACAGAAACCCTGTCTCAAAAAACAAACCAAACCAAAATAAGCTAATCATGTAGGGTGTTTTGCTACCTGCTACACATAGTACCCCTGTAGGTCTTAGAGTCCCTTTCTTGTCAGAGTCCAGTGTGAATATGTCCCTTCTGCTCTCACAGGGCCTAGAACAGACTTCAGGGCAACCTCTGAAAGCAGTAGCCAGCCTGGATTGAGCTGGGTAGAGAGCTGCTCCTGAGTGCCTGCACACACCTGCACATGCGGGCGCGCTCGCGCGCACACACACACACACACACACACACACACACACACACACACACACGGTAAGTATCTGGGTTCTAAGCACTGAGGAGTGGGTGGGAAATGAGAGATCTTCAGGAATAAGCTGGCTGATGGGACACAGGGCTCCAAACAGCTTAAGTGCTAGAACTGGACCTGCAGTCCCCAACTGAAGGCATGGAAAAAGGGTTACCAAAACACCCTAGGTCAGGCACAGCCAAAGGTAACTCTGTGGTAAACGCCTGTGTCCTCCTCTTCTGGCTATATGCCAAAAGCCTGATATGGCCCCAGGTTGTAGGTAATTTGCAAAGGAGGCTTCTTCCTATACCTCTGTCCAATCTGTAAAGGGCTAAAGAGGTCAGATATAAATGAAGAGAAGCTGGCCTGCCCAGAGTTCTGGCCTCCTCAGGCCCTTCAGAGATATCCCAGCTTTTTAAGAACAGGAACACCCTGTGGTTCAGATAAACTCCCGGGGGTTCTCTGGGAGGCACTGGGTGAGAGTGAGCTAGAAGGAGGCCTGAGGGCCTTTTCTGCAGAAAAGAAGATCCGGGTGTTTTTGAGAGAGGCGCGACTCTTTATTCCTGCTCGGGGTGGGTGGGGTGGGGTCCTGTGGCTGTTGACTGGTGTCTCCAGGCTGGTGGCTCTCACCTCTTGCCGGCTGTGAGGCAAACACAGGAATGATCACAAGCCCCTGGGCTCCTTCCCAGCCACCCTGTCCTACCCAGCTAGTCCATGGCAGGCAGGCACCTGGCAGCTTCAGCCACTTGGGCACTTTGCCCAGGCTTCTCTTCACAGGCTGGGCTGTCCCTTGGATGGGCTCTGGGGGCCCCAGTGCCCCCTCCTCAGCGATTGGCTCAGACTCCAGGGACACAGGGTCAGGGGCTGGCAGCAGGGGTGGGGACCCGGCGGCCCGGGACATACACCTAGGGGTGAGAGGCCAACGCCAGGTGGTGGGCACAGCCTTGGAGGGGCTCCCAACCCCTCATGAACTTACCTGGCCACCAGCACGTCAGCCGTAGACGGGGACACCGTGTGTTCTAGCAGCCCAGGTTCCAGGTAGAGACCTTCAGAAGCCAGAGCCTAGCCTCAGCCACAGATGAAACCTGCACTTCACCCACCAGCTGACACTGGGGTGTGGCTAGGCAGCTGCCCCAGGGAGGTGGGTCCTGGGCTGCAGTCCCCCAATCTCTTAAGGACCTCAGAGTGAATAATACTTCTAAGGCATCTTGCCTCGGGCATCAGGGAAAGTGGGATTCAGGTGAGTCTTGCCGGCCTCACTCACTCACCTGTAGGTTCTTCAGCTCCAAAGTGCACAAGCGCAGCAGGAAAGAGGTTTGCCTGCAGGGAGGGCAGGGAGCAGGGAGGCTCAGAGGGCCAGACAGGCAGTGTTCAGCAGGTTCCGGTCTCCCAGAGGCGAGTCCACCCTTCCTCTAGCACTCCACCCATCATAGACCACAGGACAGCAGAGCAGCAGTTGGGAGCCCCACTTTTCATGTGTGAGAACTGTGTCCTTCAGTCTCACTGCCCAGCTGTAGCTCCAGCAAACTGTCAATGTCACTTGAGTTTATGACTGAGGTGAGAGGAGACATAGGGCTGTTGGGGGGGAGGGGTGTCTGGGTCTCCCAGCCTGACACTGTCTAGGAACAGAAGTGGGAGAGAGATCTGTGTCCCTGTCCCATGGACATACAACCCCTCCCTCTGCTTATGCAAAACAAAAAACAAACAAACAAACAAAAAACAACACCAAACCAAACCACAGTGAAGGGGTACAGGTAGGAGTGTCTCTAAGGTAAGGAATGTGTGCAGAGCCACTTGGAGACAGGAGTGTCCTAGGAGAACAGGCCCAGGCATGAGGCAAAGGGGCTGGTTCTCAGAATCAAGCTGCTTTAGAGATGCCATGAGCTGAGAGATGCTTCTTGGTGAGATACACCAGTCCAGGCAGGGTTGTTAACACTATACTAAGAAGGAAGCCAGAGCCAGGACCAGCCCAAGCTCCTCCTGTCCCACCCAAACAAGGATAGCTAGTGCTTTGAAAACACAACTGAATGCCTGGGATCAAAGGCTCCTAAACCACACCTATCCAAAACCACACCAGTACCAAATTTGCTGGTGCTACAGCTGGGCAGTGACACGTGAAAGACACAGTTCTCACAGATGAGAAGTGGGACTCCCAGCTGCTGTCCTGTGGTCCACCTATCCAAATGGGGCAGAGGGTATGAGGTTTGTGTGCAGGGACTGGACCTACTTTCTTGGGCACAGGTATGGGGTGGGAGCATGAAGTAGACAGGTTGCTTCCTCTGTGACGCCATTGGACACAAGGCTTTGAGGCCCCTTCCTTACAGGGTGACAGTACAGCGCACAGTTGTAGAGGCCCAAGAGGCCCTAGTATCACACATCACAATGTTTTCCTCTTTTCCAGATTTTGTGCCCAAGGGAGCTGGGGCTGGGGCTGGGGCTGGGGCTGGGGCTGGGGCTGGCTGATGTGGCCAAAAGCTGAGGGCGGCCAGGAGTCTGGCAGGACCTAGGAAGGGGCTGCAGCTGCAGGCTGAGGGCATTCTTTCCGTGCGGCTCCAGGCTCCTGTGAGTGCCACAGGCTGGAGGGGTGGGCGGGGTGGGTGGGGTTGGGGGGGATGTTAAAAGATTAATAAGAGCAAGCTTCAAAGGCCAGGCCTAGGAACGCTGAAACCTCAGCCTCCAGCCGGCAACAGAGGGACACAAACAAGGGCGGTGAATGCTTTGAAACCCAATTGTGAGGTCTGCGATCAAAGCAGCGTGAGAAGAGGCCTGTGGGGTGGGCGGGGGCTGCCCCAGTGCCCCTGGGAGGGTGCCTGTGGGGTGGGCGGGGGGCTGCCCCAGTGCCCCTGGGAAGGCGCCAGAAGGAAGCCAGGGATCCAAGTAGGGATATGGGGAGGACAGTGCTAGGGCCTTCCTTGACCCAGAATGGCTTACCTCCCACCAAGGTAGCCTTGCGAGTAGCCAGAGCCACCTTCTATACTCCTGCCAGCAACTGAGTGGTGTTCACAGGCAGCCTGTGACCCACTCTTTCTAGCATTTCTGGGAGCTTGGCTGACATGCCTGGGAAGCTCAGAGAAGGCCAGGTAGAACCCAGAATACCATGAGAGAAGAAAGGCCAGCTGTGGGCTCTGTCCCCAAAAGCCCAGCCCCAGCTCCAGATGGAGGAGAGGTGAGGGCAGGGGATTGTTGACATCAAGGCTAATCAGTTTTCAGAAGAGGCTGGGCCTTAATATGAACCTAAGAGTGAGCCTCCCCAAACTCTCTTGCATCTCCCTGGCAACTGTGGACTGCCCCCTGCTGCTGGATCACCCCGGACGAAGTGCTTCTGCCCTCCTCAGCAGCAAGGGAACAGCCATCAATGTAGTTCATACCCCAGGAGAGTATAGGGAAGGGATTCTTGTACAAAGGGGTCTTCTAGGCCCCAAGACCAGCTCCTCCAGAACTCAGAAGCTGAGACCCTTGCCTACTTGCTTGGGATCCCAATGGAACAAGGGAAGGTCCACAGAAGACCATCCTAATCAATAAATGATATTCCACCCTCCGATCACTGCAGCACCCCGCTGGGCCATTCTGCCTCAAACAGGAACAGACACTGGCCAGGATCCAGGCTCTCACCCATTCTCTCTGACCCTACTACAGATGGACACAGAACAAGCAATGGAACAGACTTGACCGCCTGACCACAAGATTCAAGCTACACTTCTCCCCTTAGGCTCCCAGGACTACTTGGAGCTCAGGGGGAGGGACAAGGGTGGCAGTGACCAGAATACACCTACAAGGCAACAAAGGCAAGACCTCTCCAAGCTTCAGAAAGCACAGCGGGCCAGGCGGGGCTGGGCACAGGATCTCTAGGCTTTCCCTGCTTTGCCTGTCTTCCTTCCCTAGGGCACCAACAAAATACTATGCCTGTCTTCCTTCCCTATGGCACCAACAAAATACTACTGATCTCCTAAACCTTGAGCAAGGGGGTGGGTTGGGGCATAGCAGGAAGCCTAGGGCTCAGGCCCAGAAATCATAGTCCAGGTGGGGCTCTGCACCCCTCCTCTTTGTGGCTTAGTCCTCCCTGCCCCCATGCCCTTTGAAAGCCCTGCTCTCCTGGGCCACTGGCATAACACACAGTCTAATGTGGACCAGCCTGGGCAGCAGAGCCCAGCCCTGCCAAAGACATGGAAGCTGCAGCTTCAAGGGCTGCTGCCTGCTCACCTATGGAGGGGGGCTGGGAGGAGCAGGCTTCTTTCCCTAGGCAGCAAAAGGGATGCCACTCCTTGGGAGGCCCTGTGGCTCCAGACAGAGCTGACAATGAAAGGAGACGCTGCTGATAGCAAGGGGGGGGGGGGACGACACAGTGTCACCAGGAATCAGGCAAAGGTGGGTGAGAGGCACCCTGGGACTTGGGGAGGGGGGGATGTGAATCCAGACTAGGGGAGGGGCCTGGGCACTGGCCCTCAATCTCAAAGTATCTTCCAGATTCAATGTTTATCAACAAGCTGGCTAGGGAGGTAGGGAGGGGCAGAGAAGAGGAAAGAAGGCCGGCGCCTGGAGGTTCATAAGCCAAGAAGGGAATCACAGGGTCACAGGCCCGCTCTGGGGTACCTCCCTGTTTTCCGCTACTGCAGAGCCATGTGGCTGCACTTCTTCCCTCAACAGCCCCTGGTGAGCTTCCAGCATGCTCACTGCCCTGTCTCACCCCAATGGTGGCAGCCGGTGGAGCCTGTCACCCCCAACCCAGACCTTTTTGTAGAGGCCTTCAGGCGCCTCTGTTGTTAATTAAAATATCTAAAGACTTTGAAAAGGAAACCGTTAGACTAGAGGGGCTAAGGAGGCCCCAGCTGCTCTCCCAGGGGGGAAAGACAAGGCATTCATTCCAATTGGCTCTGCAGGGTGCAGGGTCAAGTAGCCTCTGCCTTGGAGATCTTAGGGCCTCCAGAGGCCCCATGGAAAAGCCTGGGGCCAACCATGGCATTCCTACCAGTGGGAGTGCTGGGGAAAGGGGCAGAGGTGACAGCCAATAGCAGCTAAGGACCCCAGCCCTCTTGAGGCGCTGTACCACTCCTAGATCAGTCTGCCAGGCCTCTTCCTCACCCAGATGCTAAGGAGCTGGTGTCATACAACAGCCCTGTGGCTGGGACCTCCAGGTGGCCCCAGCTGAGGACAGCAGGCCAGCTAGCTGGGCAGGCCCATCCCCACCCCGGGGCCAGGCAGGAAGCGGAGGAGGCTGGAAAGCCCTGTCAGAAACAACTTCAGAGGCGCACTACTCCCTCTGAATTCACTGGCTCTAAAAGGCTTTATTACCCACCGCAGTGCCTGCCAGGGCGCTCCTTCCCAACCCAACCGCAGCATGGTGCCCTGCCCTCCCAGCACGGCCAGCCCCAGCAGCACCCCTGTGAGGCAACTGGTACCTGAAAGAGAGTCAGCGTGTGGTCATCCAGGACCATTTTGGGTGGAGCGATGACTGTGGAGAGATGGCAGACAGGCCTCAGTAGGTACTTGTAAATCACCTCAGGTCACAGGAGTCCACCCACCTCTGCTGTTCACAGGAGTCCTCGCCACCCTGGTGACAACCCTGTTCCTGGGCTGAGTCCCCCTTGCAGCTTGAGGCACAGGGTGAGATTGGGAAAGAGGCCAAACTGAGGAACTGGGCACTGATATCAACTCACTGCAGGGGACCACAGGGTTGGATAGAGTTGGATAGCTAGAGAACTTGGCTCCTAGAGCAAAAACCATCTTAAGTCCCAGTCCAGAGAGAAGGTCACACCTTGCAGACTAAAAGGAGGGAGAGGGGATTGGTGCCAGATGGAGGCACAGGTCAGCTGAGGAGTGGAGACTTACACAGGTAAAAGGAGAGCTCAGGGTTCCCCAGGTGGCTCCTAACAAAGTCTCGAAGATCCCCCACTGTGGAGAAAGGGGAACAACACTCATTGCTCAAGGTCCTGCTGAGAACCTAGGGAACCCCAGGGCTATCCCTGGAAATGCAGGCTCAGCATCCACCCTGCTGGACAGCCTGGATGTGAAGATTGCTTCAGCAGCATGTCTGCGCCATACTCGACGTCCAGCGTGGTGGGAACCACAGCACAGAGCACTCGGAGGATCCCCATCCTGATGCAGGAGAGGCCACGCCACGGCAGGCCCACAGTATCCCCAGTACCTCTGGAGGACCCAACTCCTCAACATGAACCCTGCGAGGATAGGAAGCCCCTCAGGCCTAGAACTACTTCATCCTCACTGTCTTAAGCCACAAAGGTCCACTCCATCTCTCTTGTCTTTGATGGCTTCCAGAGGCTTCCTACTTGCTCATGTCCCAAACACTCAGAATTATTAGCTCTGGGGACAGGACTGAGCCTCTCTGAGAAGAAGCAACCCAAGTCCTGAACTGGGCCTGGAGGACTCACAAATGCTGCAACCTCAGAGTCACCTGAAAGTCACATGGAGAGGATGGCAGCCCACAACTACCCCATCTTCCTGGAGCTCCAAGGGCAGGAACTGTAGTCTTGTGGTGTAGAACACCCAGCAGGGCACAGTGGCCCTCCCAGGTACACAGGCACTCACCTGTCTCACTGGGGCGGAAGAAGCCCTGCAGGATGTACCGGTCAGGGAACAGGACCCTCAGTGCCACCTGTAGAGGAGAAAGTGAGGGGGAAGTCAGAGCTACACCAGCACAGGGAGGGGTCTCTTTGCTCTGTTCCTACCATAGGGATTGTTAGCTACCCTGGGCCTGGTTTCCCCCGTGCTCCTCAATACATCTGAGCTACAAGAAAAAGGAGTCAAGTGCCCAATGTATGAACATGTGCACCTTAAAAAGCAGCACACTCCTATAACTGTCCTGTCAGGAATTCACAGTCATCTCTGCCTATAAAGTAAATTTGAAACCAGCCTGGACTACACGAGCCCCTGTCTGAATGAATGAATGAACAAACGAATGAATATAACACATCCTGTGTATGTTTTCCAATCTGCTCTTTTGGCTGGGTGTGGTGCTGGAGACATGAAATCCAATGGTCAGAAGGTGGAGGCAGAACAGTAAGTACAGAGCCCACCAAACAACAGTAACAAAGCAAACAAAAAAGGTTTTCTTTTTTTTCATCATAGGGTTAGGGAATAGTCAGTGGTAAAGCAGCACTTGCCTAGCACGTACAAGGCCAAGTTCAATTCGGTACTACCCACCCCCACCCCCCTAAAAAAAAGAGCTTTTCATCATAAATGCTGAGGATTAGCTGGCCATGCCTGAGCCTCCGTACACAGGCCTACCATGATACCTCCTCAAGGAGAAGGTCCCATGTGGTAGTGGTGCTATGTGAGCCTGTCACTCCCTAGCCTGTGAACTGACTACCTGTGCAGATGTTACAGTCACTTGCTTGGGCAAGTCCTCCCCACAGGAACTTAAGGAAGTCATTGCTTACCTTTGGGTAGCGTTCCAGTTTCTCCTTCATCTGAGCCTCCCTGAAAGCCTTGGTCACTAAGGGGGCTTCTTCCAGACGTTTCCTGTGGTAAAGAAGGCCAGGTCCCAGTCTCAGCAGAAAAGCTCCTTACTCTTGAGCCTGAAAAGCAAGTGCCTTCCCCCTTGCTCTCCAAGGCCCTAAGGGCTGTTCTTCCCCAGGAGGGTAGGAAGGGATCAGGGTGAAGCCACAGAGGAAAGGCACTGAGATGACTACAGGGCCAGGGGCACCCACCGCTCACTCTTGAGCTGTGCCAGGCGTCTCCTCACATCATCCACGGTCACCTCAAAGAACTCATCAGGTACCTCTGCTGGCCAGGGCTGTAGCAAGTCCTCTAGGTCAGGGTGGCACACCACAGGATCTCGGTCAACGGGCTATGCACAGAGGAATTCAGTTGATATGGCATCTCCATGTACATGTGTGTGCACGTGCACATGTGTGTCCCCACAGTTGGAACAGCCATGAAGACGCTCCATCCCAGGAAAGCGTCTCACAACCAGAGGGCAAGAGGAGGTCTTAGATCAGTAGTGTTCAGAAGCCTCAGTGTGGAGATACTCAGCCCTCAGTGGGCATCAGTGCTGCCCAAGGGAACTCAACCTCAGGGCAGCCCAGAAGTGTCCGAACATACTTCCTGCCCCAACGGAAGAACCTCAAGTTCAGGAAACCAACTTGGGGAGTTGCACCCTTGTTGGAGGCCTCGTCAGGGGTTCCAGCAAGGAGGAACAGTGGAAGCCACCAAATTAGAGTGTTGGCAAAAACCCCAGCCGGCTGACCCCACTGCTCTTTTGCAGTCAGTGCCCCAAAGCCAGGCTGGCACCACCTCTCCCTCCCTGGGGAGCAAGCTGGCCTTCCCTCTGCCCACCCAGGGACAGAGGAAGGGACAGCGTCACTCCTAATTGGCATCAATGGCAATGAAAATTACAAGGCAGGCCCAGTCCATTTGCGGTACCCAGGAGGGTGGGATACCTCCTCTGTGCTGGGGCCACCCCATGGAGCCAGGCCTGACCAAGGTGCCAGTTGGGCTGGCAGAGCCCATGCTGGGTCCTGTCCTGCAGAAAACAACAGTTGTAATGCCACAGGCCAGGCCCTGAGACGCTGACAACTTGGGGACAGGTTGTCTGGCTCTAAGAACAAGCTTCCCCTGCCCTCCAGCAGCCTTCCTTCCACAAGTCAGGGCCAAGCCACAGTGCCATTGTTCTAAAGATGTCTTCAGGCCTAGGGAGGTTGACCGCAGCCAGGACAAGGTACTCACCTTCAATACACCCACAATGGGTATATTTTGATGCATACCTGTCCCAGATGTCTCCCTGGAAGTCCTCTTATTTGCCACTGTCCATGGACACCATATCCCTACAATCTATTAAGCTTTGCTATACT
Organism: Grammomys surdaster; assembly: GCF_004785775.1. Lineage (NCBI taxonomy): Eukaryota > Metazoa > Chordata > Mammalia > Rodentia > Muridae > Grammomys > Grammomys surdaster. Next base: position 1,191,818 of record NW_021620524.1, read on the forward strand.
GCTCTAACCATAGAGCCGTCCGACCTCAGGCTACATGGCTAGGAAAGGCTGGCTGAGGCCTGGGCAGGGAACCACAGGTGGATACCCATGGACTGAGGGGGCTGCCCCTTCAAAGCCACAGCCATGGAGCAGCCATAGGCAGTCTGAGCCAGGCTGTCCCCGCAGCCACAGTTCCTGAACTCCAAGAGGGCCATGAGCTTGTCCAGGCTCCAGGGGGAGGGCAGAATGTAGGCACATCCTGAGCTATAGGCAACAGTCTCCATGGACAGCCAGCTCAGGCTAGGTGGTAGCAATCTGAGATCTAAAAGCAAATGTAGCCTCAGGCACTCATGCTCAAAAAGCCAGAGGAACTTGAGCAGGCTCTCTTGCTGTCAGTTCAGGACCGTCCCTAAGGAACAGCCCAGGGGCAGCAGGGAGGATGGTGGCTTGCTAGCTGCTTCCCGGACAAGTAGGGAACATCAGCATCACGCTGTTCAGGGGCTGCTGAACTTAATCAGAAAAAATAAAATTGGCACCTTTCATTGTTTCGGACCCTTCCTGTTCTACTCAGGGAAACTGTCTACCACAAAGCACCAGGAGCCCAGGGACCAGAGGACAGGACAAAGAGCCTACTCAGGACAGCTCAGCTGCAGGAGAGAAGCACTGAGGTAAAGGGTCTACTCGAACCTACTGGCAAAGATCAGGCCAAGTGAGCTGCTACGGAAGGGTCCAAGGCTCCAGTATCTTCCATGACACCTCACAAGGTCTGCAGCTAGCAGAAAGGAAACATCACCCCGCCGCCAGTGGCAGCAGGGGAAGCCAGGAGACTCAGAGTGGAGAAGCTCTACAGCCTCACAGTCTTCTCAAGACGGCTGCCATCCCAGAGCCACTGGGCAGGGAGGGGCTGCAGCAGGGCGGTCAGCGGCGCAGAGGCCACACAGCTGTCCTGTCCCCCAGCCATGCCTGGCCCTGTTTACTCAGGATGCTCTGCCAGAGCCTGGCTCCCACCTGTCATCCCGACAGCTTTACACACAATTCCCATCCCAGGTACTTATAGAGAGATGTTTCTGGACACAGAACTCATGTCTGGAGATAAGACATCAGGAAAAAGAAAAGCACACAGGGACAGCTGTCAAGACTGACAAGGCCAGAGAGACAACCAGAGCATCACTTGTACCTGGAGAAGAAGAAAGCCTCTCCTGCCAGTTCTCCAACGGCAGTGGTTGGGAGGACACAGGCTGTATTCCATTGGGCTGAAGCTGGGAAAGGGCTCCTGGTAAGCACAGTGAAAAGCCTGGGAGGGGACTCCCAAGGACAAGCCCGTTCCTTCAGAACAGGAAGCTCAGTGTGAAGGGCATCTTAAGAGCCTTTCTCCCCAGGAGGTCAATGCATATTGGGCCCAAGCCCTCGGAAATAAGCCTACAGGGTCAGGTCATGTGATGGTTGCTATGTGACTGGTAGGGAAACTGAGGTGCAGAGTGCCTGAGGAACAGATGCCATGAAAGTGTACACATAAGGGTGGCAGGCCTCCCTTCCCTGTCTGTGAGGCTCTGATGGGCTGACACTGGGATCAGAGAGCCCTTACTAAAGCCTGCACAGGAGGCTTTGACTCCAGGGAACCTAAGGACACAACAGATTCTGAGTCCTGGCTAGCAGTGAGGGTCTTGAACACTGACCAGAAAAGAGGCAATGTGGGCAGGAAACAGCCAGGAAGAGCTGGTCAGAACAGAAAGCAGTAGTCTCCCATATCTCGTATCCACAAATTCCACCACACCTGACCCCAAGCAATTGAGAACTAGGGCACCAGAGTCATAGGAGAGCGCCCCGCGAGGCAGGTGGGCACCGCCGTAAGCAATCTCCAGGCTGGAGCCACCCCAACATCAGTGGGAAGTAGAGAGTAAGGGTCCACTCCAAGCAGAGAAGGAAGAGCTCAATGTAGCCTGGCCTGGCCAGGCTCATGGGTCTCAGCAGGGTCTTGCCGCCACAGGATACCCTACTCATATCAGAAATGGGCTTGCTCAAATTTCCTCTTTTGACACTGATTTTCCAGGATGAGATGACAGATGAAGAGAACATGCGAACACTATTTAGAGGTGACCTCAATCTCAGATTTTCCAGCTTCTCCACGAACAGCCGCCTGTTCCTTTTGCTCTTCCTCAGCCCAGCAGGCGCTGACAATGGCTCTGGTAAGAGGGAATGTGAAGCGTTTCCCCTTGAGGCTTTGAGCTTACATGAATCACTACAAGAGGGATGCAGGCCAAACCTCCGAGTTACTCACAGGGCTCAGCCACCCTCAGGAGGGAGGCGCCTAAGCACATGCACACCATCAAAGGCCCTGGGTGGAACAGCAGGACACAGTTGTGCCAGAGTACAAGGCCAGACTGACTCAGGCTTGGGGGCAGCACAGAGTGCTGCTCCTCTCCAAGACCCTACGGGGAAGAGGGGAAGTGAAGTGCCACCCCAGCTCTAACACATCTACTCCAGGGCTGGTCTCCATTTTCATGTATATTTTTCTTAACTGTTTAGCTTCTCTATTGTGGATATGAATTACTTCTATCTCAAAAAAAAAAAAGACAGTAGGGCAGTGGTGGCGCACGCCTTTAATCCCAGCACTTGGGAGGCAGAGGCAGGCGGATTTCTGAGTTCGAGGCCAGCATGGTCTACAGAGTGAGTTCCAGGACAGCCAGGGCTACACAGAGAGACCCAGTCTCGAAAAACCAAAAAAAAAAAAAAAAAAAAAAAAAAATCCAAAGCTTTTTTTAAAAGAAGAGAGTGCAACCACTCTGGAGGCAGAGGCAGGTGAATCTCTGAGTTCAAGGCCAGCCTGCCTGGTCTACAGAGCAAGTTCCAGGACAGTCAATGAGGAAAATCCCTGGTTTGTTTGTTTGTTTGTTTTTTTAAAAAACCTAACAAACAAACAACTAGAATGCAGGTGTGAAGCAGCAGCAGCGACACCGACCATTTCTGCTGAGCATCATAGGCGCCTGTCGTCTCCCTAAGAGTAACGGCTAGACCAGTGATGGGAGGGCAGGGCCTGGCCCATGCTGGCAGCTGCTCCTGGGAGCTCAGGAAAGATAAACCTCTATGTTGGGTCTAATGGTACATAGCTATAATCCTAGCACTCAGGAGGCAGAGGCAGAAGGACCTCTATGAATTCAAGGCAAGTCTGGTCTACATAGTAAGTTCCAGGCCAGCCAAGGCTACATAAAAGTCTAAAAAACAAAACAAATAATAAAAGCTAAATATTCAAGAAATGATCAAACACTAGAACACTTGCGCAATACAAACTGGAGCCCGGGTGAGGTGGACCAAGTGGGGGTCCCTGCTCTACTGGACCACTACACTGCCCGTGAGCAGTAGGCCCTGGAGTCACTCAGTGAAACTTAAGCGCTTACAACAACCACAAGGGAACTTGGAGGGACAGCTCAGCAGTTAAGACCATGTATTGCTCCTACAGAAACTCAAGTGCAGTCCCCAGAACTCACGTTTGGGTGGTCCACAACCTCCTGGAACTCCAGCTTCACAGACCCAATGCCCTCTTCTGGCACGTGTGGGTACTGCACAGATGTACACATACCCACACACAGATATGCACATATACACATTATTGAAAATAAATATGCCGGGCAGTTGTAACGCATGCCTTTAATCCTAGCACTTGGGAGGCAGGCAGATTTCTGAGTTCGAGGCCAGCCTGGTCTACAGAGTGAGTTCCAGGATAGCCAGGACTACACAGAGAAACTCTGTCTCGAAAAACCAAAAAAAAAAAAACCTAAATAAATAAATAAAAGCCGGGCGTGGTAACACATGCCTTTAATTCCAGTACCCAGGAGGTAGAGACAAGTAGATCTCTGTGAACTTGACACTAGCTTGGTCTACATAGCAAGTTCTAGGCCAGCCAAGGCTACATAGTAAAAACCTAGTCCCAAAATAAACAAGCAAGCAAGCAAGCAAGCAAACAAATAAATACAAATAAAAAACTTCGAAACAAAACAAACAAACAAAAGCCCAGACATTCAGTTGGCCACTGCAAAGCCACAATGGACTCTTCAATGAAAAAGTGGCCAGTAGCTCTCAAAAGAAGTAAGCTTGGTCCTCAGAGCCTGCGGGCTATCCATAAATACCCAAGCACAGCAGGTCCGTAGCCAGCCTGTGAAGATGACAGAAACAGAAACCCCTAGGGCAGAGAACAGCAAACAGAATTACAGAGTCCCCATCCATGGGCACCAGACTCCAACCATCCACAGACACCTGCCACCCTGCCCTGCCCGACATTCAGTGGTCCAGGTGGGTATTCTCACTAAGTTTGGCACAACCTGTTGGCATCCCAACCCCCACTACAGACCCCGCCCAGACCCATTAGTACTAACCAGTCACCAGCCCAGGGTGCAGAGGGTGAAGGCCAGACTGTGTGAGCAGGGTACGTGGGGCAGACACGAAGGAAATCCCCTGAGGGGGAGGGGGAGGCCAGCCAGGGGCAGCCAGACCTGCCCAGGAGGACCAGGGCCTTTGATCAGAGTTGGCCCCTGTGCCAGCTGCTGGGGAGGCCACAGGCTCGGGGTGTGTACTGTGAGCGGCCTGCGAGTGAACTAGAGCTACAAGCTGGCCTCCCGGGCTGTGGAGGGACTTCAAAGGACATGGCCAGGGGGCGCCGGGCAGCCCCAGCCTCTCCCAGAGCCCAGTTCTGATCGCCAGTAAAACTACCTTCTAATAATTAATGTCTGACATCAAAGGCAGGAACCGCCAGGCTCTGTGAACCATCCCGGGCCTCAGCGAGGACCTGCCTGTATTTTATCCTGTCTCTTTCTTCTGAGTCTTTATTTAAATCCAAAAACCACACACAGGCAAAACATTAATGGGAAACTTGGAAACTCTTTTTGATTACTAAAGTGTACCTTTGAAGTTCCCCAAAAAAGTTCTGTTTTGTTCCCGTCCCCCTCCCCCCAAGACTGAGCAGGGACACAAAGCAGACGCATGTGGCCAACCAGCCCTCTGGGTGTGGGGCTGCTGGTGACAAGAAGCATGGGGGGGGGGGGCGGACACGACACACGCTCCACAATCAATCAGCTGCCCAGGCTCCCAGATCAAAGGCTGGAGGAACAGAAGCAGAGCATGCGCACACTCCATGGAACAAGCCCTGCTGGCCGGGGGCCTGGGTTCAGTGCTTAGGGCTATGCTGGGATCCTGACACAGGGACAGTGACTGCTTGCCTGGCAAGCTGACCAGACTGGCTGCTCTGACTGCTGCACCCATATACAGTACAGGAAATGGGATTCAAGTTGGCATGAAGGGAACGAGAGGCTGGAAACTGGCACCTTCAGGGTAGGAGAAAGACACCGCTGCCCTGGCCTTAAACAGAGATGGCTGAGGCCCTGGAACCAGCTATCCCCAACCACATGGACCTACTTTCAATCTGACTATGGATTCAGGAACTTCATACTAGCCAAACATCACAGGGCAGAAGTCAGCAAGGTTCCTAAAGGAGAAGGCAGGAGCTTCTACCTTCTCTATTCCAGGATGCTCCACAAGATAGTTGTGGGGCTCAGGGCCAGGAGCAAATAGATAATCAAGACACTAAAAAGGTAGACAATAGTGACCGCTCACCCACTATGGACACAGGTAACTAGCCTCCCCCACTCAGGTGTGAAGACAGGGTGAGAACCCCAAGCAGAAGTGTCTAGACGTGAGCTAGTCAGGTTGGCACCAGCACTATGCCACTGGACACCGACAGTGTCAGCCCCATAGTGGTGGGCTCAATGCACCTTGCGCTGTATTCTAATACATAGTGTCACACCCTCAGCCCCAACATTATGAAATGTCCTCAGAGTCACTAGGTGGGGGGCCCCAACAAGGTCTGCGGGGCCCTCTGCATGATGGCAACCAGAACCAAGACATCATACCACAGTTCCACAATCATGCACACAGGAGCTAATAAACAGGTGCTATCTGGGCTAAGCAGGATATACAGGGAGACTGTGCCTCGATACATACTGCCCACCTCAGCAGCACACACAGGAAACAAGATGGGAAGCAAGTATTAGCCATAAAGACTCTGAGGAAGGCACAACATCAGATGAAGTACTTTCAAGAAAAGGAAAAGTTTGTTTTTTGTTTTTAAAATAAAGCTTCCTGAGGCCAGGAATGGTGGTGCGCACCTTTAATCCCAGCACTTGGGAAGCAGAAGTAGGAGGATCTCTGTGAGTTCGAGGCCAGTCAGGTCTACAGAGAGAGTCCAGGACAGCCAGGGCTACACAGAGAAACCCTGTCTCAAAAAACCCAAAAAAAGTCAAAATAAAAAATAAAGCTTCATAGACAGGAAAATCACCAAGTGTGAAAAAGTCACTATCACTCAAGTTACAAGGAGGACCTGTCAGGATCCTAATGCCAGCAGGAGATCCGGGAAAGGAAGACAGGTACTACGGCTAGGCCTGCCTTACCTGGCACATATGCTGGCCTGGCCCTGGGTCAACTGGGCTGTTATCACTTCCTCCCCATATCCAATACTCCTTTGGTCTCCAGCCTGTACCAGGGCTGCCCATGGCCTCATCTGCCCCCTCCAAAGTCTATAGGTGCTTCCATACAGGATGTTGAGGCTTAAACAGCCTAGTTATGGGCTCTACATATGGTGAGAATATGCATGCAGACAGAGTCCAGAGCAGGGACAGCCAGGATAAGTCACCAAAGGCTCAGAGAGCCCGTCAGAGGTAGGGCCTGCAGAAGCCAAGCCATGATGCCATAGGGTGAGTTCCAGGACAGCAGCTAGGGCTACACAGAGAAACCTTGTCTGGCCCCTCCCCCAATTAAATACATTCTTGATCCCCAGCTTGTCCCAGGCTGCATAAAGAGGGAGGAAGGAAGGAAGGGAGGGAGGGCGGGCGGGAGGGAAGGAGGGAAGAAGAAAGAGAGGGAGGAAGGAAGGAAGAGAGGGATGGATGGAGGGAAGGAAGGAGGGAGGGAGGGAAGAAGGAAGAAAGGAAAGAGGGAGGGGAGGGAGGGAAGGAGGGAGGAGGGAGGGAAAGAAGGAGGGAGGGAAGGAGGGAGGGAAGAAGGAAGAGAGGAAGGAAGGAAGGGAGGGAAGGAGTGAAGAATGGAGGGAGGGATGGAGGGAGGGCGGGCAAGTGAGCACAGCTGTCTGCCTGTTAGTCAATGGTTAGTTAACCTAAACTTACATGTGGCCAAAATGAAACAAATCACTGGCAACTGGCCCTGAAAGCAGGAATAACTTCTCCCAAATTTACCCAAAATCTCAAATATGAAGGCTGAGGAAGAGAGTGCTCATAGGCCCACCATCAATGCAGAAAAAGTGGCCTGCAGACCTCAGTGCCTATATCTGAAGATAAAAAATTTAGAAATCTCAGGAATAAAGGCCTTAGCCTAATAAAGCTCATTTACAGTGAAGCTACAGAGTATTTCCCTAAGGCCGAGGCAAGGCCTCCACCAGGAGTGCCATGACTCAAAGAACACTAGAGACTCAGAGACAAGTCAGGTCTGACATTAGAAAAAGCAGCTTAGGATGGTCACAGAGACCCCAACAAAGACACAGACAGACTTCCTAGAAGTCTGTCACTGGTGACTGTGTAGCAGGAACACTGATACTGCTCCACACAGTACAAAAAGTAACCTCAAGTGTCCATGTCTTACATTAGAGGACAGAAGAAGACAGGTGCACAGAGGAACATGTCAAGTCCACAACAAGGAGACACAGCACAACTGACTGCCCCGTGGCAGACAGAGACTCCGCAGAGCTCCACAGAGCAGAACTTCATGCAGTGTCCAACAGCAGTCTCTCAGGAACTTGGCTAATATCCTGAAAACTATTTGAAAGGATAAAGTCCTTGAAGAGACATGTCACTTTTGGCAAAGAGGTAAGGAGAGACTCCTCTGGCAGCCATTCCAAGATGAGAAGCAGGGAGCCACTGAGGGGAGCCCAGCCCCACAGGCTGGATGCTGCTGGGACAGAGCAAGACGGAAGTCGTGTAGCTAAAGACAGTGCTGCAAAACTGGCTCGAACCAAGCACTGACGGGAAACCCAGTATATTCTATCTCATACTCTACACATAACAAAAATTAAAGCCTCTACACATAGAACAAAAATTAAAGCCGGGCAGTGGTGGCGCACACCTTTAATCCCAGCACTTGGGAGGGAAAGGCAGGAGGATTTCTGAGTTTGAGGCCAGCCTGGTCTACAGAGTGAGTTCCAGGACAGCCAGAGATAATACAGAGAAACCCTGTCTCAAAAAACCAAAAAAAAAAAAAAAAAAGAACAAAAATTAATTCATGGGGTTAAAGGCAATCAAACCCAGAAGACATCACCTGATCACTCAGAAAACACAAAGACCAGGAACAGATGCCACGTCCACTAGGCTTCCTGTCCAGTGAGGGACGCACGCCAGCATCACAGTCACAGTGACTCCACTGAGACAACCCAACATGCTGGGAGCTCTACAGTGGCTGAATCTACTGGACAAAGGCAAAGCTCAAGTGCCAAGAACTCCAGGAGGGGCATGCCCAATCGCAATAACCAAAGACAAAGTGTTATAAAACAACTCTGAGCTCTCAGCAGTCAACAACGCTCACTGCTCTGGGACAGTACTCAAGTTGGATTACCAGCACCCATATCAAATGGTTTACAACCATCTACACCACCAGCTCCAGAAAATCCAATGCTCTCTCTGGCCTCCATGGGTACTTACACTCAAGTACATGTACACACATACACACACACACACACACACACACACACACACACACACACACACACACTAAATAAAATACAGTTTTAAGACATTCTCATTCCCTCTCCCTTTCTCCACTCATCTCACTGGCGACTGTTAGATGCAGCAACAGCACAGGCACTGAGGAGCCATGAGGCTGCAGGCTGCTGCTCTGACCTGTGTCAGCCTGCACAGCAGTACTGGGATCCAAAGGTGTGCAGGGCAGGAGGGAGATCAGCAACGAGGAGGGCCAAGCTTCAGACAGTACATGAGTAAACCATGGGATAGAGAGATCTGGCCCTAAAAACACAGAGAACACTGGAGGAGGCCTGGCCTGGTGGCACTGGATGGATGAGAGAAAAGGGTTACAAGTTCAAGGGTATCCTGGCTACATTCTCAAGACATATATCTCAAAAAAGAAAAACAAGGGGGCTAAGGAGATGCCTCTGTGGTTACCGAACTCGCTCAACAAGTGAGGATGGGATCTCAGGTTCCCAAAACCCACGTAAGTGCCAGGTGTGAGCCAGGCGGTGGTGGCCTTTAATGCCTTTAATCCCAGCACTTGGAAGGCAGCGGCAGGACAGCCTGGTCTACAAAGTGAGTTCCAGGGCTACACAGAGTTACTCTGTCTTGAGGGGCAGGAGGAGCCAGGTGTGCACAACAGCCCACCTATAATTCCAGCCTCCAAAGGCAGAGACAGGGATCCCCAGAGCAACCTAGTTGACAAAATTAGCCACATGGGTGAACTCTGATTTGATTGAGAGACCATGCCTCAATGACTGAAGTAAAGTTGACTGAGGGTGACCCCTGACATCAGCCTCAGGCTTCCACACACCTGTATTCACATGTACATCACATCCCTACATGCACACACCTGCCTACATATTTGTAAATCATGCATATATACATGCACACACACGAAAATGTTAAAATAGCTAGGTGTGGTGGCAATACCATTAATCCCAGTTCTCAGGGAGGCAGAGATTGGGAGACAGATCTCTATGAGTGAAGTGGCCAGCAGAATCTCCAGAGCCAATTCCATATTAGCCAAGGCTGCATAATGATACCTTGTCTTTAAAACAAAAATAATAATAATTTTTAACATTTAAGGAAAATAAATAAATAATTCTCCTTCCCAAACAGCTCCTTCTTTTAAGACACCAGGCTCAAGGCTCCAGGCCATGGTCACCTTATAGCCTGCCCCAGAGCTAACTTCAGGCAAGGTGCTGTCCAGAGAAAGACCCTCTCCAGCCCTAGGCCAGAAACCACAGGTCCTGCTGACCGAAGTCCTGCTTGGCTGGACTCTGGAAGACTGGGGCTCTTCCCAGGAACAAGCTCATGAAGGAACAGAGCTGACAGTCCAGGAACGTTCCATGTTTCCTGAGAAAATCTGCAGTGAAGTCATTCATATAGGGTACTCGTGTTGCTCAGAGGCCCTGCGGGCAAGCAAATGCCTCATCTAGAACCCAGCAATGTGTGCAGATGAGAACACCCATAGCACCCAACAGGACCCACACGGTATCCTCCTGCTGACTAGGGCCATCAGCCAGGCAGAGAAGGCAGGAGAACCAGACACTGACATGACAGGAACATCCACCTCCAACCCTGGTGCAAAGGCAGTCTCCTTCCTGCTGGAGTGCCACCTAGGGCTGGGAAAAGGTGCTCACGAGGCCACACCTTGGCCCATCAACTGACCACAGAGTAATCCAAAAACAAAAGTACCTTTCTATGCCTTGAGTGGCGGCAGGAATAAGTCATTACCAGGATGACAGGATGAGAATCAGAGACAAACGGGGTCAGGGTGACACCAACAACTGCAGCTCAAAGACAGATGCAGAATTAAGACAAAGAGCTACGCCAGGCATGGTGGTGCACACCTTTTATTCTAGCACTCAGGAGAAAGAATCAGACAGATCTCTGTGTGTTAAAAGCCAGCCTGGAATACACAATAAGAGCCTGTCTCAAACAAATAAACAAACAAACAAACAAACAAACAAACAAAGACAGAACAAAACAAAAAGCCCAGGGAAAAATACTAAAGAGCTACTGTGTAAACTGCTTAAATGGGTGTGCACTGCAAAGAGATCATAGCAACAGGTGCATCATGAGAGAGAGTAACACCACACGGGGGGGGGGGTGGGGGGGGGGTAGGGGGGGCACACTGGACCACGGAGCACTGGCTGGGCTATTTCCTGAGGGCACAGAACACCAGCTGCTCTCTCCTCCCAACTGAGATGAGCAGCAGCACTTCTCACACCCGAGCCATCCCTACAGCTCAAGTCCCCCCACTTACCCACAGACAAACTCACTGCTGTCCTTACACAATCTCCATCTAGGCCTCAGACCCGCTGCCCAGCAACAAGACAACAGGAAGGCTGCCTTGGCATGGGACAATCAATGAATGCTCAAAACCACTGTCACACTATCAAAACCTCCCAACCAGGCACGAGGTAGACAGCTGCTGTTGTCGGTGTCCCTATGGGAGTAGGCCAGGCTGGAAACCCCATGTAGACTACCCTAGGTAGCACAAACATGCTGGTGGCGACCTGGGACATTCATATTTCTACACACTTAAAACAGGAAGCTCAGACAGAACAAGTCTTTTCCCAGGAGGTGCCCACCACCTGTGGACATCATAGTCAGCGTGGCCAGAGTCAGTCTTGGTCCCTGGGGCTCAGTATATGCCTTACCGGTTCAGGCTCCTGCTGAGGCTCCTCACCAGGCTTTGACTTCTTGGGCTTAGAAGGGCCCCCAGGGCCAGAGAAAGACTTGGATGACTTGGCTGAAGGTGATGTTAGAGGTCTCAAGGATACAGACGGGCCCCCCAGCCGCTGGCCCCCACCAGAGAAGGGAACGAACGGAGCAGATGCAGACTCCTTTGTGCTTTGCTTCGTTTGAGCATCTGCTGGTTTTGGGCCACCTTCAAGGACGGTCCCTGAGGTACTTGCATCACCCTGATGGTTTAGGTCTCCCCTGCTGAACTCCCCAGAGTTCAAAGGAAGCAATGGGTGACTGGACGTCTGGTCGGCTGACATGGAGGAGACTGGACTTCCTGGGGCCTTGCTCCTGGTGGCTATGGACTCCTGTGTGCCGGTGGTGTCACACTGCTTTATGACAAACCTGGGGAGGGCAGAAGAGTGAGTCTAACACTATAGACTGACCCTTCCCTCCTTCCAGGTCCCTTCTTAAATCCATGTCGTCTCTCTACAGAGGAGAAATGAGAAACTGGCTGGAAGGAGTGGTCCTTGACTGCACAGTCACCAATCACTGTGAGGGCAGTACTACCTACATTCCCAACCCCAGGTACCTTTTCCACATCCCCGCCCGACACCCCAACTCCAGGCTCTCCCACCTCAGTCTCTGAAGGGCTACGATTACAGACATGTGCCATATCTAGCATCACCCCCACCTCCCCTGGACTAAACAGATCCGAAGGCCTAGAGACGCTGACATCCCTACCTGATGGTGGCACTACCACCTGTCAGGCCCAGTGACTGGAGCGTTGTGTTCTGCAAGGCAGCTCTACCAGTCACCTGAAGAGAAACAAAGGACAGGTAGGCCCTGCCTGGGTCTTCAAGCCTGGAACAACTTCCTCTACCTACTGAGCCCTGGTTTTTAAAATCTCCCAAGCCAAGGCCCACCAGGGATCTTCTTTCCACACACCTCAGTTGTCCCTAAAACTTAAAAATCCCGTATTCTGTGAGGACAAGTATGCAACTGGTCTGCAGCTGGTGAGGACCCGCTAACCATCTGTCTCCTGACCTGGTCGGGTCTCCTCAGTTGTGCACTCAGCCCACTCCATCTAGAGAGGGCAGACTAAGTATGCCCAGAAACCAAGAATCCTGTGCTCAGCCTCTAGCTAGGCTCGGGGACAGGAGACTGAGGATCTCTTGGGCAGCATCTTGGGAACAAGGAGGGCAGACTGTAAGCCCCACACTCCCATAACTCCCTGGGCACAGGCTCCGGAGCCACCACTGGGCAGCACCTGCACTGTGCCTCTCCAGTAACCGCACCTCTTTCTACATTCTTAGAATTGTCACAACTCCAAGCTGCCACCGGCCAGTCATCCTCAGGGCCCTCTAGATCAACGGGCAAGAGGCAGCAGGCAACTTGAGCCCAAGGGCTCCAGACACCAGGGTCCAGACAGATAGGTCCTTGCATCAGGCTTTTCTCAGTACCATACAGGTGTCTAGCAGGCCACAGAGAGACCACCCTGTCAGATAGGCCGAAGGCAAGATGGTGGCACCCACTCTTCTGTAAGAGCCCCCAGATCAGAATGCATTGTCTCAAGGGCTCTTCTGTCCTGTCCTGTGCAGGATGACAAAACCTTCTCAGTATACTATCTGTGGCCACACAACTGTGCTCTCCAGCCTCAGCTACTTCAAAGCCACACCCACTGGACCAAACTTGGGTCTCTGAGGAGCTACCCTCAAGGCCAGACAGTCATATACAGCCCGAGACCTAGACTATGTAGCCAAGCAGGATGATCAGGCTGGGGTCCCTGTGGTCCATCTCGTCACAGGAAGAATGTGGTCAGAGCACCTTCCTACAGCCCCTCACGGCCCCTCATGGACCCTCACAGCCTTGAGTTGAGGAATCTCAAGTGGGGATAACAGAGAAAGTCCTGTCCCACCCCAGGGCCTTCCTGGGGACCTGCAGAAACAGCATGCCTCTGCCTAAGCCAGGACAAGGCACTGCGCCAGGGAAGAAACAAAAAGCCCCTGTGAGGTCAGGGGACCCAGGGCTAGGAGGGTCCTCGTGGTGACGGGCGGGGCTGGCGGGCCGGCACGGCCTCACTGCCAGCTTTGCCTGCGCCACGCTGCACTCAATTTTGAAAAAGATCAAAACACAGAGCAAAGCAAATATTTACTAAAATGAAACCACTTTTGTGACTCTCCAGCTTTGAGAGAAGCTGAAAAAACAAACAGGGCACTGAGGGAGGTTTCAGGAGCAGCCCGGGCGGCCGTGGTCGGCTTCCAGTAGAGCCGGCTGTTCCGCCTTTTTCCACAGAACACATAATGCTTTCAGGAGCTGGAGCTCCTGCCATTGCTTTGAAGACTCGAGGCAGTGAAGTTTCCAGGTTGGAAAGTGGGCTGGGCTGCTGAAGTGTAGGAGAAGAGTCTGGCGGCCAACACCTACCTCATCCCTCATGTATACACAGACAGGGGTCCTCTCACCCAGTTGCTGCAGACGCTCCCTGGAAAGAAAAGAAGGAAACCATCAGGAACCACCATAGAGGACAGCAGAGACCCCAGGGCCTAGCCCAACACCATGAAAATGCCAGGGATCCAGGCTCAGACCCCAGCCTTCCTGATTCCCCCTGAACTCCATAACCATCAAAAGGAGGCAATCAAGGACTGCATGGAGCCCCAAAAAGGGCCTCAGACATCAGACATGGCCAGGGACTCCTCCTACCCACTTCAGCCAGAAGGCCACCACATGGCAGAGACCTGGAGGGGATAAGCAGCCCTACCCCTGTGCTGCACACTGCCGACATCACCTCAGCAGTCTGGGGATCCTGGGTCTAGCCCTTTATCTTGAACTGCCTCTAAGAGCTGACATCCAAGCCCAGCTCAGGACTCAAAACCATTCAGTAGACTCTAAGCAACCTAGGCTCTCAATGCCATAAGCACTGCCACAAGCTGTTCTCTTACCCAGACCTAAGGTGGGCAGCAGGTCTGAAGGAGGGTAGCAATCTCCTAGAAGGGGGAAAGACATCAGTTCTTGACCCATAGACAGTTTCAAGCAGTGGCCTACAACCTGTACTTGATCCAGTGCCCCAAAGGACAGTGTCCCTTTTGTGCCTAGACACAGAGAGGGAATAATGCCATCTCGGGAAGCATAACCAGATGTCCACAGGGTTAGCTTTCTAAGGTGATGAGAGAGCTGGTCTCCTCGTCCTGATAGCAGTCACATGCAGCATTCAGATCCACTGAGGCAGAGAGCAGGAAAGGGACAGAAAGCCCCACAGACAGATGACAAACACGGAGGCGCCTCTACTCCCCATTCTCTACTCTCCATCATTCTCACCCACCTTTCAAACAATATCCCTAAGGGCTAAGCATCTGTCCCTCTGCACACAGAAACCCCAAGGAGCACACAATGGGCACTGGCAGACCTAAGCACAGTGACACCTCCCCCGACCCGACACACAAATAGCCTGCCTTCTGCTGACATATGAGGTGACTAATGGGAGCAGATGACTGGCTGGCCCTGAACCATTTCCTCTGCTGGTGGACTGAGTGGAAGTTAGCTCCTACATTTCCTAACACAGAGACCCCCATCTCAGACCTTAGTGAAAGCATGCTCAGGTCAGCTGTTCTCCAAGGAATAGAACTGGGCCCATGGGCAAGGACTAGGCAAAGGAGAAGCCCCAGCCAGGCCTCATGATCATTATGGCCAGACAGAAAGGCAGAGTCAGTGCAGGACCTGAGCGGGTGGCCAGGAGTCAGGACACAAGGAACAGGTAAGTGTTGAGCTTGGACAGGGCAGGCCAGGGAGTGCCAGAAGCCAGTACTCAAGGTTCATCTAGACATGAGGGATGCACCGTATCAACCCCAAGTACTCAAAGGACCTTTGGGGCACACATGGGTAAGGGTCCCCAGGAGTGAGCCTGGCACTGGTGACATGAAGTGAGACTGTTAGAGAAGGGCTGAGTGTCAGCCCACAGGTGCATACCACGGACAGCTCAGGAACAGATGAGCACATTTTCCTGTGGTACTCTGCGCTTTTGCCGTTGTGTGTTCCCCACTTCTGGAGTACATTCCTGACAGCCCAGCACTCCAGCCTCACCTATCCCAGAGGCCTCGTCAGGACAGCAACACAGAGCTTAAGGAGACCACAAAGCCCAGTCTGCAAGACAGGCCTCTGGCTCTGTGGGATCTATGAGGTCCAGCTGATATTCTCTCCACACAAGGCCAGGCAGAACCATAGAGCGCCATTCACACAGGTCATTGTGCAACTGTGTACTGGAACTGCCCTTACTGGCCCAAGAAGATAGGCCAAGGAAGAAGGGTACAGTCTGGGAAGGAGGACACAAACACTGAGGGGCTTTGCCTCCCAGAGAGCAGACATGTAATACACTTCTACAAGAAGGCCATGCTGCCAGCCCACCTGACCCAGGGCTGCTTGAACTGGCACAAGAGAAAGGCCGATGCAATGCCCTGTCTACAAGTCCTTACTTGGGGCATTATAGGTTAACAAATTACAATAGGGACAGAGCCCAACATCAAATTATTAGACAGTGGCCAGCTTTGATGTGCAGCTTCTCCAGAGCAAGCAGCCGGATCAAATTCCCTCATGCAGCATCTGAGAGGAACAGCATACAAACATGCCGTGTGGCCACAGGCCCAGGAAGGAGCAGCCAAAATAGCTTCCAGATCTGCCACCCCTGCCTAGCAAGCAGAACTGCCAGTCCTAGTGCTGGGACTCAAGGCCTCATGTACCAGCTGGCCACTGTCACACCCATAAAGACCTCTCAGAGTCTACTCCTTACCCCAGGGCAAGACTGAGCCACAGGACATCAAGCTCCAGAAAGAGAAATGCACCACCAGGTGGTGGTTAATGGCTTCTATGGAGTCTGTTCACCCACAGGAGAGATGATACCAGGAACAAGAGAAAGTGTGTCAGTGGTATCAAGCCAGGTATGTAAGACCAGCAAGCCTTCCCTGTGGGAGTCGGTGTGGCTGAGCAGGGCACAGATGGCACCACTGTCCCTTAGATGCATGCCTCATTCACCACAAAGCTCCCCATCCCTTAGAGGTGGGTAGTCTTTGACATTTGGGGCTCAGTTCCTTATGAGGACAGGGGCACTGAGGACAAGCACTGTCTACAGCCTTTGTATATGTCACCTGTTAAGACTTGACACACAGAGCCGGGCAGTGGTGGCGTATGCCTTTAATCCCAGCACTTGGGAGGCAGAGGCAGGTGGATTTCTGAGTTTGAGGCCAGCCTGGTCTACAGAGTGAGTTCCAGGACAGCCAGGGCTACACAGAGAAACCCTGACTCAAAACACCAAAAAAAAAAAAAAAAAAAAAAAAAAAAAAAAAAAAAAAAAAAAAAAGACTTGACACACAGGACTGGGCTAACACAAGTGCTGCCAAGAAAAGCCTGGTGCCACCATGTTCCCTAAGAGACAATGACCAGCACAGGCAAGACCAGCAAAAACACCACATCTGTGACTATAGGCAGTCTGGCTTTTTGTGGTTTAGGTGCCCTCTGAGGATGAAACCATGTCTCAAGAGGACTAGGAGCCAGTGGCCACTGCTTGGTGACAACGGAGTCCCATGTCTCCATGTTCTGTCTAGAGGGAACAAAGAAGCCCAGACAACTGAGCCTACACAAGTCCAAGGAAGGAAACCTCTGGGTTTACATGATAGTTACAGCCAGGAACTGAGCTGGAACCGCTGGGTATACAAAGCTACCCTGAATATGGCCGAAGGTTCCTCAGCCCCCAGGAGTGCTATCCTCACCCACAGTCTTCTCTATGACCTACAATACCCTGCAAACCCCAAGAATTACCCAGCTCTCCTGAGGATTGCAGCTAGCCAGAGTTAGGAATGGCAGAGAAAGGGCTTGGGGAATGCACAACCAGGCGGGACACAGGGGCAGGTGCAGAGGAAGAGGATCCAGTCAAGAAAGGGGCACATCAGCCGGGCCGTGGTGGCGCACGCCTTTAATCCCAGCACTTGGGAGGCAGAGGCAGGTGGATTTCTGAGTTCAAGGCCGGCCTGGTCTACAGAGTGAGTTCCAGGACAGCCAGGACTACACAGAGAAACCCTGTCTTGAAAAACCAAAAAAAAGAGAAAAAAAAAAAAAAAAGAAAGGGGCACATCTTAGGACAGCCCAAATGGGGCCAGTAGGGCCTACGAGTGTCCAGAGTGCACAGCGGGCACCTCTGAGAGCAAGTCCCCTCTGCAATGAGTTCATAAACTTGACATTTTACAAAAGAAAAAAAAGAAAAAGAAAGAACCCACACTGTTCCCAAACAGACTTCAGAGAGCAGCCTGGGGGCAAAGACCTGAACCCTGGGGCGTCCCAAAGCACATACCTCAGTTCATGCTCTCCCAGTTCCTCACACCCCATTTCATCTCTGTATTACTCAATACTTCTGGTGGCCACTTGCCTGAGGTAGCCTGCTGGACTGGCCCTACCAACTGACTACACACCCATGTGGGCTGTGTGGATAGCCGCAGGATCTCCGGACATGTGGTAAATTCTGACTCATAGCAGGAGGCGTTGGTAACACTACAAAGCCCCAGGGTCCCTGTCTCTCTCCACATATTCTTCATCTCCACTTCTATAGCCTTTGGACACTGTTATTTCCATTTGGGTCTTGCTTAACCACTGAAGAGATCTTCCATCATATGACCATAAAGAAAGAGCCTCAGTTCAGCCATCAGGGTATAGGACCATGGGGCAGCTCAAAGTCAACAGCCCCAGCTACTTTCCTGGTACCAGAGAAGTAGACAGAAGGCCTAGCCAGTCCCTGAGGCAACTAGAGATGGCCCAGTCTCCAAATGAGACTCTCCCATTTCAAAATTTTTATATGTGGTCTGGAGAGATGGCTCAGCAGTTAAGTGCACTTGTTAGTCTTGCAGAGGAACCATCTCTGGTTTCCAGCACGCACCTGGTGGTTCACAAGCATCTGTTAGCTCCAGTTCCGAGGGAGCTGACTCCCTCTTCAGGCCTTTGTGGGCACAAAGCATATGTGCACATACATACACAAAGCATATGTGCACATACACACAAGCAGACAAGCGTGAAAACCATAAATAAATGCATCTTCAAGCCAGACATGGTGGTGCATGCCCTTAATCTCAGCCCTCAGGAGGCAGAGGGAGGGGGAGATCCCTGAGTTCAAGGCCAGTCTAATCTACAGAGTGAGCTCTAGGACAGCAAGGGCTACACAGAGAAACCCTGTCTCAAAAAATAAACAAACAAACAAAAAACCAAATAAATAAAACAAACACAATCAATCAATCCATCAACCAGGCTATACAAAGAAACCCCATCTCAAAAAAACAAACAAAAAAAAGCAATCAATCTTCAAAAGCTTCATACCATAATCAACAATAACATTTTAGATGTACTTAGATAAATTTATCAATAAAGTTAGTTACACTTCTTTTTATTTTTTCACTAACACAATTACTAGAAAGTTCCAAGTTATGTCCATGACTAGCACAGGTGGCCTACAAGGCATTCCCAGTGGTCTGGGTAGGGTTGGATCAGGCCAGAGAACCACCCAGTGCCTCCCAAACACATATACACAAAACATGCTTTACATGCAATGTGACCGCCTCAGCAGAACCCTTCCGTGGGCTGTGGGCCTCAATGCCTGGTCTCTGGCGTCCCCTCAGGCATGGCATTCACAGAGTTCTTGGATTCTTCCATCTTCCAAAAAGCATCAAAGAGGTGACTAGCTTCCTGCATGTACCATTTGGCAGAAATTAAGCATACCTAAGCCCCTGGGCTCACCACTTGGAACCTGCTTGTCCCTGACGTTTCCACTGATGAGACTGTTGTCCCTGCTACAGAGTCTCCACCCCTCACTGTGAGACTAAAAATGCATCCACTTGGGGGCGTAAGTGGGCATCAGCTCTGGTCTGCAAGTTCAGAGCTGGAATCCATGATGTCTTACCTCTTGATCCACCGAGTCTATCTCTGAATTTATCCTGAGGGAAGAAGTATGTCTCCAGGTAGCTGAGCAGTCCACTCTAGCTCTGCCTACACACACCACACAAGGAGAAGCAGGGCCTGTCAGCACAGGCACTCAAATCAGGTACAAATGGAGGCTGCCCACTCAACAGAAGGCAACATGCAGGAAGGAACACGGTGAGGATTTCAGGAAATTATTTATGACAATAACAATCAAAAAAAGGAAGACCTGACAGCACAGGATGACACCATTCAAGCCTGCAGGAGACTGAGGCAGGAAGCCCCTGTGTTCAAGGCCTGCCTGGGCTACAGAGAAAGTCCAAGGGCAGCCTGGACACATAAGTGAGACCCTGTCTCAAAGGTAAAAGGAGCGGGTAAAAGGAGATGGCTTAGACAGGAAAGTGTTTGCTACATAGACATGAAGATCTGAGACCAATACCCCAGATGTCACATCACAAGCTGGTCATAGTAGCACACACCTGTAATACCAGTGCCAGGACACAGAGACCAAAGGCTCCCCCAGGGCTTACTGCACAGCCAATCTTCCTGAATTGGCAAGTACAAGGTACACACACACAAAGTAAAAGAAGTTTAAAAAAAAAAAAAGAAAAGAAGGGCTAAAGGGCTAAGGATATATATATAACTCAGTGATAGAACACATGCACATTATGCACAAAGCCCTAGGTTCAATCCCCAGTACCATGAAAGAAAAGTGGAGCCGGGCGGTGGTGGCGCACACCTTTAATCCCAGCACTTGGGAGGCAGAGGCAGGTGGATTTCTGAGTTTGAGGCCAGCCTGGTCTACAGAGTGAGTTCCAGGACAGCCTGGGCTACAAAAGAGAAACCCTGTCTCGAAAAACCAAAAAAAAAAAAAAAAAGAAACGAAAGAAAGAAAGAAAAGTGAGTATAAATCACTGTATTCAATATTCACATGTTTAAAAAAGTATCTGTAATATCTATGGACAGACACATCAATTATCATGGGCCCAGAGGCACTGACTTCAGGGCTCCACAGTCTTCTGGATCATGCTATGATTGTGTCTTCAACTGCACTTCACGGTAAGAGTCAACACATCCTGAGGGATCTAGACACCAACGCTTCCCCACCTCCTCTAGTCCTTCAGCCCCTCCCAGGAGACACTACAAGATACTCTGGGCATCTTCATTCTCTTGTGATGACAGACACAACACTGAAGGAGAAGCAGGCCATGTTTGGTGTCTTGATCCAGCAGTGGGCCTGGGGGAATCCTTAGAAACAGCAGCACTTTGGATCTGAGGCATTTTCTCTGGGCCTCACATCTTTCCTAACTTTCCCCACAGATACCTAGTTTTATCTGTACCTCCCCGATGATCCTCGAGGAAAGCTGCCCAGCACTCTAGCATGAAGTCTACAGCCTCCTTCCTTGGAGACCAACAGATTTCTGTAAGGATATGGAGAGTAAACTTGGGACCTTTCACATCTAGGGTTGTCTGCTCTCTCCTCACTCTTCCATAACACTCTGGAAGAGGCGAATTCTAGCACAAGCAGACCTTGAAGACACTGCTCCATCCCTCACAGGGTCTATCTAGGTCTGCCCTCCCCTATGACAACAGCAGCAGCATTTCTGTCCCAACTATACATTTCACAACATCCCTTGATAAGGGTCTTCTGCCTACTGTCTGGAACTAAACAAGTCAGGATCACTTAGTCTTCAGCTCTGGAAAGTTCTACACAGCTGGGCAAAGTCTGAAGTCTCTGTTCTCTGGACCTGCTTTGTAGTGAGTGATCTGGCACAGAAGGCTGAACAACCCAACTGACCCTGTGCAACCTGTCCTCTGCCCTCCAAGGATATGGAGACTCTCTCCCCCCAAAATTCAACCTTAAGCAGCCCAGCATCGGCCAGCAGCAACATGCCAAGCCAGATGCAAGCATTAGCCCAGGCCTGCTGCAATTCCCAACCTCACAGGCTCTGTCAGTCAATACCCACAATCACCATGAGGAGGAGCCCATGTAGCTACATCAGTGCTCTGGCCAGGTCACCCACACTATGGCTGGGGTACAAGCCTATACTGAGGTAGCCCAAACTGCTGCTGTGTCCCACATTCCAACAACTCCTTCTCACTGTACCTACCAGCCTATTGGCCAGTCGGCAACCCTGCTGCCTTCCTTCCTCCCTTAATTTGCAGACAAGGTCATGCTATATAACTTAAGTTGGTCTGTTAACTCACTGTGTAGACCAGGCTGGCCTCAGAAACTCACAAACTCCGTGTCCTGGATTATGGACATAAGCCATGTCCAGCAGAAGGATGGAGTGTATGTGTATGTATGTGTACGTGTGTATGTATGTGCACGTGTCAAACTCGGGGCCTTAAACACACTTGACAAGTGCTCCCTACTGAGCCGTATCCACAGCCTGAGTGGTCTTTCCTAACCAGTTATGCTTATGGTGTCACCGGCACTCAAAGGCCGCCACAAGTCCTAGGCCTGCCCAACACACACCCTGGCCATCACATCGCAGGCCTAATATTTACACAGCTGCTAACACTAGGCCTAAACTCACGTTTTTTTCTTTTTAATGATTTATTTTTAGTTTATGTACATTGGTGCTTGCCCACATGTATGTCTGTGACCACCAACGTGCCTTCCCAGTGCTCTTAACCACTGAGCCATCTCTCCAACCACCTCGACTCATTCTTAAACCCACTCAGACACAGAGCAAGCACTACTGCTTCTATTCTGTTGGCTGAGATTTGTAGGATGGTGCTGGCGCACACCTTTAACGTCAGCGCTTGAGACGCAGAGGCAGGGAGATCTCTGAGTTCAAGACCAGCTTGATCTACAGATAGAGTTTCAGGGCAGCCAGAGCTACACAGAGAGACCCTGTCTCAAAAAAACAAAACAAAAACTTAAAAAAGTAGACAGACTTCCACCTACAGAAGAACTTAAATACTATGGTACACACTTCAGAATCACATTTAACCTACTAATCAACAAGAACTAACAGAATCAGATTCAGGAGGACTCATTTGTATAAAGCAGTGTCCCAGTGCCAGGCAGCTAACAGCAGTCTGCTCACTCTAACCAAGGATCCCAGACACAGATCTTACGGACACAGGAGACACACCCTCCATCTCATCTCCTGTCGCAGCTCATCATCAGTCCTTGGGATCTTCTGAGTCCCAACAAAGATGGGGGCATGGCCTTGCTCTTCTTGGAGGACAAGGAGGCCAGCAGCCCAGGAAGCTGAGCCCACGCCTCCCAATGCTCATCTCCAGTCAGTGTTCTCAGTCAGGACTGTAAACGCTCAAGAGCCAGGGCCCTGGCCAGAGCACAGTGTAGGTTTCAGACCTCTGCCAGGAGGGGGCGGGAAAGAGCCTGGGATCTGCCCACCAATGCTCACCTGGTCTGTGCAAAATGGCTGAGAAGTTCCCAGAGGGTCTGTCGGGAACAGAAAGCGTCCTGCAACCTGGAGCCGTCATCCAACTGTACAGCGATTCGGACCTGGAGAGAATACCTAATTAGGAAGAAGAGCTCTGTCCGAGCAGAGCAGACCCAGACCCTCCCCACCTCCTGGGGAGACACATACTGAGGAGGGGTGTGATGCCTGAGGGGCTTCCCAAGAGTGCAGTAGCATCCAGCTCATAAGCACCTTTATGCAGCTGCATGTGAGTGAGCCATCATGGAAATGACCCGTTACACTACCCATACATAGGCTGCAGACAGCACCAGTGTAGCCTCTCTAGGAGACTAAGGATGAGCTACTCCCTGACCCAGCCCCAGAATCCCATGAGATATAAACATTTAGTAAGATGTCACCAACTTCAGGGTAGTTTATCACCTAACACGGAAGACTGATGCCTGGTGTTTTCTCGACTTCTGTTTGTTACTAACAACCACATCTTCAACAAGGAACGTGAGCTACAACCCAAGGTGGAGAAAGTCCTCCTGATCCCCTACAGCAGCGGAGGGTCTCAACCTTCCTAATGCTGTGACCCTTTTATATAGCTTCTCATGCTGTGGGGACCCCAAACACAACATTATTCCATTGTTACTAACTGTAATTTCGCTACTGCTATGAATCATAAAGTATACATCTGATATTCAATCCCTGTGAAAGGGTCATTCCACCCCAAGGACACTGTGACCCACTGGTTAACTGCTGTTCTAGATGCTGTCAGCTGGTGGGCAAAGCAAGCAGTTGCTTTGAGGTCGGCTGGAAAGCAAGTCAGCCATGTCCACACGGCAGTGCAGGATCTCGGACCAGAAACATCTAGCTGGTAGGGAAATGCTACCAATAAACCCCACCAAAACCAAATCACAAACAACACAATTTTAAAAAACTCAAAAAAACAAAAAACCTCCATAACGGAAAAAAGTTTTCACTCCCAGTCTTGAGTTATTCAAGCACGAAATACGCTAGCCTGATCGAGGAAGGCAGACTGAATCCCAGGATTTGCTTCAACCTCCTAGCCCTTCTCAGGCCCATGAGCAAAAGCTCTGACACACCTCCCAGTCAGCCCACTGAAGTACCATCCAATGCTCCACAGCCCAAGCAGAGAGAAAGAAGCAGTACCACTGTGCTTCACAACTGGACACCTACTGTGTTCTCAGGCCCCTCGCGGCTACGGGACACAGGCACCATCTCCAGCTTGGCATTGTTAGGCAGGTTGGCAAATCTCCACTGGAGAGAGAGATCAAGCACGGTCCTCTGAAATCTGCAGAACAGACACAGCCATAACTGTCCTGAAGACACAGCCCCCCATGCCTGCTGTTCCCCTGGCTACCAGAGCAGAAAGTCAGGACCTGAAGAAACAAGAGGCAAAGTCTTGGACTACCAGGACCTTTAGCTAGGCACAGGACTGGCAGGGATATGGAGAGGAGGAGAACAGGATGGGCTGCTTCAAAAGGCAAGGGTGGAATCTACACATGCTACAGCAGATGCTGCCCCAATGACTCTCAGAAGGTTGTCTCCTAAGACTGTGGTGCATTTGGTACAGTGCTTGCCTTACACGCATGAGGCTTGGGTTCAATCACCAGTATTGCACAACGCTGGCATGGTGGCCCATGCCTGGATTCCCAGTTCTTAGGATGTAGACATAGAAGTATCAGGAGTTCAAGGTCATCTTGATTACACAGAGAATAGGGGCCAGCTTGGATGTTGTAAAACCTTGCCCTACATGATGGTACAAGAGAAGAACTACACCAGCAAGTCGTCCTCTGACCTCCACAAACATGCTTAGCACGCACATACCACACATAACTTATGTATAAAATGTAAAGAAAAAATAAAAAGAAAGTTGTCTCAAGCAAGAGCAAGGTGAGTGCAACAGGCTACCCTCTGTCGCTGCAACTGTCAAAGTTGCTCAGACTCAGGCAATATACACCAAGAAGCCCCATCCCCACAACCCCTGCCCGCTGCTATCCAAAGGAGCATGAGGCAAGCAGAGCAGGCAGATCCTACAAAACCACTTCTGGGACAGCCCAGCCCAATGTCCTTATAGACATTCAGAGTGAAACCAGACTAGACCAGTCACATTAGCCATCACCTCTCTGCTTAAGTCCTGAGGGGTTTGTGTGCAGGAAGGCCTAAAGAGAGCTCAGTGCCTTCCAACCAATAAAGAAAGACTGACCCGGATGCGGGAGGGGGTGGGAGGGGAGGGCCTCCCCCACCCTTTGGAGGACAAGGCAAGCCTGAAACCCCCTTGGCTTCCTGAGCAGGGAGGCTCTGAGGCCTTGTACGGGCTTTAAACATCTGGTTTTTCAGACGCACTGAAGGAGCAAGAGATCTGGAAGTCAGGGAAGGCTCAAGCACACATAGCAAACAGCCTCCAAGATGTCGGTCCAGACTGAAGAACTGAATGACACTTCAGGCCACACAAAGGCAGACTTGGACCTTGATGCATGGCTCCTGGAATCCCACAATGGGCCAACAGGAAGCCAATACCTGCCCCTTGGAAGAAAAGGGAAAGTGGCTCCCCTGTGCCATTGGGGAATCACCAGGGGAGGGCCACAGCCTCCACTCAGGAGCCTTCTCATCCTGACCCACAGCCTTAGGTCCCAAGACTCCTTGGGAATGAGAACTATACCTGCTACAGTTCACATGTCTAAGAGAAGCTCCATCCGCAGCTCTGAAAACACAGAGCTGCATGCCTTAGACTTGAGGACTGCGGGAGGACAACAGGAAACTACAGAACCAGACAGACAAATCTGTGTGAATTTTTAATATATGGTCTATGCCCAACCACTTTTGAATACACACAGTGACTAGCCCAACTGTCACTGTGGAAATAACAGTGATGCTGTTGGAAATAACAGTTTTCTGGACCCAAGGGTATTAATAAAGCCCAAGGGTGTTTGGAAGAACTGACAATGAGCCAGGTGTAGTAGCACACCCCTTTAATCCCAATACTCAGGAGGTACTAGCAGGAGGATCTCTGTGAGCTCAAAGCCAGCCAGGCCTACATAGGTTCTCACAAAGGAAAAAGGAGAGATGGAGGGGGAGGGGGAGAAAGAAGGGAGGGAGGGAAAGAAACTGAGAACAAGACAAACTCATCAGCTGGTTCTCATCTGCTGACTGTGATTGGCCATTGTTGATCCCAATCCTCAACATAGGTTCAAAAACAGCAAACTCCATAGAAAATGCTAGTGCAAACCAGGACAACGGGCTTGAGAGCCAAGAACAACGGGTGAAGAGGAGAGGCCGCTCTGTTTACAGGCAGGCACCAGCCAGGGCAGTGGGAGCAGTTCTTAAACAAATTACAGTCAGAGGATGGAAAGGAGAGACAAGGGCAGGGCTAATGCAGTGTTGTAGAAGAACTGGCTCAATCTATAATCATTGTTCTAACCAGACAGCATTACGTGGACCACAGGCAGGTTAACAGATCAGAGCTGGCACAAAGCTTTGTGGCAGGATACTGTAGGAGAGCTTGCCACAAGAGAGCACATGTTCTGGTATTCTTAGACCAGAATAGGAGCCGGAGACTGAAATGGCCTGATACAGATATCTTTTCCAAGAAACTTCTTCCTAGAAAGCCCATACGACAGCATGGGGAAAGCTAAGAGAGTGGGCTCTTGTGTTAGGCCAATGTTGTGAAAACGTGCTCCAAGGTGAAAAGCTATATATAAGACAGAAACCTGCATCCATCCCTCCTATGGCCTCAGATCCGAGGACCTGGTGAAGGACCCCTCTCTTAGTACTAACACCCTGACAGAGACCCAGACATGGGAGAACTCCAGCAGCTGGAGGGTGACCATCCGTTTACAGCTTTCTATCCACCTCTCTTTGTCTGTCCAGGAACTTACACACTCAAAGAGCCAAAACCCTGCACTGTGGGCTTAGACAGTGTGCCCCAAATGAGACATCACTGTTCTTGCCCTAAAACCTGTGAAAATGACCTTATTTGTCACTGGTATTTATGACTGTAGGTTAAGGGAGTAAATTAAATGAGGTCACCTGGACTGAACAGAGGACCCTGAACCCAGTGACTTCTGTTTTGGGGTCATTTAAAGATCAAGGCACAGGTCGCAATGATGCAGTCACAAGCCAAGGAACACCCGAATAGCCAGCTGAAAGAGACAAGTCCTCTTCCCTAGAACATTCAAGAGTATAGCCACAGGGGTAGGGGTGGGGTCTTTAATCCCAGCATTGTGGAGGCAGAGGCAGGAGGATCTCTGTGAGTTTGAGGCCAACCTGGTCTACAAAGTGAATTCCAGGACAGCCAGGACTACATAGAGAATCTCTGTCTTGGAGGGAGGGGGGGGAGTACAGCCACATTCTGGTCACTTTGGACTTTGCATCCAGAACTGGGTGAGGATAATCTTCTGTTGTTTTAAAGTACCCAAGGGGGCACTTCCAAGGCAAAAAGAGTATATGTGTTGAGAAAAGGACCAGGTGGACTGGGAAGCCCACAGCTGAGTCCAAGCAAACTCACTTCAGGTCGTATTCACTGGGGTTGAAGTCCTGCCGCCGGCATGTGTCTTCTAGTACCTAAGGGACAAATGGTCAGTAAAACCTATGTGGACCTCAACTGGTAGGCTCACTGGCCAGCCCACCAAACATCCCACTCAACAGGTCCAAGCAAACTGTACATGCAAATCCTGTCTACTCTTCTCCTTCCTACTGGGGACTCATTACTAACTTAATCCTCCAACTATGACCCAGCCTGTCCATCCCCGGTCCCATGTTCTAGGCTCTGCGTGGCCTCAAACTACAAATACAATCTGTCTTACTGGGTCCATAGCCACTCTGTGACCTGGTATCTTTATGCGACTGCTGCATGACCAGAACCCTCTTCTACAGGAGCGCAGCTCCAAATGGGTCCTTACAAAGGGCTATGGGGCTGTGTTAAGATATGGCAGAACCTCATTTTTGAACTGGGTTCTCCATTTCACCCTGTGTGCTCCTGGCAGTTATGAATCGTGTACGCCTTTGCAACCTAACAACAGAGGTTTAACAAACAGGTATAATTCATACGAGGTCACGAGCAGCAACAATCACAAAAGCAGTGAGTGACTTAGCAAAATTCACTTCCGGGAACACAGAGAGGCCCTAGGGTCCGGAGGGACGCCCCTGAGCTCAGCAGGAAGGAATGTCACTCTTCCCGGTGGCCGAGAAGGCTGGATTCGGACAAGCGCCGAAGATTCTGGATCCCGCATGGCACAACCCTGTTAGTGGGGTGCATAGACCCCACTATGCTCAGGAAACGCGCCTCCGAGTATCCCGCCCCGCCCCCGGGACCCAGCCCGAGCATTGCGCCAGAGGATGGGGCGGGCAGCCGCGCGAAAGGCGTTCATTGGCTGCCTCAGGCCCCGCCCCACCGCCCTGGGAGCAACCGCAGGGGCGGGCCCTGCCGCGGCGACCCCGGGCGGTCTGCCGGTCCACCCATCCGCCCGTTCCCCACCCGGGCCGGCGGTCGCACCTGCAGCAGCACGGTGCTCGGCGTCACCTTCACCGTGTGGCGCCGCCCGTTTGGGGCCAGCACCGACACCGCGGAGCCCCCGCCGCCCGCCGGGGCCGCCATCTTCCGCTCACGTGACCGCAGCCGGCTCGCCTCAAACAACTTTATCCGCAACAGCCGGGACGCACAGCCACGCGGCCTTGGGGGCGGAGTCGACTCTCTTCCGGGCCCGCCCCAGACTCCGCCCCCGGCGCCCTAGCTCTGCCTTGCTGAAGCACTGGCGTCCTGACGGCGCGGCCCAAATGGTCCTCGTTCCTGGAAGGAGCACTCTTCTGTCAGGGGCATTGTCCCTTCATCCTGAGACACATGTTCCTGGAAGCCTCCATGCTCTGGAGACTGCTTGCAAGAAAGCTATGCTGCCTGCGGCCAGCCTGGGGCCCACCAGCTACCTGTCTGCTACCCTGTGCTGGGTATGCCCACACCAGAGTTGGCCTTTGTACCTACTCTGCCTGTACTGATCCTGCCTCCCTCACCCTCTCAAATGTCCCTGTGGTCATCATCTTCACATGGTGACAACCTTTTTGAAAAATATTTTATTGAGCCTGGTATGGTAACACAAGCCTTTAATCCCAGCACTTGGGAGGCAAAAACAGATCCCCGAGTTCAAGACCAACATGGTCTACAGAGTGAGTTGCAGGATAACCAGAGCTACTCAGAGAAACCCTGTCTTGAAATACAAAAGTAATAATAGTTATATTTTGTGTATTTTTTTATTGCGTGTCTGTGGAAGAGGAGGTATAGGCATGATATGGTGCCTGTGTGCATATCTGTTCTCTCCTTCCACCTTGTGGAACTGAGGGATACATTTGAGGTTATCAGGCTTGGAGGCACCTTTACTTGCTGAGCCATCTTGTTGATTTCAAGCCCTCTCTTAGCTTTGTCACCATGACGACAAGGAAAGTGAAATACTTGTGATCCTTGGGATTGTTGTGGAAATCTCTTAAATCTGAGAGTGGAGAAGCTGGCATACAAGATCTGTGTCACACTTGTGTATTGACAAACATGGACACCTCCTGCATGAGAAAAAGAATGTGAAGAGTTTACATGGTTCTGTGCAACCTTAGACTCTCACTGAGCTGCACACCTTCCCTGGCCCCCTTTGGTTTCTTCCTTTCTTTTTTACACACTAACATTTAAAATAAACCAAAAAAAAAAAAAAACCAAAACCCTCAAGCCTGTTTTCTTTCAACTGTCCCACAGTTAGAGTCCTCTGGCAAAGCATTTATAGAGAGGTGTAATGAGAAAAATGGCAGACCCTCAAGAGATACAATGTGTTCTGAAAGTGAGTGTGTGAAAATTGACCACTTAAAGTCATTCCCCATAATCAAGGACCCTTGTTCCTTGGGTAGTCAATAAGTCAGCTGTGAGCTGATTCTTTAAGACTACAAGGCCATGTTTTTTCCCACATTTATTTATGCAACAGTTTTCAATGCCAATTGATGAATGAGCCCTTTTTATTTATTTTCTTGACAATTGTCTGGGCTAGTTTTGTGTCAACTTGACACAAGCTGGAGTCATCTGAAAGAAGGAAACCTCAAATGAGAAAATAACTCCATAAGATCTAGCTGTAGGGCATTTTCTTAATTAGTGATTGATGTGGGAGGGCCCAGCCCATTGTGGGTGGTGCTATCTCTGAGTAGTGGTTCTGGACAGTGGTGGTGCTTTTAATCCTAGCACTCCAGAGGCAAAGATGGGCAGATCTCTGAGTTCAAGGCCAGCCTGGTCTACAGAGTAAGTTCCAGTACAGCCAGGGATACACAGAGAAACTCTGTGTTGAAAAAAAAAAAAAAAATAGCCGGGCAGTGGTGGCGCACGCCTTTAATCCCAGCACTGAGTTCGAGGCCAGCCTGGTCTACAGAGTGAGTTCCAGGACAGCCAGGACTACACAGAGAAACCCTGTCTCGAAAAACAAAAAACAAACAAACAAACAAACCAAAAAAAAGATAAATAATAAAGAAATCTGTATCTTTCAATACAAGTTCTCTTTTCTGCAGTGAGAATGTTCAGTTATACTATTCTTTTTAAATCTTCTATTTTAAGATACATTGCATGGATAGAGGTGTAGATTGTATTTGCAAGATCTGGAGTTTGAACTCTAGCATTACAAAAGAAAGAAATTTTAAAAATTAAAAAATAATAATAAAAAAGCATTTCAGAGCTACTGTAACAACATCATCACAAACAACAATAAGAAATGTATAACTGGGCACAGTGGCTCAAACCTACAGTCCCAGCATGTGGGAGGCTGAGGCAAGAGGGTTGAGTGTGCGGTCTGCCTGAAATACACTGTGAGGCCCGGGGAGCCTAGGCTACAGAGTGAGACTTTATATGAAGAAAGCAATGCTGAGTTGGTACCATGACCCATACAAGCTCAACATCTAAGTTCAAAGTCCAGAACCCACTGTGGAAACATAGAACAGGCTCCCACAACAGCTTCTACTCTCACAAGTATGTGAAGCTCACGTGCACACACCAGCTGAGGTAGCACATGTCTATAATACCAGAACTTAAGAGGCAAAAGCATGATTAAATTTGAGGCCAACCTCAGCTATACAGCAACTTCTAGACAGACATGTCTATATGGGAAGACCTTGTCCCATCAAAAACAAAAGCGGTGGTGGTGCTTGCTTTTACTCTCAGCACTTCAGAGGCAGAAGCAGGCTGATATCTGAAGTCGGGGACAGCCTGGTCCACAGAGTGAGTTCTGGACCTTCAGCGATACACAGAGAAACTCTTGAAAACAAACAAACAAATGAAAAACCCAAAGAAACAAACCAAACAACGAAGACAAAGGCTGGTGTTGTGGCTTAGTTGTTTGGGTGCTTATTCGGTATGCATAATATCCTAGCTTCAACTTCTTGTACCACAATGATACATATCTGTTATCCCAGCACTCAGGACATGGAGACAGGAAGATCAGAAGTTCAAGGTCACCCTCCATTGCCTAGGAAGTCGAGGCCAGCCTGAAATACGTAAGACCCTGCCTCAGAGAAATAGACAATGAGATTAAAGATATCTTTGTAGTTATTTTTGTCCTTAGACTATATCTCACTAAAGAAGGAAAAATACAGAATATTATGTTCTAAAACTTGATGCAGGGAACGGTGTGCACTTGTAGTCTCCGATAGCTACTTGAGAGATGAAGACAGAAAAATCACAAAAGCCTGGAGGGTTAAAAAAGCCACTCACAACAGCATAGTGAGACCCCGATCATCTAAAATAAGAAAGTGAATAAATGAATATTAGTGGAAAACTACTTAGTTTCTTCCATAATTAGGTCAGGGTAATATATGATAGTTCTCCAAAGAAACAAACTTTTGGGATGCCAAGGCAGAAGGTCACTACAAGTCTGAAGCTGCCTCGGGCTTCTAGTGACCTTTAGTCTAGTTAGGAATACAGAGGGAAACCCTGTCTCAAACGAAAGCAAACACCTGACAGGTTCGGACATTGGTGTTGGAGGGACTGAGCATAAGGATTTGCTGTTGTCTGTAAGTGGGGGAGCTAGGAGAGTCTTGTGTTATTTATCCGCACTATGACAGACAACAAGGGACTTACAGGCTGCCGCTGCTGCTACATCCTGAAATCTCAAAGCTTAGAAGCAGATGTTCTACCACTGGCAAAAAGCAGAGCTGGACATCCCAGTGCTGGACATTCCAGGTCAGGAAGGAAGAAAAAGCTAGGCTTTGTGGCGCACACCTTTAGTCCCAGGACTCAATCGTGGAGACAGAGACAGGAGGATCTCTGTGAGTTTGAGGCCAGTCTGGTCTACAAGGCAAGTCCAGGACAGCCAGGGCTACACACAGAAACACTGTCTTGGGAAAGAAGGAGGAGGGGGTTAGGAAGATGAGGAGGAGAAGGGGGAGGAAGAGAAACAGAGGAAGAGGAGGAGGAAGAAAAGGAGGAGAAAGGGAAGAAAAGGAAGGGAAAGGAGGAGGAGAGAAAGAGGAAGAAGAAGGAATCTGCTCTTTCCCTGCCATCACGTGTGTCCCAACCCACATTGCTGCATGGTGCTGCTTACCTTGAGGACAACAAATCTGCTGATCCTAGAAGCAACCCTACAGATGTAGCCAGAGAGTGATCCACAGGCAACTGAAATCTCTTCACTTTGCCATTTGACATATACAGCTACATATCACAGTTAGCTTAGGGTAACGGTTTGATTTATTTTTATTTTTACTGAATTTTAAAGTTTGGGTTTTATCACCTTGTTCTGACTTTCAGAATATTCAGCACTCCCTAGGCAGAGACAGGTGGCTCTCTATGAGTTAGCAGCTAGCCTGGTACACAAAAAGAGTTTCAGGACAGCTAGGGCTACATAGTGAGACACTGTTTCAAGTTAGTTTTTTTATTTGATTCAGAAATTGTAAGTATAAAACAAGACTTACCCTGACCCATTCCTCCCCACCCTTGACCACCCACAAAAAAAGCCAATTTTATTCTGTAACCTTTGTTTCTCTTTGAAAAAACAGCAAATACGTATGTCAAGATACTTAAAGGAGGGCTGGAGGGGTGGCTCAGTAGTTAAGAGCACTGACTGCTCTTTCAGAGGACCTGAGTTCAATTCCCAGCAACCATATGGTGGCTCACAAACCATCTGTAATGGGATCTGATGCCCTCTTCTGGTGTGTCTGAAGACAGTGACAGTGTACTCATATAAATGAAATAAATAAATCTTAAAAAAAAAAAAAGGTGCTTGGGGGAACCACCTGTAGCTTCCTATCATCTCCTTCTTTTTTCTTTTTTTTCTTTTTCTTTTCTTTTTTTTTTTTTTTTTTTTTTTTTTGGGTTGGTTTTTTCGAGATTTTTTTTTTTTTTTTGAGACACGGTTTCTCTTATAGCCTGGGCTGTCCTGGAACTCACTCTGTAGACCAGGCTGGCCTCGAACTCAGAAATCCGCCTGCCTCTGCCTCCCAAGTGCTGGGATTAAAGGCGTGGGCCACCACTGCCTGGTTTCATCTCCTCCTTCTTACACAATATGACACAAAACATAGCTCCTTCGTTCTTTTCTCTGAAGCCCCTCTACAGCTGGATGAATCAAGAACTGAGTCCCCTCATGGACAGCAGTGGCTCAGGGTCCCCAGGTCAGTGGAATGAATGACTGGAGCAAGACAGCCAAATCAAAATTTGCCACCTAGCTGAGAAGCACACCCTCTGTCTAGGTCCCTGTGTCCAGTCCAGTTCAGGACCAGGTGCATGAATGCCTGTCTGAATCATCTAATGTACAGAGCTACCCATGTCTGACCTCAGTGAGCAGTCTACAGGCAGGACACCTGGTCAAGTAAGAATCTCAGGTCCTGTTTGATACACAAAAGAGACCATGTCATTTCTTCATTAAATATGCCCAATGGCCAGATGGTAGTGGTGCAAGCCTTTAATCCCAGCACTCAGGAGGCTGAAACAGGCAGATCTCTGAGTTTGAAGGCAGTCTGGTCTACAGAGTGAGTTCCAGGATGGCCAGGCCTATACAAAGAGACCCTGCCTTTGTACACACACACACACACACACACACACAGAGAGAGAGAGAGAGAGAGAGAGAGAGAGAGAGAGAGAGAGAGAGAGAGAGAGAGAGACAGACAGACAGACAGACAGACAGACAGACATATGTTTCCAGGGGTCAGGCTACAAGAATAGTCAACCCACTGCTTAGGGACCTGTTCAGCTTCAGGTGTCTCCTGTGAGAGAAGAAGCCTTCTCCCAGCTACTGAAAGAAGGAAGAGCCTGAGAGCTGGACCTGCTCCTCAGCCTTATCTGTCTCTGCTTTAACTACTTCTGAGCATGAATCTAGCATCCTTTTTGAGGATACCTTCCTCCTGCTGCCAGCCCATCTCCCTCCTCCTTCCTCCTGCCAGCAGCTAGACAGCTGTTCCAAGGATCTGCTTTGAATTAAAGTGATATGGCCCTTTAAGAGAAGCATCCGCAGCCTCCAGCGCTGAAAGGTTCCCAGTGGCAAGATCTGAGAGTTTGTTTCTGTCTCCCCAGAGGCCACGTGCAAGCCTGCCGGAGGATCACAGGGTTGGAAAGAGGGAGCTGGAGGTCACATGGCACCCGGCCTCACTGGCCTGTAGAGTCTGTTGCTTCAGGCACCTGGGGGCCAGCAGCTGAACAGCTGAGAGAGAGTTTGGTACCAGCCTGCAGCTCTTAGGACATCTGCTAGCAGCTTTGTCCATTCAGGATCAAGGACATATGCTAGGTATCTCAGGGTGCTCCATAGGGCACCCCAAGAAGTTCTACAGATAAGCAGTGACCCCTTTCCAGGCTTACACCCTTCCTCCCAGCTTGGGAATGTGTCTACCCTAGTGAGCCTCCAGTTAGCCCATGTCACTGCAAGCCAGCATCCAGCAGGGTCCTCCCACTGGTCTGTCTGCGGGGCAGGAGTTGGGGGGGGGGGGAGAGGGGAAAGGGAAATGGGCTAGGACAGGCCTTAGCTGCAGAGGTCCCGGTAGGAACAGGTACTGCAGAGACATCAGTAAGGTCCAAGGTACCTCAGTGCTCTAAGCAGCTGATGCTGAGTCTCCCTATACTGATTCACCAGTGAGGGGCTGTAGGGCCTCGGTCTCAGGACCGAGTGAAGGAGCTCTGACTCTGAGGATCAGCAACACAGTTCTTTCTGCCAACTGGCTGCAAAGCTACTCAATGCTACCTTCAGATGGCCACCTGTTTTCCAAGAGCCTGAGCTGAGAATCTCAGGGAGATCAGTTCTCAACAGCAAGCTAAAGAGCTTGTCCTCCTTAGTGAAGTGCTTTCCTCCAGCCCAGAGGAAGTAAGCTAACGAATATGGGTACAGATAGGAAGGCTTTGGGGAGAAACTAAAAGAGGCTTAGTTTCAGGGTCTTCCTGGCTTTGAGCCCCAGCACAGACAAAGAGCTAGAGGTGGGATCTTCAGAGCTTCCCCTCAGACCAGGCTACAGGACAAGAGGCTATCCTGCCCAGATTTCTTGCTCACTTAGGCCTCAGAGGCCAGCAGCTGGAGTGCAGAACCACCCAGATGGCCCATGTGAAGCCTGGTGGCTGAGACCAGTATATAACAGCTGGGCCCCAGACAGCAGAAGGTAGCAGCTGAACCACGGAGCTGGGTAAGAGTGCAGGCTGGGGGCTGGGAATAGATACAGGGAGGAGGCCAATCCCACATCCGGGCAAGGGAACTGGGTCCGGAGTTGCTGGACATGCTAGTCCCTGCTGGCTCAGCCCTCTAACCAGGTCATTCATCTGTTGGATCCCACAGAAGGTCTCAGATGGGACTCATGTGCTACCATTTGCCTCTGCCATGCACTCCTTCTTCCCAGCACTGGAGATCAGCTTAACCCAGACCTTAGCTCTTTTGTGAAATGTTCCATCTTGGCTCCTCCTTCCCAGGAAGGGCTCTGCCTGACTAGGTAAGGGCTGTAACTCTTGGTACTTAACTCTATGTTTATCTGTCCTTCTCCCCAGAACCCAGAACAAAACCCTGAACTCCTAATCTGTTCTTGAGGTATCGTTCTGAAAATGCATAGTACCCTGCTCCAGGCTCCTTTGTTACTGGGCACGCACTAGATCTGAGCTAGACAGATGCACCCACCGCCAGTTCTAATGGGAGCCAGGCAAGAACAACAGGCAGGGCCAGGCAGTACACATCTCAAAAATGCAGTGGAGCAGCCAAGAGTGGGGAAAGGGACAGCCCTTGTCTAGTATCTGATGTGTTGAATATCACAAGGGTAACTCTAAGGGAAGCCATCCTAGCAAGGTGACTTGTAACACTGTCCCAAGTCCGACTCACCCTCCCAGTCCACAAGCTTTCTGTACATAGGACCTCAGACCACCCTATTCCCTGAGGTACCACCAATACTCACCATGACAGCTGTCGTCCATCACATGTTCATTGAGACCGCACCCTGCCCCCGGCAACCTGTCTCGATTGGTGTGGACAGTGAAGCAGATATTTTATAGGAAAGGAACGAGAGCTCAGAGACCCGCAGGCCAGCATTCCAATACAGAAAGAAGCTCCCTACCCCTACCCCGATCCCAGTTTGAAATCCAGCTACGAAGAGAATTGTGAAGAAGACCAGCCTGCAGTATCCCAGTCAACCTGTTCTCCTGGCTTCAGGCTTGGTCCAGCTACTCTTGTCCTGTGCCAAGCTGCTGTCAAACTTGGTGGCTTATGTTTGTTTTGAAGCAAGGTCTCTGATAGCATATATCAAACTCTATGTAACTGAGGCTGGCCTTAAACCCTGATCCTGATGGTGTGCATCAGTACTACAATTTTTGGACTTTTTTAAAAAGGCAAAATTCAAGCAACGGGGACCTAATGCTTGGAAGTGTCACAACTCCACAACATTTAGTAGACCTACAATTGCTGCAGCCATCCCCACAGTTTCAGAATATCTTCATCATCCCAAAGACACAAGCACACCTGTCAGCAGGCACTCCTTAATTCCCTAATCTTCGCGGTCTCCTGGCAGCCTATGGTGTGGCTTTGTCCCTGTGAATTCACCCTTTCTGGGCATATCATGTCTATAGAACCACACAGCATGAACCCTTTGTACCTGGGTTGTCTCACTCAGCATAGTGTTTTTAAGACTGTAGCATAGGTCAGAACTTCCTTTTTATAGCTGAAGCTCTTCCCACTGTAGAAAGAAACCAAACTGGTGGGCTTTTGAGCAGCGTCTACCTTTTAGCTATTGTGAATTGCACTGCTCTGAACACTTGCGTGCCAGCTTTTGTTTGAACACCTGTTTCCAATTCAAGGTCTGTACCTAGGAGTGGAGGTGCTGGGTCAGATGGTGATGTCCTGTTGGACTTATAGAGGGGCCACTCAACGGCCATTCGGTAACACCCTCAGCAGCACCCAGAGATCTGGTTTCTTCTCACCCTCACCAATGCTTGTTATTTTGCATGTTTTTGCTCGTATCCACACAAGTTGGCAAGAAGCAGTGTCTGATGTGGTGCTGGTGAATCTTCCATAAGGTGGCGAGGGTTACAATGGCCTCAGGTTTTGGTATCGATGAACTGAAAGCAGAAATATCTAGGGTCTTTCTTAGAGAACCTGAATTCTGGAAAGATTTCCCCACACTTAGGATACTGAAAACTCTGGTGCAGAGAACACACGCATAGTCGGCCTCAGGGGAACATAAAATCAGCCTGTTTAAGATAGGAGAAGGACAGGGGTTTATGCAGGGCCCATAGCAGACACTTCTAAGGAGAGAGGGAAGAATGGGAGGGAGTGCAGGGATGTTAAGGGAAGTTTTGGTTGGAACCCCTTTTTCTGCTACTAGTGTTAAATAAACCAAACACAAGCTCATTATGGTTTGATGTGCAGACTAAATCACGTTACTGCAAAGACCAGAGAGTAGAATATGCATGTCCTTGGCTTGCTCTGGAATTTCTTTGGCAATCATAACCACCACCCCGCTGAGCACTTTCATGCTTGGGCTCCTGTAATCCCACAGCCACCCTTCAACAGACATACGGTCACTGCCTCACTTTAAAGAATAGGAAACGGAAGCACAAAGAGAGGTCACGGGCCTTGCCCAAAATTTCCCCACCAGGAAATGGCTCAGGGCCAGGGATTGGCAGCCTAGCCCTGTGCAGCATGTCACCCAGCTGGAAGTTAGCATTTCTCTGCTGAGAGATGGAATAACAGCCTCCTAGGGTAGGAGTCTTCGAGTGTAGGTTCTTGCTCAATGCGTCTATTCTAGTAGCCTTGGCTACCAAAGATAAAGGCTTTAAAAGAACATCTCAGAATGATGGCACTGCTGCCCTTGGCCAGTCCCAAGCACAGACTTTAAGCTGGTCCAACAACAGAGAGATAGCAAATATGGATTTTTTTTCTTAACTTTTTAAAAGTTATTATTTGTATGTGTATGGGTGTTTGGCCTGCACATATGTATCTGTGCACCAAGTGTGTGCCTGGTGCCCAAGGAGGCTAGATAATGGCTTTGTAGTCCCTGGAAATAGTTATAGACAGTTTGAGCCACCATGTGGATTCTGGGAATTGAACTTGGGTTCTCTGTGAGAGCAGCAAGTGCTCTTACCCACTGAGCCATCTCTCCAGCCCAAAGGTGAGCTACCGAATGAGTAGAGCTTGGTGCTTCTCTCAGCTCCTCTGAACTCAGTTCCCATCTGGAAACATAATACACATCAGGTGCCCCCATGAGCAAACTCTTGTGTGCTTTCCCCTGAGTGGTCCCAGCACATCAGACCTGCAGGCAGACTCATTTTGGGTTCTGTAGTTTACCCTTCTCTTTGGCTTCTCACTGGATCTTAGGAGAGCTGGCCTGCTGTGAAAATATATATATATATATATGGAACTTGCTTCCTGCAGCTCAGCCTGGAGATCAGCAACATGTTGGTTCTGCAGCACAGGTGGCATCCTTCCTGACTCCTCCCTAAGACGCCTCCCTAGGAGTTGCAGCAGGTACCCACTAGATGAAGCAAGCTCCTCCTGTCATGAATTAGAATGAAGGCTGTAGGAGCCTTGTCTGAGGTTTGGACCCTTGTCCGGAGGCAGGTGTGCTTCCTGTCTCTAGAAAAAATATTACCAGACTGCAGGCAGAAGGTAGAGAAAAAACAAGCGGCTGGCTTGTGGTGCACTTAAGGTGGGTATGCTTGGTTTTGTGCAGCCAGTTTTACCACCGCCATCAGTCCCACTCTCGCGACTTTTAACTATTTACTCATTTATTTAACTTTAGAAGTTCACTGTGTAGCCATGGCTGGCCTAAAACTTGCAGCAATCTCCTGGTCTGTAAGTTCCGCGCATGCCAAAGTTGGCTCCCAGTTTTGATTTCTGACAGGAATTTCATTCTCGCTGGTCACCTGAGCCTCGGGATGTGTGGAGGAGGTGGTTACACTAGGTGAGGTGACTTGGCAGATGCAAGGAGGTCTCCTCCAAACTGCCAAATTCTCTGATCCTCAGCTCTCTTCTCCTCCAGTGGCGTCTGGGGCAGGGAGAGGTTCTTAGTGGTCTTCTTCATGGGGTGCAGCAGCAAGGGGCTTTACACCAAAGCCGACCAACCCTGTTAAGTAGCAGTACCGCCTCTGACCTACATGTCTTCTAACATCTGCGGGCTCCGGCACAAGATGGGGAGACTCTTCAGCGGGTTGAAGTCACACGTCCGATCCTTCCTGCAGGTCGACCCCGAAAGCCGGGCCTTGGGCCCCACCTGTCCGCTCCTCGCAAAGGCCCCCCCTGCGCCGCTACTACCGGCCCCTCGGCGCGGAGCCCTGTGTCCGCCGCCGCTTTGATCCCGGGGGCCCCGCTGGATAAAAGTCTCCAGCGGCTCTACGCCAGCGCCAGAGAAGGAGCGCAGCGCAGCCGGGCGCACCAGCGGGATAACGCAGCTCCAGCAACTACGAGGACCTACGGTGAGCGCAGGACTCTGGGCGGTGCGAAGTGTGCGGAGGGGGCGCGAGTGCGAGTCTCCCACGAACGCACTGAGCTCGGGCGCGAGAGGGAAGGCCCCAGCGGCTCCAGTTGAAGGTTCGCTCCCTGCGCCCTGACCCGTCGGGCCGGGCAGCTGCGCAATCCGCAGGGCGCCCCCGGTGCGGAAAGGCCTCTTCCTCCCGGCCCCCGGGGCGCTCCGAGGGCGGGGGTGGTGGCGCCGAGCTGGCCGCGGAGAATGGAGCTGCCCGGGGCCAGCCCGGCCGCGCTGCCCCCCACGGAGCCGGGCCCGGAGCGCCTCCGGCGGCCGCAACGGGTTAGTCCAGGCCCCTCCGTCAGGCTTGTGGTTTGGGAAGAAAAGGCTAAGCCTCCGCCAAGAAAAGAGTGAGCGCAGCCCCCTCCCCCTCGCCGCGCCCGGGCGGTGGCGGCACTTCTAACGCGCGGGCACCCGGGCTGCCGCGGCCCCCGCAAACTACGCCCAGCTCGGCCCCCGCCGCTCATTGGCGCGGGCCCGAGCCAGCGCACCCAGAGTCTGCATTGCCCTCGGCCGGCTACGCGCGGAGCCCGAGCTGCGGAGGCCGGTGGCGCCCGACTCCAGAGCCTCGACGCCGAGAGCCCACCCGGCCGCCCGGGGCAGGGACAACGCGCGGGAGCCCGGGCCGAGGAGCAGCAGTGTCTTGCTCGTCCCCTGGCCCGGCGCCCCGAGCAGCCGACGCCTCACGGCCGTCTGCTCTCCGCAGGTGGCCACAGGCCGGAGTGACATTGCCATGGGCGGAGAGGTGCGCGTGCTGCTGCTGCTGGGCCTGCTGCACTGGGTTGGGGGCAGCGAGGGCAGGAAGACCTGGAGGCGCCGTGGCCAGCAGCCACCCCAGCCGCCGCCCCCGCCGCCGCCCCCGCAGCGGGCTGAGGTGGCGCCGGGCGGGCAGCCGGTGGAGAGCTTCCCGCTGGACTTCACGGCAGTGGAGGGCAACATGGACAGCTTTATGGCGCAAGTCAAGAGTCTGGCACAGTCCCTGTACCCCTGCTCTGCGCAGCAGCTCAATGAGGACCTTCGCCTTAACCTCCTGCTGAACACGTCGGTGACCTGCAATGACGGCAGCCCCGCCGGGTAAGGCCGGCGCTGGGCAGGACCCCGGGAGGCTGTCAACCTGGCTTGGCTGGCCCCACCGGTGCTCCGCGCCTGGCTCGCAATCATCCCATCACTGGTGGCGCTCGCATCCTTTGCCTCCCCGCGCGCGCACAAACGCGGAGACTGCACTGGACCCTTCCTATTTTCAGTGGCTGATCTGGTCCCTAGAGGAAAGGGTTCCCACTCGGGCATCTAGAGCTGCTAGCCCTGGGGAGAGCCTGGCTTGGAGCCTCCCAAAGCGGGGGAGGGGGCAGCTCTTGAAGCTCTGGTCCGAGGCCAACTCAGGTGCTGACCTCTTGGCCACCGTGCACCCGCCTTTGAAAGTTCAGGTCGTCGGACAGAAAAAGAGACTGCAGTCCCAGAGTGGCCATGTCTCCAATAGAAAGAGGCAACACTAAATGACAGGAAGTTTCTGTCTCAGGGTTCCCTCTGAGCATAGCAGATTGGCTCGGGACAGTCAGGAATCCGAGCACGGGAGCAAGGAGGTGGGCACAAGAGGGACCGAAGGCTCCAGGTGCCGCATTCACACAGGCACTCGGCTTTGAAGTAGTAGAGGACACAGGTGAAGCTGGGAGGTCAGAAGGGTCTCTGGATGCCCACGCACTCAGTTGATCCATGTTAGTCTGGGCCTTGATAGGAAGCTGTAGCTCTGCCTGGGTGGCTCTTGCATCTCCTCCTCGCTGCGCTCCTTAGCACTACCGGTTTCTGGGCCTCTAGCCCTGGCATATTTCTCATTATTCAAGTGCCACTGCGTGCTCGAGAGTGCACCTCTTCGACAGTCACCGGCGCCAGGGTTAATGCGGGTCTCATGCGGGGCGGGCTGTGGGAATTTTCCACGGACCACACGACCCTCCATCCACCCACCCGCTGTCGCCACCTCTGGGGAATCAGTGGGGTTTCACCAACTTGTGCGTTCAGTTTGCGATTGGCTGCGGGCGCCCCCGCGCGGCTGTGGTGAGCTCCAGACAACAGGTGGAATGACCCTTTCAGCACCGAAGTGGGAAAAGAGGGCTGAGGATTCTGGTTTGGGGATGAGGGTAGAGAAAGAAAGTGGCTCAGATATCACCACCTGACAGCATGCTTTGTGCGCCTTTTCTGCAGCTACTATTTGAAGGAGTCCAAGGGCAGTCGGCGGTGGTTACTCTTTCTGGAAGGTAGGATACAGGGGCTGAGGTGTGGGGCAGGAGGGGTCTTCTGGACTCGTGGAACGGAGCCTGATGCCTGTGCCTGCAGGCGGCTGGTATTGCTTCAACCGGGAGAACTGTGACTCCAGATACAGCACCATGCGGCGTCTCATGAGCTCCAAAGACTGGCCACACACACGCACAGGTCAGCACCATAAGACCGGCTTGGTCTGGTGGAAGTAGCAGAATAGTCAGATTCTCCTAGTTAGGTCTTCTAGGAAGGACCCATTTACCCCTGGAACCCCATCCCAGACCCCGAGTCACTAAAGCCATGGAGATCTCCTCTTGGTACGATAACTAAGTCTATCCACCCTCCCGTCATTCCCTACCCGTGCACCTCCGGTCAGGGCTATCAAGAAGCAAGTCCCCATACCTGCATATCCCCTTCCTGTTTCCCCAGGTACTGGTATTCTATCCTCTCAGCCAGAGGAGAACCCTCACTGGTGGAATGCCAATATGGTGTAAGAGAGCATGGGTTTCCCTTGGGGGGGGGGTCCGTCCTGGGAGAGTCTTTCCTGGAGTGGTCCTTCCTATGGAGTGCTTTGAATGTGGGGATTCATTCTTGGGGGGCTGACCTTTGTAGGGGGTCGTATTTGGGGTGATCTTTAATAGAAGGCTTGGTTCTTCCTGGGGTTGATGATCCTTCTTGGAGAGACCTTCTTGCGGAGGTCCTTCCTAAGGGCCCTGTTTTAGGAGATATCCTTTCTAGCATTTCTTCTTGGGAGAATGATTCTTCTAGGGGCTCCCTTTCCTGAGGGGCAGGGTTCTATTCTAAAGAGGACCTTCCTAGGGAGGTCCTTCTTGAGGGTCTTATCCTGGGCAGCATTTTTCTTGGGGTTTTTCATGGTAGATTTGGACAACAGAGGGTGATGGTGGGCTCACCTGATCTCTGTTACAGCTTCATCCCCTACTGCTCCAGTGACGTCTGGAGTGGGGCTTCACCCAAGTCTGAGAAGAGTGAGTTCCTGGCTTCCCATCACATTAAGACAGGGCAGGGTGGTGAGACTTGTGGGAAAATATAGACTTTCTCAGCCTGTTTGTAGCATGCCTTAGGATTCCTGCTTGTCTGTGGCTCACCTGGCCACTGAGGGACCTGCTAGCAGGGCTTCCTGCCTGCGAGCCTCATCACCACCACCACCCCCAGTCTACCCTATCCCCTATCCCATCTCTGGAAAGAGCCCAAGCCCATCCTCCTGCCTCATGGAGTAGGAGATCTTGCCCTGAGTCTAACCTCACCTAAAGCTACCCCTTCTCCATGTAGATGAGTATGCTTTCATGGGCTCCCTCATCATCCAGGAGGTGGTACGAGAGCTCCTGGTCAAAGGGCTGAGTGGGGCAAAGGTGCTGCTGCTGGCTGGGAGCAGGTAAGCACAACAGGCCCCAGGGAGGAGGACTTTGTATGGAGGGAGCAAGGGGTTTGTTGTGGCAGCTCTGGAACATGGGCAGGATGGAGTGTGTGGGGGAGAACCCGGAAGGTAACCACCTGCAGGTCTGGAATGTATCCTCACAGAGCCCTACTGGCTCCAGCCCCTACTGGAAGATCAGCCTCATTTGGGGCAGCTTAGCGGTCTGGCCTCAGAATGTTCTGTAGCTGGGAACTGTTTAGAGAATGCTTCTGGACTCTCAAGATTGTTGGGCTGCAGCCGCCTAGATAGTGGTCAGGTGTGCTCTGATGTCCCTTCTTCAGGATGCAGTGTCGGGGAAGGGTGGGGTGATGCCGACTGGTCAGTGACCGTGTTCCAGTAGGAACACAGAATGCTTTGACTGGATGAGGGAGCTCGATACACTGGAGTTTATCTTCTTCTTCAGATAAGGAAACTGATACAGGAGGAAAGAGGGAAAGGAAAGTCAGCTCTGTGTTCTGGCTGTCTTAGCTGTGGGCCAGTGCTTAGAACTCTACCAGTCCTCTGCCTCCAGACTGTGAGGGAGAGAGACCCCTGTGTCTTGCCCATGGACAGACAACATGGCTACAGTCAGAATATATGGTTCAGAGGCAGTGTTTCCTCAGGACTAGGGCTGGGGCTAACCCAGCTCTGGGTGGACAGCAAGCACCCCACCCCAGCCACTTGGCCTCATGTCTGGCCTTCCCTCAGCGCTGGGGGCACCGGGGTGCTGTTGAATGTAGACCGCGTGGCTGAACTGTTGGAGGAGTTGGGCTACCCATCTATCCAGGTGCGGGGCCTGGCTGACTCAGGCTGGTTCCTGGACAACAAACAGTACCGAAGATCAGACTGCATTGATACTATCAACTGTGCACCCACAGAGGCCATCCGCCGTGGCATCAGGTGCCCTGGGATGGGGAGCCCAGACCCCAAGCCAAAACCCTGTCTAGCACAAAGGGCCTGGGGTGACATAGCATCTTAAAGGGAGGAGTGCCCCAGGATCACACAGTCTAACCTATGATTGTGCTGCAGGTACTGGGGTGGAATGGTCCCAGAACGCTGCCAGCGCCAGTTCAAGGAAGGAGAGGAATGGAATTGCTTCTTTGGCTACAAAGTATACCCGACTCTGCGCTGTGAGTGGCCATTCAGAGGAGGCATTTGGGAAGTGGTGGGATATCCTGAATTGTACACCAATCCTGAAATTACAGACGTTAGACCAGAGACCTTATACTATTCCACAGAAGTGGTCATGCCTACAGCAGGCAAAACAATCAATCATTCCTACTTACCTGGGACTGTCCCGATTTTAGCACCAAAACTGTTGGTCCCAAGCAAACTAGCATCACTTGCAATGGCATCAGAGACAAATCCATATGCTTGCTGCCTTTCTGTATTTTGAGGCTACCAGATAGTTCCCTCAGCCCCTTTCCAAAGAATAGTGGGAAGTTTCTTCACTAGAAAAAAGAAAGGCACAGGATCATGGGCTGTTGGGAGCGTAGCTAGTCGAGAGCCTGCTAGGGTAGGATGTGAAACCTGGAGGCAGGTCAAGCTGTGCCCCATCCTCCACCCAGGCCCAGTGTTCGTGGTACAGTGGCTTTTTGATGAGGCTCAGCTGACCGTGGATAATGTGCATCTCACTGGACAGCCGGT
Organism: Grammomys surdaster; assembly: GCF_004785775.1. NCBI lineage: Eukaryota > Metazoa > Chordata > Mammalia > Rodentia > Muridae > Grammomys > Grammomys surdaster. The sequence continues at coordinate 1,236,805 of NW_021620524.1, forward strand.
TCAGGAGGGCCAGTGGCTATACATCCAGAATCTGGGCCGAGAACTGCGTGGTACACTCAAGGATGTGCAGTGAGTGTGTGCAAGGAACCTGGGGTGGGTGGCTCATGAAGTAAAGATAGAGGTCTTGAGGCTAGGCATGGTGGCACTTAGGAAGCAGAGGGAGGTGGATTTCTATGAGTTCAAGGCCAGCCTAGTCACATAGTGAGACCCCCTGCTAGATGATAAATAAATAAAATAGAGGTTTCAGATTTCGGTTATAAATCATCAGGCTTGCCTAGAACATACAAAGCCATGGGTTTAATACCCAGCACCACGTATACCCAATATGGTGATGCCTGCCTGTAATCTCAGCATCTGAGAAATAGAAAGAAGATAAGAAATCTTATCTTGGCTACATAGCCAGTTTGAGGTAGCCTGAACTATATGAGACCCATGCTAAAAAGAAAAAAGAAAGGAAGGAAGAAGGAAGGAAGGAAAGAAGGAAGGAAGGAAGGAAGGGAGGGAGGGACGGAGGGAGGAAGGGAGGAAGAGAGAGAGAGAGAGAGAGAGAGAGAGAGAGAGAGAGAGAGAGAGAGAGAGAAGAACGTGGCAGACGATTTGTGTGCTCAAGCCTCCTGCTACTGCCTAGCAGACTCTGGCTGGATGAGGTGTACATGAAACAGGTTTGAGAAGCCCAAAGGCCAAGGGTCGGTCAGCATGGAGCATGTGGGTACTGGAGCCAAGGCCAGGGCAGTTGAGAAGCTGGCCAGACACAGCAGAAGGAAGGGCTGCTTATCTGGAAAAGCTTATGCTGTGGGTAGGACTCAGGCTGATTGTCTCCCCACCAGGGCCAGCTTTGCCCCTGCCTGCCTGTCACATGAGATCATCATACGGAGGTCAGTATCTCCCACAGGTTCTCGGTAGCTTACATACGGAGTTCTAATTCCATATCCCTCTTTAAGCCCCTCCCAAACCAGTAGGTGCCTTTTCATGACACCCTTCTGGAAGCTCTGTGTAAAGTGGTTCTTTCTGGGCCCTCCAAAGCTACTGCACCAGCTGTATGACTGAACTGAAATGTAGCCCCAAACAATGACAGCAATGGCTTTGATGACCCACACCTGGGTTCTTTCTACAGCTATTGGACGGATGTCCAGGTGAAGGGGACCTCACTGCCCCGGGCACTGCACTGCTGGGACCGGAGCTTCCACGACAGCCATAAGGCCAGCAAAACCCCCATGAAGGGCTGCCCTTTCCACCTGGTAGACAGCTGCCCCTGGCCCCACTGCAATCCCTCATGCCCTACCATCCGGGACCAGTTCACAGGGCAAGAGATGAACGTGGCGCAGTTCCTCATGCACATGGGCTTCGATGTGCAGACAGTGGCTCAGCAGCAGGGGATGGAGCCCAGCAAGCTGCTAGGGATGCTGAGTAGTGGAAACTAGAGGTTCCCTGCAGAGGAGGTAGTACTGAGGGGCTGGTCCACTCGCTGTCCCAGGGTGACTCACCTCTACTTCTAGGTCCTTCTGCCTTCCCAGGATCCACCTGGGTGTGGGTGCCCGATGCCTATCCTCTCTCACTGCCTGGCTAGAGGAGTGGTCTGCCTTGAGCCCAGGGACCCTTCCCACCCCATCTGTTTCCCTAGCCCCCAGCCTAGCCTGGGGAGGGAGCCAGAAGCAAAGCAAGCACTGGATCCCTGAGCCTATCAGCTCAGACAGTCCCTCCCAGCCCCCAAGTGATCATGTTCTTTTGTGTTATTTTATAAAGTGACCTTTTTTTTATTACTTTAATTTTTAAAGAAAAATGGAAATTAAGAAATATATGATGGATGATATTGTTTTGTAACGTATTTTTTCTTAATAATTAAAAAAAAAAAGATAACAGAAGCTCACCCCAAGCCTTGTTTATTTGAAGACAGTCTACTCATTTTGCATGTGTTCCTAGGATAGCATGGGACCAGAAGAGGGACCAGAGGGACTTTAGCCTCTGATGCCTTCTTGAATGTCCTCTAACCTCTACTTCACATGTTAACTCCCTTCCTAAGGAGGCCCCATTCATTCATTCATGTTAGTCCCCTTCCTAAGGAGGCCCCATTCATTCATTCATTCATTCATTCATTCATTCATGTTAGTCCCCTTCCTAAGGAGGCCTCATTCATTCATTCATTCATTCATTCATTCATCCACTCATTCATTCAGCAGATACCTTGTTCCCGTTGTTGGTGATTACAGTTCATCTTGGTTTTCTTTCTTTTCTTTTTTCTTTTTTTTTTTTTTTTTCCTTTCTTGAGACACAGTCTTTCTATTGTGTAGCTCTGGCTCCCTTGGAACTCACAGAGACCAGCCTGCCTTTGCCTCCCAAGTGCTGAGATGAAAAGCTTATACCACCACACCAAGAAAGCTTTTCTTTTTAGAATTATTTTATGCATATGAGTGTTTTGCCTGTGTGTACGTATGCGCACAGTGTGCATGCCTGGTGCTTACAGAGGTCAAAAGGGCACCAGGTATCCTGGAACTGGTGGGTACTGGGAATATGGCTTAGTTGGTCAAGTGCTCAGCACACAAACGTGAGGATCAGTTGGGTGTGGTCGTAGACTCCTCTTAGCCCAGTACCTAGGAGGCAGAGGCAGGTGTGTTTTTGAGTTCCGGGACAGCCAGGACTACACAGGGAAACCTTGTATTGAAAAACAAAAACATAGGGGGCTGGTGAGATGGCTCAGCGGTTAAGAGCACTGACTGCTCTTCTAGAGGTCATGAGTTCAAATCCCAGCAACCACATGGTGGTTCACAACCATCTGCAATGAGATCTGATGCCCTCATATGGGTGTCTGGAGACAGCTATAGTGTACTTACATATAATAAATAAATAATAATAAAAAACAAACAAACAAAAAAAGAAAAACAAAGACATAGCTGGGCGGTGGTGGTGCACGCCTTTAATCCCAGCACTTGGGAGGCAGAGGAAGGCGGATTTCTGAGTTCAAGAGTTCGAGGCTATCCTGGTCTACAGAGTGAGTTCCAGGACAGCCAGGGCTACACAGAGAAACCCTGTCTCGAAAAACCAACCACCCCCCCCAAAAAAAAACCCAAAAACAAACAAACAAACACAATGACCAGAGTTTGTTCTTTGGTACCCATAATGGAGATGGTGGCACATAATATATATAATCTGAGCTTGGGGGAGACAAAGAAGAAAAATGGATCCGTAGGGTTTGTTGGCTAGCAAGCTTGACCTAAAGAGTCCCAGGTCCCAGTGAAAGAGAGATTCTAAGTCAAAAAGAACATTAACAGGGGGTGGGGCTCACCTTTAACCTCAGCACTAAGGAGACAGGCAGGCAAATCTCTGTAAGTTCAAGGCCAGCCTTGTCTTCAGAGTGAGTTCCAGAACAGACAGGGATGTACATGGAGGAAAACCTATACTAAAACAAAACAAAACAAAAAATAGGAAATGTGTAGTTAGATTTCACACAAGGGGCCAGAGCTATGGCTCAGCAGTTAAGAGCAGTTGCTATTCTTCCTGAGGAGCAGTGTTGGGTTTCCTGCACCCACATAGCAATGCATCTGTTACTCCAGTTCCAAGTCTGATGCCCTCTTCTGGTTTTCAGTGGCTGCTGCATACACGTGATACACATGAACCAAGATGCTATTCTCGGTTGTCAACTTAACTTCACTGGACTGACTAAAACCCAAGTGATTAAGTACACTGTGAGAGTTTGCTTATTTGTTGAGACAGGGTCTCTCTGTGTATCCTTGGCTGTCCCAGAGCTCACTCTGTAGACTAGGCTGATCTCTGCCTCAGGGATTAAAGTCCTGGGATTAAAGACATGAGCTACCACTGTCTGCTATGAGGGTATTTTTCTCACTTAATTCATTTGATGCGGGAAGACCCATTTTTAATCCAGATCTTTTGAGATGGGAAGATCTACCTTTAATCTTGGCACACCTTCAAACTGCTCTAATAAATTTCATATATGTAATTTTTAAAATAACAAATACATAAATAAACAGGCCTGAAGACCTAGGCGAACACTGCATCTCAGTAACACATGTTATGTTTAGAGAATCTCACAAGTATCGTGGATCTGATAACCAGTATGTCTCCATTTTCAGAGCACACTGCCCATGAATCTTGGGAACACTCATAAGAGGACACATAAATAGAATATACTCTACATCTTTATGGTCGACTTCCATATGAGCCAGATATGCAGTCACAAATGATGTTCCCTCCTTGGTCTTTCTGCTAGAAGCTTTTAGTTTAGACTCAAGTCCTGCGGCCCACACTGAAGTACAGTCTGTCAAGGCCTTGGCTTGGACTCTTGAGACACCAGTGTCACTGTAACAGGGCCCCAGACCTTACCACAACAGACTCCATAATGGGTATACCATTCAGGCTATAAATCTCAGCATCACCTGCCAAAACTAAAACAGAGAGGCCTGATCCATCAAAGCCCATAATCCTGAGAAAGTCTCTAAATATACTAACCTTGCTTTTTGGCTTCTGTAGCTCCATTTCTGGCTAACTGTTCTTTTTAACTGAAGTTTGTCAACACAGGACATGGTTTTTGTGCTTAAAAGCTCACCCTGAGAAAGGCTTGGGACTACACTGGGATCTCCAACACCCAGTGTAGTTGCCAATAAAGCTAATAAAGCTAATAAAGACTTTCTATCGGCTTAAACCCATGTTTGAGAAGTCTTCTCTAGTGGATTTCTCACTACAGTCACAAAGTACAAAACAATGGGGTGGCCCACTCCAGGATAAAACACGGTGAGCCAGGAAAGTCATGTGCAATCTCTAATTCCTGATCAGATGTGAACAAACAGGCTTAGAAAGGTACAATCTTATGAATCAGTGGGGGAACTTGAACACAGTATATTTCAAGTGATTGTCCTAAACTCCTTTTATATTTTATGTGTATGGATGTTTTGCCTACAGTTATGTCTTGGCTCCATATGCATGCCTGTTACCAGGAAATGGTGTTGCATCCCCTAAGACTGGAGTTACAGAAAGTTGTGAACAGTCATGTGGGTGCTGGGAATCAAATCCCAGACTTCTTGGAGAGCAGGCAATGTTTTTAACTGTTGAGAGATCTTCCTAACTCTCTGTCCAGAAATTTTGAGTGGATTCTTTAGGGGAATAACTATGTGCTCAGGAGATGCCTGTGGACATATTGGCAGAATTAATTAATTATAAGAACAAATCACAAAGTATTAACAATTCTTCTGCTGACACTCAGGCTCAGTGGGAAAGCATTTGTCTGGTATCACTGAGGCTCTGTATTCTGTCTACAGCCGCATAAACAAATTCAGTCTTGGTTCTAGGTGATAGGCATACAGACACTGTTGGATTTTATTTTTAATGTCCTGTAGATTTAATATTTTCCTTTTGTCAGTTGAAGAGTATGAAGATCTCTCAGCACGTCGTAAACATGAGTGACTCTAGGTAAAAATATCTTTGTATTTTTCTTCTCTTTTCTTTTATTGACTGGACTTGAGCAGGCACCAGTTTTGTAGTTGTAAATTTTTTTTTTCACAAAGAAAAAACTTAAAAAGAGGGGGCTGGAGAGATGACTCAGTAGTTAAAAGGAGGAGGAAAAAGAAGAGGGAGAAGGAGAAGGAGGAGGAGGAAGAGGAAGACGAGGAGGAGGAGGAGGAAGAGAAGAGGAAGAAGAAGAAGAAGAAGAAGAAGAAGAAGAAGAAGAAGAAGAAGAAGAAGAAGAAGAAGAAGCAGCTGTTCAACGTCCTTCTGAGATGGCTCAGTGGTTAAGAGCAGTTGCTGCTTTTGCAGAGACCCTCTGGATCCCATTCCAGCACCCAGATGGTGGGTAGTTCACAACCATCCATAACTCCAGTTCCAGAGAATCCAATACCTTCTCACTTCCACGCACATGGTGCACACACATACATGTAACACTTATATACATAAAATAAGTAGATATTAGAAAAGAAAGTTCAGGGGTTGAGAGATGGCTCAATGGTTAAGGACACTTGCTCTTCTTGCAGAGGTTTTAGTTTGAAGGACCCACATGGTGCTTACAACTGTCTCTGGGCTCACAAAAGATGCACACACAAAACTCAGTCACATACAATAAAATAAAAAATCTGACTTTATTTTAATTTAATTAAAAAAAATTTTTTTTTGGAAGCAGGGTTTCTCTGTGTAGCCCTGGTTGTCCTGGAACTGTAGACCAGGCTGATCTTGAACTCATGAGATCCAACTCCCTCTGCCTCCCAAGTGCTGGGATTAGAGGCTTGTGCCACCACCATCCAGTTTAAAATAATTTTTTTTTTAGTAAAAAAAAAAAGTTCAAGGTCATCCTCAAGTATTTGGTAAGTTTGAGGTTAGCTTGGGCTGTGTGAGACCCTGTCTCCAAATTAATTAATTAACTAACTAACTAATTAATTAATTAATTAAAGAGAAATCAACAAAGGCAGAGTTGAGACGGTATTTCTTCTTTGAGGCCCCCTCCTACTCTTGGAAATTCTTTTTCAATTTTTTTTTTCTTAATAAACCTATTTTTGTTCTGCTAAAAGAAAGGAAGACTTGAGCCAGAGCAGATGACACATGTCTATAAAACAACAACAACAAAGTCTCATTTGCTTTTTACCTCCCTGTACCCTTCCCCTAGCAAACTAGACCCAGAGGTTGCTCAAAGCCTCAGCTGCGATCCCCAGAGGGCAAGCCCCTGCTCTCTGTTCAAGCCCCTCCCCCACACTGTACTGACCGGACTGACAGATGCAGGTGCGTCAGAGGCAGGAGGTGGGCGTCTAGCATCCAGTGGCGAACTAGTAGTCCGGACAGGGGCTCTTTGTGGGATGCAGGAGTCAGATGTCCCTCAGAATGGGAACTAGCATGCAGGCTGCTATTCCCGGGCTCTGATCAGTCTGTTTATTTATAGCGCTGGGGGGAGGGCTCCCAACACAGGCAGCAGAGAGGCTGTTCTGCTGCAATGTCACTGCTAACACTGCCATTGCAGACTGCCAGCACCTGCTGTTGCCGCGGAAGACAGAGGTCTCTCAGCTGGGCAGACCCCCAGGGTAGCTGGGCACAGGGTGAGGCTGGGAGGGAGAGAGCCTGATGGGCAGTACCATGGAGCCCCCAGGGGGTGCATACCTGCACTTAGGCGCTGTGACCTCGCCGGTGGGTACAGCCCGAATGCTGCAGTTGGCCTTTGGCTGTACCACTTTCAGTTTGGTTGCTCACCGAGGTGGTTTTGGGGGTGTCCAGGGCACTTTCTGCATGGCTGCTTGGGGCTTCTGTTTTGCCTTCTCAGTCCTGGTGGTAGCCTGTGAGTTCACAAGGCTCCACAGCTGCCTGCGCCTTTCCTGGGGCAATTTCACAGCAGCCTTTGCCATGTTGGCGACCCTCCTGTGTGCCACGGCCGCTGTCATCTACCCTCTGTACTTCACCCGTCTGGAGTGCCCACCTGAGCCTGCCGGATGCACGGTCCGAAACTTCCGCCTGGCAGCCAGCGTCTTCGCAGGACTCCTCTTCCTGGCCTATGCTGCTGAAGTGACCCTGACTCGGGCACGGCCAGGTCAGGTAGCCAGCTATATGGCTACAGTGTCTGGGCTCCTTAAGATCGTCCAGGCCTTTGTGGCCTGTATCATCTTTGGAGCACTTGTCCATGAGAGTCGCTACGGACGCTACGTGGCCACACAGTGGTGTGTGGCGGTCTACAGCCTGTGCTTCATGGCTACAGTGGCTGTGGTGGTCCTAAGTGTGATGGGACACACAGGGGGCCTGGGGTGCCCGTTTGACCGCCTAGTGGTAGTGTATACCTTCCTGGCTGTGCTCCTATACCTTAGTGCTGCAGTCATCTGGCCAGTCTTCTGTTTCGACCCCAAGTATGGGGAGCCAGGGCGACCCTCAGACTGCCTCCGCGGCAGCTGCCCCTGGGACAGCCAGTTGGTGGTAGCTATTTTCACCTATGTCAACCTACTCCTTTACATCGTTGACCTCGCTTATTCCCAGAGGATCCGCTTCGTGCCCACCTTGTAGCCTGGCCAGTGATGGCCCACCCATCTCCTCTCTCTGGCTGAGAGCACCTACAGCTGACCAAGGTGAACTAAGACATAGGGAAGGAAGAGGGAGGTTGGGGGCTCAGAGGATTCTGCTTTTGGACATCTAACACACTAACGGAGGCAAAGAGGAAGGACTGAGGGGCAGGAGGCCCTGAACAAGGAAGACAGTGACTCTCAGTCCTCTGGTCTCCCTGTTTCTCAGTTTCCTGGCCATCGTTGGACTTGGTAGCTAGTCGCCGTACCAAATGGGGACATTTTGGAGCGGATACTGTTGTAATTCATCGCGCAGATGGGAAAATTAAAGCTAAATGAACTTCAGAGGTGGGCCAGTGTCAGTGTCTTCAGGTAGCATTTAGCTGGGGTAATATAAGTTGGAAATCGGGCAACTTCCTGAGGTTGAAATGGGTGAAAAACAAGCCAAGAATACCAGGGCCAGGCTATTAGGAGGAGTGTTGGAGCTGGAGCATCCTCTTTGACAGAACCCACAGAAGAGTCTCTTTGGGGATGGTTGTGATCGTTTGTAGAGAAAGCTGGCAACTATCATGGCTCTCACCCATGTCTAAGCATATCCCAATGGCCACAGCCATTTGAAACAGAGACAAGACTGTGTTGTGGTTTCCAGGTAGCCCAATGTCAAAGGTCAGCACCAGAATCACTATAGAAAGAAGATGATCTCATGACAGCAATGGAGTATCTGTCCAGACACCTAACACAGACCACAACCAAAAAGCTTCTGCGGTGTCTACCATGGGTTCTGGCAGGCTGGCTTAGTTGGCAGCATTGACTCACAGTAAAGAGCCATCTTGGAGCATCCACTGGTTCATGGAGCCTGGTTACTGGGACTCCATTCAAACATCTAGTTAGCCAGCTGTTTTGAACACCAGGACTTGCTAGCCCCCAGTATTCTTCAGTCTCAAGCCAGCTTCTCCTATGCAAGAGCCCAGACTGGACTAGTCCTGGGATGGAGCCTTCAACCCATCAACTGACTATCCCTCAGGTCCTCCAGCAGAAAAATAAAAGTGGATGATTGTTTTCACCTGGCCTGCTACCTTTCCTGGCTACCCACATGAGGCTCACTGGAGTCATTTCTGTTCAGGGTTAGGATAAATTGCACCACTGAAGCTACCTTCTCACTACACGCTCTGAGAGAAGGCCTAAACCAAGCCATTGTGAGGGAGGGAGGATTTGTCCTTTGGGGCACTTTGAGTCCTAGAATACAGCCAAGGCTGGGCTTTGTCTGAGCCTTCTGACAAAGGGACAGGTTAGGGAGACTCAGAAGGCCAAATGCAAAGAAAGAGGGTCAATGTTGACTCATTCTCTTCTTTCTTCCAGGCACTCAAAGCTCTATACTGTGGTCTTCAGGGCCCAGACCACAGGCGGGGGGGGGGGGGGGGGGCTGCGGCACGGTCTGGGCAGTAGAATCGAGAACATTTAGACTTTAGGCTCTGAGCCTGGCCTTGTGTGGCCCTTGCTGGCCAGCTGGGAGAGGGTACACTGGATCAGGCAACAAACTGAGTTAGGGCCAGTGTCTTTTAATGGGATGGGCAGATATAGGCATCGTCTGGGTCTGCAGGTTTCCTGAGTGATTAAAGTGTTATGCATCGGAAGACCAGGATGTCAGGGATTATGTCAGCCATGTTCATCCTGCCTAGAGAGAGAGCCTGCTGCTTATTTAACATGTATGATATAGGTGTGATGGGGACACTGGAGTGCATGTGTGCAGGTCAGAAGACCACGCTGTACACTTAGTCTATGTATTCTGCCTTACATGGGTTTGGGAGAACCAACTCAATAAGGTTGTTAGGCTTTTGAAGCAAGCTATCTTCCCCACGAAGCCATGGCACCTGCCTTCTGTTTTCCCTTTTTCTTTTATTCTGCCTTGAGACAGGATTTCACAGCATAGTCCAAGCTAGCCCCTCCCACTGGACATCCTCTAGCTTTGATTTCCCTAGAAGTGGGATTACAGGTGTGTGATACCTCACCAAGTTTTGACTGTTTTTTTTTTAAAGATTTATTTATTTTAGGGGGCTGGAGAGATGGCTCAGTGGTTGGGAGCACTGACTGCTCTTCCAGAGGTCCTGAGTTCAAATCCCAGCAACCACATGGTGGCTCACAACCATCTGTAATGAGATTTGATGCCCTCTTCTGGTGTGTCTGAAGACAGCTACAGTGTGCTCATAAATAAAATAAATAATAAAAAAAAGATTTATTTATTTTAGCTGGGCAGTGGTGGCTCATGCCTTTAATCTCAGCACTTGGGAGGCAGAGGCAGGCAGATTTCTGAGTTCGAGGCCAGCCTGGTCTATAGAGTGAGTTCCAGGACAGCCAGGGCTACACAGAGAAATCCTGTCTTGAAAAACAAAAAAACAAAAAAAACAAACCAAAGCAAAAGATTTATTTATTTTATGTATCTGAGTACACTGTCACTGTTTTCAGATACACCAGAAGAGGGCATCAGATCTCATTATAGATGGTTGTGAGCCACCATATGGTTGCTGGGAATTGAACTCAGGACCTCTGGAAGAGCAGGCTGTGCTTTTAACCTCTGAGCCATTCCTCCAGCCCCCTTTTATTCTTTTACTAGCCAAAATTCTGAAATATATCATGCTAAGTCCTCAATGTTCTCACTGTTCAGTGGCTTTCTGTCCCCAGCATCACATCCAACCTAAATTTCAGAGGTCCTAGAGAAGGCAGAGGAGGAGAGGGCTAAGACTCAAGAGGAAAATGGAAGAAGGTTTCTGGAGCTCCCTAGATGACAGAACTGTCTTTCTTTGGTTTTAAGAATGTTGCTTATTATCACTTGGAGAAAGGCATATATATTTTTTTAAAAAATCAGTTTATGTGTATAACTGTTTTGCTTGCTTGTATGTATGCTCACCTGGTGACTGAGGAGCTCAGAGGAAGTGTCAGATCCCTAGAAAGGAATTCTGGATAATGTTAGCTGCCATATGGGTACTGGGAACAGAATCCAGGTCCTCTGCAAGAGTAACATGCTCTTTTTGTTTGTTTGTTTGTTTTTTGTTTTTTGAGACAGGGTTTCTCTTTATAGCCCGGGCTATCCTGGAACTCACTGTGTGGACCAGGCTGGCCTCAAACTCAGAAATTCGCCTGCCTCTGCCTCCCAAGTGCTGGAATTAAAGGCGTGCACCACCACTGCCCTGCGAGTAACATGCTCTTAAGCACTGAGAATTCTCTCTAATACTGGAAAGTATATGAAGTCCCACGGAGCAGTCTCCTAGTTTGAGTGGTGGTCATTATTACCGAGAAAGAGGGATGGAAATTCCTTTTCCGAATCTTGCAGGCTGGAAACTTCCTAGTGATTTTAAAATTACTTTTCTAAAGCAACCTGTCTTTATCTAAGGAGACAAAACGTGGGGAAAGCAAGCCACCTCTAAGGGAGTCGGGGAGTGAGGTGAGGTGGGAGGGTGAGGGAATGGGCACTGGAATCAAGTGTAATTTAGCAGAGTCTAGGGGAACTGAGACTGCTGCTCTACAGATCCAAGACCAGCAGATGTGCCTTGAACACCTCTAGAGGTTGCAGATATTCAGAGCACAATATCCCCAAAACCCGTGGTTGGAGAGCTGGGTACAGTAGGATGGAGGCGGTCTGGGAAGTAACAAGCCCGTGGCTGCAGAAGGTGCCTAGCTTTCAAAGAAACACTTGCAATAAAACAACAAATAACGGATGGGACTGGTGGCTTTTGTGGGTACTAATCTGTATTCGCAACTACTGCTCACTTCGGGGGGGCGGAGGGGGGGAGCAAGGAGGAGCGTCTGTCTCCAGCCCTGTGTATGACGCAATGCACAAGGCTCCAGTTGCAGCTCTGGATTGGCTAGCTCTCAAAGGCCGCACAGCTCATTGGCTGAGGTAGAGTGGGGGCGGGGCCGGTGGGCTCGGGTGCCGCGTGGCGGATGCAGGAGGCTGGGCTCTGTCGTGCTTGTGTGCCGGAGTAGCCGCGCTGTGGGTAGCGGGACTTGGGGCTCCGGGGATGGGACTCCTGGAATGAAGGCTTAGGGAATGGGGCTTCTGAGAAATAAGCTAGAGACGGACTAGGGACTTGGATGTTGAGGGTTCTCTGGATTCTGGACCCTCCCCTACAATCAGTCTTTTTCCTTATGGCTCCCTGAGCCCTTTGCAGAGGGCTCAGAACCTTCAGCTGCACACCAGGCATCCTGGCTCTGGGCGGCGGGTGGTGGTGGTGGTACGGGGTGTAGGGGTACCTGGGACAACTTCCCAGCCCGGCCAGCCGAGGAGCAACATAGAAATTAGGCAGACTGGGATGGGGGTTGGGGAGCACCTGGCTGGCGGGAGCGGCCAGACCGGGTACTCCCCACCCGACGTCTCGCTTTTCTATCCTGTCGGTACAGTTCTCTGCTGCCCTACAGAGCCGGCGTCAGCTGTGAAGGTTGTGGGTCCTGGACCTCCAAACATGAGCGTAGGGTTCATCGGGGCAGGGCAGCTAGCCTTTGCCCTAGCCAAGGGCTTCACAGCTGCAGGTAGTAGATTCCTCTGGTGCCAGGGAGGGTGTTAACATGGAGTGTCTGTGTCAGTGGCCTCAGTCCTTTGGGAAATGGCAGCTGCCATATGTTTGGGGCTGGTTCTCTGAAGGAGGTGAAGGGTGTGTCCTTCTTAGCAGTGTGGCAGAGAGGCTAGAACTAGCTTTGAGGGAGGAATTCTGTCCCCTACAGGTGTTCTGGCTGCTCACAAGATAATGGCCAGCTCTCCAGATATGGACCAAGCCACAGTCTCTGCCCTCCGGGTAGGTGCCTGGTAAAAGCAGATAGAAAGCCTGAATCTCTTTAGAGTTAGGGCGTAGGGTTTGGTGTGCAGCACACCTGACTGTGAGGGCAAAGTGTGGAGCCCCTACTCCAGCAGGAGAAGCAGACCTGCCATAGGAAACCTCCAGATGCTGCTCTCCTTCTCTGAATACAGTTGGTAAGAGAGGGTGCTAGTCTGGAACGGGGTTTCCCAGATAGGGGTTTTGGAGCCCTCTGGAAGGCCAGACAGCACAGAGATCAGATCAGAGTCGGCTGGGGTGATGATGAGTACAGTTTCTGTTTGGTATGGCTCAACCAGATTTTCAGGCTAAGGATGTGTGGGTGGGTGGGTGGGGGTGTAGCAGGCTCCCAGCTTGAGACCACCACCCACATTTGGAAGGCAGGCAATTGTAGAGACTGCAGCCATTGCAGCCTGAGGTGGGATGGGATGGGCTATGGTTTAGAAGTCTGTGATGTCCCTTTTCTACTTCAAAGGGGACACATTCCAGGGCACAGTGCCTTTCTCATTTCACCCAGCAGCCTCTGGGCCTCTCTACTCACAGAGCAATCAGCTTTGTGGGCCGATAGCCCATGAGGCAAGCCGAGTCTCCTTGCACCCCTGCAGAGGATAGGGGTAAACCTGACACCCCATAACAAAGAGACGGTGTGCCACAGTGATGTGCTCTTCCTGGCTGTGAAGCCCCACATCATCCCCTTCATCCTGGATGAAATCGGTGCTAACATCGAGGACAGGCACATTGTGGTGTCTTGTGCAGCAGGTGTCACCATCAACTCCATTGAAAAGGTGGGTGCCTTGGGCCAGAAGTGCTGCAGAGGGGGTGCAGCATGTGGTCAGGAACTCTGCTCTTGGTGTCCGGCTTCTGTACCTGTGCACAGGGTATAGCAGCCCAGCCCACAGCAAGAAGAAATGCTCAGTGGGGGAGGCAGCCCAGCCCACAGCAAGAACTCAGGAAATGTTCAGTGGAGGAAGCAGGTCCATACTCACTTCCATGCCCGGGATGAGGACAAACAGCCACCACCAGAGTGATAGAGCTGGTTTCTCTTCCTCTTCCAGAAGCTGATGGCGTTCCAACCTGCTCCCAAAGTCATCCGATGTATGACTAACACCCCGGTCGTGGTACGGGAGGGGGTTACTGTGTATGCCACAGGTACTCACGCCCAGGTGGAGGATGGCAAGCTTGTGGAGCAGCTCATGGGCAGCGTGGGCTTCTGCACAGAGGTGGAGGAAGATCTGATCGATGCTGTCACAGGGCTCAGTGGCAGCGGCCCTGCCTATGTGAGCACTGGAGCGATGGGTGGTCAGGGCTGTGGGCAGTTCCCAGGGCCTCTGTGTACCTCTCTCTGCTGCACCCTGCTCTGGGTCCCAGAGAGGAGGCTGAGGATGCAATCTCCCTGCAGGCCTTCACAGCCCTGGATGCTCTGGCAGATGGCGGTGTGAAAATGGGGCTTCCAAGACGCCTGGCAGTCCGCCTTGGGGCCCAGGCCCTCCTGGTCAGTGCTTTGAGATACTGGTGGGAGCTGTTTCTTATTAAACCCAAACTGGGGACAGTTGAGAGGGGAGTCAGCAGGTGCTTTGGTGGCTGAGGACTGTACTCTCTAGAAGCAGGTAGGTGCCCATGCTATCAGTCTCTTTTTCTTGTCACAGGGGGCAGCCAAGATGCTACTAGACTCAGAACAACATCCAGGCCAGCTCAAGGACAATGTCTGCTCTCCTGGCGGGGCCACCATCCATGCTTTGCATGTGCTGGAGAGTGGGGGCTTCCGCTCCCTGCTGATCAACGCTGTGGAAGCCTCCTGCATCCGTACACGGTAGGTTCTCCTGTCATCCACTTCTCAGCCACCCATGCCTGTATGCCAGAGCCCTGGCTTCAAAGGTTTCATGGCAGTTAATCCACTGAGCCCTGTCCTGGCCCCGAGCAGGACTTTGGAAGGTTCAAGTTTTCTGGGTCACAGTATGCAATGTCTCTAGCTCTTTTTCATTGTCCTGTGAGAAGCGTTATCTACATGTGTCCGTAGACACCCCTCTGGTCTTGCAATATAACCTTCATTCAGTTTCATCATCATAGCCAGGGAGCCAGGCTAGAAGGGTAGCTGGGGAACGTAGGAGGACTGGCCCAACACCTTCTTCATGACCTTTCCCAGGTTAAACAAGCTAGCTAAGCTGGCAGTTGTTAGCAGCAAGATAGCCTGGTAAGAGTGAATGAACGTGTCCAGGGTCCCTCCATTGTTGTAAAGCAGAGCCAAGGTTGGAAATCACTATCCCAGGTTCATGTCTACAGGGTCAACCACCAGCCTTTCTTACCAGTGGCCACCCGCTAGGACAAAATACCTTAGAGATCCGAGTGCAAGTCTGTGAGACTTGGACATGGGACCTAGCCACCTAGGCACATATAGAAAACAGAAGCAGATTCCTGCCACAAGCTGTAGCCAGTGTGACCCTGACCCTGAGTGGTTTGAGAAGTGGCCGTGCAGCTGTGTAGGCGGGGGTGGAGGGGGGTGGGGAGGAGGAAGGAGAGGTTGAGATGTGGCTGGCAGAGGGGATTGTGGGTGCTAGCAGAGTGTTCCCCACCAAAGCTGCTGAACGGTGGATTCTGGGAGGCGGAGGGGCTCAGGTTAAGCGTATCATGGCTTTTCTAGGGAGCTGCAGACCATGGCTGATCAGGAAACTGTCTCCCCTGCTGCTATAAAGAAGACTGTACTGGACAAGGTGAAGCTGGACTCCTCTGCTGGGGCCTCTCTGTCTTCTGGCCACGTTAAGCCGCTGCCCTGAAACCTGGTCCCAGCAGGCAAGGAATGATTCATCTGCCAGCCTTCCTCCTGTTCCCTACTTCCTTTCTTTTCTTCTCCTTTCCTTTTCTCTCCCTTTCTTTTAAAGCAGGGTTTTGCAGTGTAGTCCAGGTTAGCTCTGAACTCTTCATCCCTCACTCTAGTCTCCCAAGTGCTAGAATTATGGATGAAAGTTACTATAGTATGCCAGACTCCTTTTTTCTTGTAAGATAGTGACTTGATGTTGCCCAGACAAGACTTGAACTTACGGGCTCAGGGCATACTCTGATTTCAATTCCATTAAGTATACAACACCTGAGTGACTCAGTTCTTCTCTTCTTACTTGAAGCTTCTCCAACAACACAGAATATCCCCACAGCAGGCCCTTACCCACAGCCAGGTCAGCCAGGAAGGGGACATCACTTACAACTGGGGACCTCCATTGATACTCAAGTGCCAGCTCAAAGCTGGGTGGGTTCTCAGACCTCCCCCTCTTCAGCTTCCTCTGGAGCTCAGGCCTGTGGTCTTTATTCTCCTTAGTTTCAGGGTCAGCTTGCCAGGCTTAGCCATGGCCCCTTCCTGTGATCCACTCACAGGGTTCCTTTCTGTGACGACCAGCTAGTCCCACACATCCTGTACCTCCTTCTGGGTACTTAATGCTTTACCAATGATCCCACTAGGCATTTGGGAAAAGAACTTCTCAGGTAGCTGATGAGACTCTTGTATGTTCCTCAACTCAGCAAATACTGCTACTTTTCTTCCTATCCTTTCAGTTGAATAATAAAAAAATTTCCCAAAAGCTCCAATTTACCTATTTGTCACCTATGGAGAGAGGCCTGCCTGTACACTGAGGGAGGAGACAGTAACAAGGGTCCTATAAAGCTGGCTGCAGCCAGGCTGAAGGTCCCCTGGGTAACAGAGGGCTTACAGAGCCTCTGTGTCTATGCCATAGCCTGAAGACTGGCACTGTAGGCAGGCCTTGGCACACAGATATGGTGGGGTCACCTCTTTAGTACCTATCCCTGTAGCTTGCCAAGGGGAGACGTGTTGCTGGCTGATCTAGGCTGTGTAGGGCCAAGTTCCTGGTGAGGAGGAAACCTTTTGAGGGAAGTGTTGGAATTTTCCAGACTGACAGATTCAAGGGCCATGACACAGGGAAATTCTGTCTTGAAAAAAAGAAAGAAAAAGGCATGTGCCATCACTACCCAGCCTGTTTGTTAATTTTTTGTTGTTGGTTTTGAGACAAGATTTCCCTGTGCCCTGGCTGTTCTAGAAGTTGCTCTGTAGGACTAGGCTGGCTTTGGACTCATAGAGATACCCTTGCCTCTGTCTCCTGAGTGCTGGGATTAAAGGAGGTATATGCCATCATACCCAGCATATCTGTTATTTTAAAAATATTTTTAAATTAGGTGGTGGTGGTGTATGTCTCTAATCCCAACACTCAGGAGGCAGAGGCAGGTGGATCTCTGTGAGTTCAAGGACAGTCTGGTCTACAGAGCAAGTTTCAGGACAGCCAGGGCTACACAGAGAAACCTTGTCTTGAAAAACGAAAAATAAAAAATAAAATTAAAATTAAAAAAGTTAAACTGTGTTCGTGTGTGAATGTTTGTTCATATGTGTGAGTGTACCATGTGCTCTCAGAGGCCAGAAAAGGCATTGAATTCCCTGGAACTGGAGTTAGAGATAGTTGTAAACTCCATGTGGGTTCTAGGAACTAAGCTCAGGTCCCCTTAAGGATGAAGGCTGCAGCCAACTATCCTATCCTCTGGAAATTGTAGAGGAGGACATTCCAGAAGATGACTCAGGGCTTCTCCTAACTGCTGAGCCATCTCTCTAGTTCTGTAATGCTGTTATTCTTGACATTAAAGTCGACTAATTCATACACACACACACACACACACACACACACACAATTCCCCTCCCCCAACCGAGACAGGGTTTCTCTGTGTACCCCTGGCTGTCCTGAAACTCTGTCGGTAGACCAGGCTGGTCTCGAACTCAGAGACTGGCCTGCCTCTACATCCTGGCCACTGGAATTAAAGGATAAAAGGTGTACGCCACTATGCCTAACCACAAGTCTACTTTTGCTCTGTTTGCTTGTTTGCCCAGTAATTCAAATACTAATCCTGTACAAAGATATTTAGAATGTCTAGGTACCCTCATTGTAGTATAGTCAAGGCGACACACACAGTCAACCTTCATATACCAGCTTTATAGCAGCAACAGGCCTTACAGAGGCCACGAATGCTCATGTTTCTTCATTTAGAAGTCACTCAGCATGGAGACAGAAGGTGAAGGCCCCACCTCAAAAGGTGATATAACAAGCTGCCTTAATTAAGAATTTCTATTGCTTTGATGCAACACCATGACCAAAAAGCAAGCAGGGGAGGAGAGGGGCTTATTTGGTTTACTCTTCCACATTGCTGCTCATCACTGAAGGAAGTCAGGACAGGAACTCAGACAGGGCAAGATCCTGGAGGCAGGAGATGATACAGAGGCCATGGAGGGCTGCTTACTGGCTTGGTTCCCAAGACTTGCTTAGTCTGCTTTCTTCAAGAACTCAGCACCAGGATGGGAACCCCTCACAATGGGATGAGCTCTCCAACAGTAACTAATGTAAGAAAATGCCTTCCAGCTGGATTATTTTTAATAAGTTTTTTTTGTTTTTCTTTCTTAGAATTTATTTACTTTTATCTTATGTGCATTGGTGTTTTACATGTATGTATGTGTATGTGAGGGTGTCAGATACTGGAGTTACAGTCAGTTGTGAGCTGCCATGTGGGTGGTGGGAATTGAACCTGGGTCCTCTGGAAGAACAGTCAGTGCTCCTTAACCACTGAGCCATCTCTCCAACTCCTTACTACTGCATCTTATGGAGGCATTTTCTCACTCAAGCTTCCTTCTGTTCAGATATCTCTAGTTTGTGAGTCAAA
The DNA here is from genome assembly GCF_004785775.1 of Grammomys surdaster. NCBI lineage: Eukaryota > Metazoa > Chordata > Mammalia > Rodentia > Muridae > Grammomys > Grammomys surdaster. The sequence goes on from NW_021620524.1 coordinate 1,255,283, forward strand.
GTGACATTAAATAACTAGCCAGCACACAAACTTCCGGGAGCCTGCGATTTAGTTGAATATGCAGGTGCATGGGCAAAGCAGAGGCCTGTGTAACAGAGCAGGTCAGAGGAAAGAGGTCTGTCTTTCCAGGAGTGTCACAGCAGGATCCTACTCCTCATTTTCCAGTTTTCCCTGAACAGTTCAGAACCAAGGATGGCCGAGACAGTTATGAGGGTCAGAAGACAGAATCCATCAGTGCTAAGAAACAGTGCTGGAGGCATGGGGACCAGGAAGCTTGAGTCAGTGCCCAGGAGCGGGTTGTACTGATGCTGTGTGGCAGATGTGTTCCCCGGAAACTTCTTCAAGTGCCACTCAGCAAAAAGAGCCTTGCTTGAGAGACTCTTGCAATGAGCTTTTATGTTCCCCGAGATCCAGGTCCTTCTTCTTCACTATACCCAGAGACAACCATCCCGAACCTGTCTGGAGAGCCAGGAGAGGGTTCTTGACTAGTCTTATATGGTGAGGCATGTTTGCCTTTCACCAATGATCCACACATGCTCCGAGGGCTTGTTTCAGTATGGACTCCACTTTCCTTCGGCATTCCCTCCATGACTATTATCAGTCTGCTCTATAGCTGTAGGGCTTTATCTATCCCGAGGAAGGCTATGGAGCCGAGCCACCTCCTGGAATGACCCAGAATAACAACTAACATCAGCTTCAGTGTTAACTCCAGAGCCCAGGGCTCTCTACTTCAAGGAAGCAACTCCACACCAGAGCCCCATCATCTCCAGGACGGTCCATCTTCTGATTATTTCTTCTAGCCCCTTGTGGCCCTGGGTGTGGGCACTCCCAAACTTTGCTCCAAGTCTAGGTTCCATGAAATGGGGAGTGAGACTCCCCAAAAGTGGAAAACTAAGTAAAGATGATTCTCAAATGAAGTCCCTAATATGTGAAAGGCAGACTCAATGCTGTGAAGACCAGGATGTAAGGCAGATGTAGCTGTCTTTTGCTATTTAGTGGGTTCTTCTTTCTTCCATTCTTTCAACCCCTTAACATTAGGTAAGAGAGGGAAAAGGAAAAAAAAAAAGGATAGAGCAGAAAGGAAAGAGATCCCTGAATAAAGTCAGGGGTTAGAAAGGGGATAACATAATGGTTAGACTACTTCCTTCTGATTAGGGGCATCGAGTTTCTTGGGGCAACTTTGATCTTTGCCATCAGGATATCCAATTTCTTCTTGTTTCTTCTTTGCCCACAGCTACTTAACCAACCGAGACCAACGACAATCAACCAACCAACAACCCACCTATTGGGGGCCCTAGCATTTACATACCCTCTTAAAAGTCCCCAGAATTCCAAACATCACACAATCACAGAAACTATCTGTAGTTGGCAAAATCATACCCCTCTAGAGCATGAGGCAAATCAGTCAGCTGCTGCGGGCAATCTGAAGCAACCCTATATCCCACACCCAGGATTAAACATGAAAACACATTCCCATAATGTTTCTGGGGTTTTCTTTTTCTTTTTTCATTTTCTTTTATTTATTTTTTTTATTTTTCAAGACAGGGTTTCTCTGTGTAGCTCTGGCTGTCCTGGAACTCACTCTGTAGACCAGGCTGGCCTCGAACTCAGAAATCCGCCTGTCTCTGCCTCCCAAGTGCTGGGATTAAAGGCATGCACCACCACAGCCTGTCGTTTCTGTGGTTTTCAAAGATGCCAAACTGTCACTGTCACTACAGGGAGAGATGGAACATCAGTGGGAATCAGCCTAGCAATGGCTATCCTTTAGTAGCCACTCCGTGACCCACAGCTGGTACTTCCTGATGATACTTCAGCAGGTGGCAGGGACAAGGAACAGCATGTAAAAGGACAAGCCCTGATGTGACTCTGAATGTCCTGCCAGGTCACCCCAGCTGCTGCTGCCTCCATACCCAGTGCTATACTCACCCTTCCAGTCCCTCTTCGCAAGAAGTGGCTCGGGGTCCTCCTTTGAACCAGCACTGAGTGATAAAGATACAGAACACACGGATGCACCAGGCCTCTGACCTAGTATCTGCTGGTGTGTGTGTGTGTGTGTGTTGAGGGTTAGGCTGTGGTCTAGTGATTGAGCATTTGCCTAACATGTGTAATATCCTGAGTTAGATCCCTAACACTAGGGAGGGGAGGTTTGGGGGCTTGCTAATCACAATGCATGCCTAGAGTCCCAGTTAACTTTTTTTCCCCCCTCCCTCTTTGTTTTCTTGAGACAGGGTTTCTCTGTGTAGCCATGGCTGTCCTGGAACTGGCTTTTATAGACCATGTTGGTCTTGAACTCAGAGACCCACCTGCCTCTGCATTCTGAGGACTGGGATTAAAGGCCTGAGCTAACATGTCCAGTAAGTCCCTGTTACTCCTGACTGCAAGTCTTTGCAGCTACTCTGGGGAATATAAAAAATAACACGGAAAGCATCGGAGCTTATGGCTGTAGTCCCAGCATTTGGGAGGCCGAAGCAGGAGGGTTGCTACTGAGCTTACGCCAGCCTACAGAGCCTACAAAGACCCCATCTTACAACTAGAACAAAGGCAGGTTGGATGAAGATAAGTAAAAGAAACACAGAGGGCATGTCTCAGGGGTTTTTATTGCTATGAAGAGACACCATGACTCAGCAACTCTTCTAAAGGAAAGCATCTCATTGGGTCTGGCTTACACTTTTCAGAGGTTTTAGTCCATTGTTGTCATGGAGAAAAGCATGGTAGCATGCGTGCAGACATGGTGCTGGAAGAGGAGCTTAGAGTTCTACATTCTGATCCGAAGGCTGCAGGAAACCATAAGCCACACACTGGGCATAGCTTGAGTCTATGAGATCTCAAAGCCTGTCCCCACAGAGACACACTTCTTTTAACAAGGCCACACCTCCTAATAGTGCCACTCCCTATGGGCAGAGTATTTAAACACAGGTGTTCATGTTGGCCATTTCTATTCAAGCCATAGGGCCTAAGGAGTACTTCTCTGTATTCGGAGACTCTGGCTATAGCCAGTGAGAGATAAAGACTCCCTACATACTCCCCAAGGAAATACAATGTAAAGAACTACGTTTTGATGCTGGGTGTAGTGGCACAGGCCTTTAATCCCAGCACTAGGGAGGCAGAGGCAGTCGGATTTCTGAGAGTTCCAGGACAGCCTGGTCTAAACCTTGTCTCCCTTTTTGGTTTTTCAAGACAAGGTTTCTCTGTGTAGTCCTGGCTGTCCTGGAACTCACTATGTAGACCAGGTTGGCCTCGAACTCAGAAATCCGCCTGCCTCTGCCTCCCAAGCGCTGGGATTAAAGGTGTGCGCCACTACCGCCCGGCTAAACCTTGTCTCAAGAAACCAAATTTGCCCTAATGAATCACAAAGGGCACACATGGGCCCGCCTCCAGCCTGCTTGCCCTTCTCCTTGTCACCCTTCTTACAGGATGAGTCACCTTTTCTGGATTCCCTGAGAAGGAAGGCCAAATACAAAGTTTGGAACCTCGAAATGAAAACCTGATCGATCCCTCCCACTTTCCTTCTTTTTAACTTTTTCAACAGCAGTGGGAAGTCTCCTCACAGAAAAAGTACACAACTCCTACAGTGCATGCACTCTACCCGAAGAGATGGCTGCAGGTGAAGCCCCTAGCACCCTCTCCAGGTTAGAATCGTTAGTGTGCGTCCTCCAAGCCCCAGTGCCATCTTGGATATTTTGGGGATCTGAGCTGGGGTTGGGGCCGTGCTCCTCAACAGCCGTGTCCTTTTCAACCTGCTGACCCCATTTAGAATGAGGACGTCGCAGCAGAACGGGGTAAGGAATTAAACCACTTTGTCACATCTTCAAAACAGCAAATAGGTTCCCGCGTGGTGACGCTCGTCCGTGATTCCCACTCCCAGGAGGCAGAGGCAGGAGCATCTCCGGGAGTTGAAAGCCATTCTGCTCGCTGTACAGTGAAAACTCGGTATCCAACTGAAGAAGATCAAACAAGCAAACAAACCCGAAAATACCCACTCAGGTTTTGTCCCATAGACCTCGGTAGGAGTTGGCGTGGAGATCGGGAGGGAGCTTGATGGCGTCCGAGTCCCGGTCACCAAAAAGAAAACACTTCCTAGAACCTGACTCGGCAGGAGCAGGGCCAGCGGGGCGAGCGCCGGGACTACTCCCGCGAGACATTGCCAGGGCGCGGCGGGCGTTGCCAGGGGCGACGGCGCGGGGCTGCGCAGGCGTGATGGGGGCGCGCTAGCCTCGCTGCCGCCTCGCCTTTCCCTTTAAGCTTAGGCCAGCCGCGTCGCCGCTTCATGAATGGAACCCACGTGACCAAACATCATGTGACGTCTGAGGAGCGGCGGCGGCGGCGGCGGATTCTGAGCCCGGTCCGGCCCGGCCTTCCTAGCGCGCTTGGCCCGGCCCGCGCAAGCGGCCAGTCCTCCTAAGCCCCCGGCCGGGACCCTTCGCGCCCGACCCAGCCCCGCGCAGCCCCGGAGCGCGCGCGCGCGGCCCCGCCCCAGCCCCGCCTTGGCCCGCCCGGGCCCGCAGTGTGGTGAGTGCGCGGGGCTCGGGCGGGTGGCGGGGCCTGGCCTCGGGGTTGCGGCGCACCCGACGGCGGCGCGTGCCTTGGTTTCCCCGCCAGTCAAAAGCCGGCTGTTCCGGTGCCACCCCAGAGGCGGTGGACCGGGCGACGGCGAGGCTGGGGACCGGCGTGCGCGCGGCGGCGGCGGACCCCGGGTGCCCTGCGGGGGGCGCGATGTAAGGGCGAGGTGTGCGCGTCTGCCTGGGTCAGCGGGGTGGCCGCACCGAGCTGCTGACTCATCAGGTGTCCGTCGGCTTCCGCGCGGGCGGGGTCGCGCGCGGGCCCACGGGGGAGGCGGCGGGGAGACCCTGCTGCGCGGCTTGGGCTCGCCACGCGCGTGCGAGCCCAGCGGAGACGTGCTGAGTCATCAGCATGAGGTCACTCGGTGCTCCTGCTGACGCTGGGCCAGGGCGGGGGGCCGGGGCCCGCTATCGGCCAGTCTAGTCGGAGTCAGGGCTAGATCCCGGCGGTGAAGGTCGGGCCAGGATCCGGGGTCGTGTTAAGTTTGACGGACCTGTGAGTTGGAGGCAGAGGCCACGAAGGAGGCATTACAGGGACGCGCCGCAGGTTTCTCCCGGGGTGGAAGGTAAAGCCCCAGGCTTGCGCATCCCTCCCAGGCTCTTGGGCTCCTGGCTCGGGTCCCACAACTGGGGCAGTTCCCCAAACTGGGAGATGGATCGCTGTACGCCGAGGGGAGGAGCTTAGGTGGGCCGAGCCCGCTTGTCTGGGAAGCAAGCTTTCCTTCTGAGTGACCCTGAATGGCCAGGCTGCGTCGGTCCTGGATGGAGAAGAGCGGGAGGCAGGGGAGAAGGGTGCGTGGCTTGAAAGAAGCAGAGGCAGCTCTAACCTGCTAAGGCGAGCAAAGGGTGGATCTAGGGAGCTGGTGGGAGTTTTGAGGTGCAACCATGGAGTGGAAGATGTATTTCTATGTATCCCAATGTTACACCTTTCAGAAGAATTTGGGGTCCCACTGTTTGTTGTCTGAAGTTACCACAAAGCATGTGCCCTGTTGGGTGTCGGGAGACTCTTGGGAAGTGACTGTTTGTGTGGGGTGTGGCCAAATGGCTGTTTACTGACTTATCTGTTGTGAAGGTTCTTGAACTCTAGTCTGTATTGCTTTCCTTGCCCAGGGATTCATGGCTAGACTAAGCTTACCTTGTGGTTTGTGCTAAGGGGTGTCCCCTCAACATTCAGCACACTGAGCCCTGAGGCTGCTTGTAGGTGCAGTGTTTTCTTTTGGGGTGGACCTTTACGCCCTATGATACTTCAAGGTCTCAGAAAAGTGTTAAACTCTGGAGGCACTATGCTTCAGTGAACTTAACGTCTTAAGTTCTTTTCAAATAAATGTCAGTTTCTGAAGGAGGGAAGACCTAAGTTGGGGTCTCCTGCATTGAGGTTTACAGGCAAGGTTGAGCAAGGAAGGGTCACTGTCTTGCTTGAGACTAATGTCCATATTATCCAGTGTGACAGGACAGAGGTGCCCAAACTTTTTCTTTCTGTCAGGCCTGAATGGGTGAACCAGAGTCCCTTGGTGCCTTGAGACTGTCCATAGCTGTAAGTACTTGGAGGACTGAGTTCAGCTTCTCTGAGCTTCTTCCCCAGGCTCTGGAAAGCTCTCAGGTATCCCTCAGCACAGCTGTCCCCCAAAACTGTCTGCCTAGTCACTGTGTGTCCCCAGGTTTGCGGAAGCCAGGCAGGTAGCTGGAAGCATTGGCTTTCCTGAGACCTGCCCCTCCCCCTTAAGCATACATGAGTATACACATGCACGTTTGCTCGCGCGGGCACACACACACGCACACACCTTTGATCAGGAGGTGGTTGGCTGCACTTGTGCTGAGTTCAGGCCTTTGGTGGAGGGTAAAATCTGTTGAGGAGGCACTTTGCAGCTCCCAGCCGCCACACTGCACTTTTCTGTGCGAGCTCAGGAAGTCACAGTTTTTCAGCAGTCTGTCTGTGAGGGAAGCTCCTGCTAGGTCTGTCCCCCCTCACCTCGATTTACGGCTCCTAGTGTGAGTCTGGGGCTAACTTTTTTTTTTTTTTTTTTTGGCTTGGTTTTTCGAGACAGGGTTTCTCTGAGGCTAACTTGTAAGAAAGACATTTGCCTTTTAGACCTCTAGGTCTGAGTTCTGCCTTTGTCTTTGATCTAGCAGAACTGTTACCTCTGAAAATGCTTGTAATCTAGTCCTGTAGAAGTGTCTCTGGTTTGTGTGCTCAGTGTTTGCAAGTAGCCACACCTCCTGTTCAAGGCCAAGTGTAGTAGGGTAAGACTAGTAAGAACATTAGTGCTGTCTGGCTCACACTTTAGTTCTTTTGATAGATGGGCTCCCCACCCAGCACATTTTTGCCTGAAGTGCTCACAGCCTTCAGTCTCCTGAAGGAGACCTGCAACAGCCTCACCTGCAGGTCCTTCCTCAGTTCCCTGCATCTAACCTGGAAAGGAGAGGATGTACCCATGGGACTGGCGGGTGTTGGGCTAAGTGGGGATTCCCAGCCTAGGTATACAATAATGTCCTTGGCAAGGCTTTAGAAAGCTGAAAATGAGATTGAGCCCAGAGGGGCGGCTGACCGTAGGAGGTAGCTGTTTTGCTTTTGTTCCCTGGCCCTGTGGTCACTGACCCTAGGCAGAGAGCCAAAGACCAGTCAGTGACCCAAAGGGGCTGGCTCTTGCCTGCTTCCAGCTAACAGTGCTCTTCCTCTGCTAATTGTGGGAGCCCTTGTGAAACACCCTGTGTCGGGTGGGGCAAGAGTACAGGATGCTGCAACCAAGCCACAGGATGGTTACCCCATCTGTAAAGGAGATGGACGGGCAGGACTGGAGGGGCCTGGGCTCAGCTCCTCCCAGCCGGATTGCCTGCTACCTGGAAGGTGAGAGGATTCCCAGTCAGCCAGTTAGAACAAACCTGGTCCTCTGCCAGAACAAGGCAGGAAGCAACCTCCTGAGTCCTAGAGGGAGAAAGGGCTTTCCTTTGTCCTGCGCCAGCTTAGGGAACATATATGGGAAGTGGGACCTTGGAATATGGGGTCCCTGACTGACCCTTGCTTGCTGCTGGTCCCAGTAGTGGGTCTCCTGGGGAACTGCTGGCTGGCCAAAGGAACGGGAGAACAGCTCAGGAAGGGAGGGAGGCGATACGCTGAGTCAGCATGACTCGCCAGGAACAGGGCGCTCTGGGGCAGCACTGGGGTTATTTTTAAAGCTCAGCTTCCTTCTAGGCTTGCCCCTCCTGCAGCCCAGACCTTCTAATCTCTCTCTGCTCCCTTTGTCTGCTGCCTTCACACCGCTGCTGCTGCTTCTTCCCTGGGAAAAAAATCTCCCCGACCTCCCAGCTGGCTCTCTAGGGAAAGGGCCTTCTGAAGCAGCCAAGCTCAGGTCAGGTGAGGGGCAAGGTTCTGTGGGCTGAGCACTAGGCTGCAAGCTTCCTGTTGGGGTGTGAGAGAGTCTCGGGGTACTGACCTCTGCTCTGTGTCTTGCAGAGAGCCTGCTCACTGTGTCCCCCGGGTTATGACGACCCCCAATAAAGGAAACAAGGCCTTAAAGGTGAGTGGAGAGGCTGGACTTGGGGTGTGATGGGCTGGGCATTCCTACTCTGCTGTGACCTGTGTGCTGTACCACTCCAGGTGAAGCGGGAGCCAGGCGAGAATGGCACCAGCTTGACCGATGAGGAACTGGTAACCATGTCGGTGCGAGAGTTGAACCAGCACCTGCGAGGCCTATCCAAGGAAGAGATTATCCAGCTGAAGCAGCGCCGACGCACACTGAAGAACCGTGGCTACGCAGCCAGCTGTCGGGTGAAGCGGGTGACACAGAAGGAGGAGCTGGAGAAACAGAAGGCGGAGCTACAGCAGGAGGTGGAGAAGCTGGCCTCAGAAAATGCCAGCATGAAGCTGGAGCTTGATGCGCTGCGCTCCAAGTATGAGGCCCTGCAGAACTTTGCCAGGACCGTGGCCCGTAGCCCTGTGGCCCCAGCTCGGGGTCCCCTTGCTGCTGGCCTGGGGCCCCTGGTCCCTGGTAAGGTGGCTGCCACCAGCGTCATCACAATAGTAAAGTCCAAGACGGATGCTCGGTCATAGGGACACGTGCAGTTGCCAGGCAGGTCTTTGAGGGGCCACTAGGTATGTGGCAAAGTTGGCAGCCCCGTCCCTGTCCCTCCTCCTTTCTTTTCCCTTTCTCCTCTCCCTTCCCTCTTTCCTTCCCTGCAAAGCACAACCTGCACCCAGGGGCACGGGCTGAGCCCCTTGATCATCTTTGTTGTCACGCCTGTGTTTTGTACGTTGGGATTGGCCAGTTCAACAGTGATGTTGGGTTGCCCCTAACCCCTTTGTACCAAGGCCATGCAGGCTAGGAGTCCAGAGTGGGCACTGTGGGGATGGACGAGCGTGCACGTGGGAAGTGTACTGGGCTTGGGTCTGCCCTTGTCTCCCTGGTGGTCTGCAGTGGGACTTGAGCGCTTTCTTTTCAGATGTCCAGTGGGCCTCTCAGCTTGATCCAGAAGGAAGAGATGGGCTCTGCCCTGAGAAGCAGTTATGTGTTGAAGCCCCTGGATGGGTAGGCCACCAGCCTGGGCACTGGGGCAGGAACCATGGTGCTGGAGCCTGGCACAGTGACCGGACAAGACCAAATCGCTGGTTCTGAGTGTGGGTGGAAGGTGTGTCAGTGTCCTGCGATGGGTCCGGTGTCGCTGTTTACATGACCTGTTTGTGTGGTTAGATAGCCCTTTATTTAAAAGAGAAGTTCCTTTTACGGAGTTATTAAATTATATGTTTAAGAGCTAAAAAGAAAAAAAAAGCTGCAGAGTATTTATAAAATTGTCTTAAAAAACAAAAACAAAAAAAAAATTTGACCGTATAAATGGAAAAGGGAAGAAAGTATAGTAGAAACTTTGTTAGTTTAAAAAAAAATCCCTTTCTTGTAAACCTGGGGACAGCTCTGTGGCTGTTGGAGTTTAGTTTTTATACACAGAGTTATCAGACATTACTTATAAAACTTAGTTTAAAAAAAAAAAAGAAAAAGAAAAAAGAAAAAAAAAAGCCAAGCTGCAAGCCTACCAGAGGCTGCCCTCTTTGATATCTCTTTTGCAACTGTACCGAAAGTGACTTACTCCTTTGCCCTTCCTGCTTCCGTCTTGCCGGTGCCGTGGTGTTGTCCGTGCCTGGTGAGGTTTTGTGCAGCCGTAAAGTGCTGGTGCTTCTGGTGACCTTTGACCTGTGGCTGTCCCTGTGTTTTGTGTGTATGTATGTGTGTTTGTTTGTTTTCTTTTTTGGATTTTTGTGTGGTTTTGCTTCTGCTGGCTTGCTGGACCCAGGCAGAAGTGCTCCGCTGGAGTATAGGAGACTGCCGCGGGCTCGCATCCCTCTGCGCTCGTTCATTCCTCGGTCACGTGGTCCCTCCGAGCCTTGGCTTGGCATTGTGGGTCTAAGGCAGTGGCAGAGTGAGTGAAGTCGGGAGCTCTCGGCCCATGCTGCTTCCACATCCACCACCTCTGGCCCTGGGTGGTGACATTGCAGGGACCAAGGTGTCACTGTGGGTGCCCACAGGGCTGTGGCCTACCTGTCCTTGGCCGTCTTCCTTCTGGCCTCAGCTTAGTTGCTATAGGCTTCACTAGGGCCTCAGCTAGACCGCCCCGGGGGGCCTACCTTGTGGGTTGGGAGTCCTGTCACTCACGTGTTTCTGAAACCCTGTTCTGTGGGGTCCCCACTGGGAGCAACTCATTCTTCCCTGTCTCACTGTGAGAGCCTGGGGGCCTCCACCATTGCCAGACAAGGGCTTTGGCCCTAGGGCCAGGTCTGTTCTTCCCCAGTGTCTGCAGCTCTTGGCTCTGGGCCCTTATTTTGCCTCCTTCAGGATCTGCGTCTTCCAGGGATCCGCTGTTCGACTTGGAGGTGCTTCTCTGCAGGTTTCAAGCCTGTCACCTCACCCCAGCTTTCCAGTGGAGGCTGCCCACCTTCCAGGCTTGGCTCAGGAAGCTCCTCATAGGCGGATACCCACCTGCAAGAGGCTATATCCCTGTGTGGTCACATGGCTTGTGGCCTCCTGCTGACATTGCTGGTGTCTTCTCTGGGGCCCTGGATCCCTGAAAAGCACAGAAATGTGGTCTGGGGAAAGGGAAGACTGGCCTGATAGGCCTTTACCTCGCAGGCAGCAGGGTTTTCACTCAGTTTGACACAGCATGCAGTGCGCCCTGGCGTGTGGTGGGCTGCTTTGGCCCAAGGTGCTCCGACACTCCCGCTGATGCCTGAGTCAGACATGAGTGGAAATCTGGACTGTCGAGTACAAGTTACAGGTGACCTCATCCCCTCCCTTTGGTTCTCTAACTGATATCCAGATGAGCTGTCGATGCCGACTGTGGCAGCTGAGCTGGCGTGGATTATACCCATGCCTAAAGGAGGAGAGGGGCAAGCTTTCTGAGTTCTTTGGTACTGGCTTGGCTGTTGTGCGTAGCTGAGGATGGTCCTCTGTGCATGTAGGTCCAGCTTGGCGGGAGGATGAGGAATAGGAGGCTGAGGCTGGATATGTGCTAAACAGGAGTGCTAGATCCTTGCTTCTGAACAGGATAGAGCCATGCGCAAGGCTTTCAGGTTTGCAGCATCTGCTTCTTGAGTCTGGGGACTTTCCCTGTTGAGCCAGCCCTGCAGCTCCACTCCTTGTCCTTTCCCCTTGGTTTCCTGACAGTAAATCCTGTGTCCAGTTGTGACTGTTGCTGTTTTTCTGATCATTGTTAATTCCGTTTTCCTACTGTGAGGGTGTTGTGTTTGACTTTCTGACACAGCGAATGGAGAGCTTGGGCTGAGGCCGGGTCTCCCAAACGTCTCCGCTAAGTAAACCATAATGTGTGACTTCCCTCCTATCTTGACTTTGCCTGACTCCTTCCTTGGACATGGACACTCAGATATCAAAGAAAATCCCCAGGAGATAGATCTTCTGTAGAGTATAGTCCCAGAGAGTCCCCCTCTCCGTTGTGTCTAGCTGCTGATCTGGGTGTTGTACCATCAGTGCAGGGATTCCCTGGCAACACTGAGTGAGTTATACAGGAATCACTACCATCACCAGGCTTCCCAACAGGCTGTTCTCAGTTAATCTTTCAGGTCTGTGTGTACTGTGTTAGCAGCAGCCTTGGTGTTCAGGGCCAGTGTTTGCAGTTTTGATAAGCTACAGCCCACGTGGAGATGGTGAGGCCACTTCCCTGCTACCTCCCTCTCTGGTGTGGCCACTTGGCCAAAGCTCCCATCCACAGCTGGGATGTCTGAGCCACAGCCTGCTACACTGTTTCCGCTCTGGGATCTTCTGAGTTACTTTTTTAGGCTGTGGTTTGGTGAAAGGAACCAACACATTAACGATCACCCCCTTCCCCCTCCCAGAAGCCACTGAATAATTCTTGGCATGCCTTCTCAGTGCCATTGGCTGCCTGGTTTGGGAGCAGTTATGGAGAAGAGGACAGAATCAGTACCACACAATCATGGATGTGCCAGAGCTGCTCACAGCTTGCCTGTTTCTGGCGTGTGTCCTGGGTGTGTGCTATACCTGCTGGGCCAGCTGCACACATGGACCCTGCCCCTGGAGCATTAATAGCTCGGGTGTCTCTGGAAGTCTGAGGTAGAGTGTTCTAGGAAGTGTCCCCATAGAATTCCCTGTTCTCTATGGCCCCAGTTGGGCTTTTGTCCCCTCCAGCAACTTTATGCCCCAACCGCACCTTTCCTCCCATTCTCTCTGTCTGCTAGTTTCTGAAGCCTTTAACCAAATGGGAATGGTACAGAAAGCCTTCTCCTGGCAACTTAGGGCAACAGGACAAGGGCTATTGCGTGTCCAGCTCTGTTGGTCTCCTGGTGCTGAGAGGTGTGTCCAAGCAGAGTTGATCAGCCCCTGCCTGCCCTGCAGGGCTGAAGCCAGGGGGAGGTGAGAGAGTACCCTAAGTGGGGTGAGGATCCTTAAACATCCAAGTGAGGAGGGGCTGTTGTGTGGCTACAAGGTGAGACCCTGTCTCCTGCACCTGGGTAGGGCCATCGGGGATCTGGCTGCAAGGTGAGGCTTGGACTTCCCATCAGTGGAGAGCGATCAGTCACCTGGCCTCAGCAGGCAGCAGCCTTGGTGCCCACCCGTGCCCTGCGCAGTATTTATTGCTAAATTATTGTCCAGGAGGGGCGGCACGGGGCCTGGCCCCCCGGGTATTTATTGCTGTACATAGTGTATGTTTGTGATATATAAGGTTTTCTTTATTTTGTATATGATCAATAAACGCCTTTTAAAGAGATCTGGTGGTGTTTCTTTGAAACCCGAGGGAGCAAGAGAGAGACCGGGATGGGAAGGGCGAGCCGGAAGGGGTGGGAAGGGCCGGGCGCGCGCATGCGTCTCTGTAGCTGCCGGATGAGGCGGAAGCGGAAGCCGGAAGCGCAGTCAAAGGAGCGATGGCAGCCGGTGGCGGTCTGAGTCGCTCGGAGCGCAAAGCGGCTGAGCGGGTCCGGAGGCTGCGAGAGGAGCAGCAGCGGGAGCGCCTCCGCCAGGTAAGCCACTGCCGTGCCCGCGCTCGCGCCGGCGCGCGCGGTCGCTCACCTACCGCTCGTCCTTAGGTGTCACGCATCCTGCGGAAGGCGGCTGCAGAGCGCAGCGCGGAGGAGGGCCGGCTCCTGGCCGAGAGCGAGGATCTGGTGACCGAGCTGCAGGGTCGGAGCCGGCGGCGTGAGGGCCTGAAGCGCCGCCAAGAGGAGGCGAGTCGGGGGCAGCGGGTGTTGAGCTGTAGGCTGCAGGCTGCGAGCTGCAGCCGGAATAACCAGCTCTGGTTCCTGTCAGGTGTGTGATGACCCAGAGGAGTTGCGGAGGAAGGTCCGCGAACTGGCTGGAGCTGTCCGAAGTGCCAGACACTTGGTTGTCTATACAGGCGCTGGGATCAGCACGGTAAGCGAGGGACTGCGCGTTGCTCCAGGTGTGGGGCGCCCCCTTCTGGGACACAAACTTGGGCTGTACAGTTGCTGGAGTTCAAATGCTCGCTCGCCTTTGAAGTAACTTCAAGGTGTCCTTTCTCGGAGACCTGAAGCAATTCTAAATTTAAGATTTAACTAAGGCGAAGTGACAATGGTGGCACATGCCTTTAACTTCAGCACTTTGGAGACAGGAAGATCTTTGTAAGTTCAAGACCAGCCTGATCTGCATAGGGAGTTCCAGGTCAGCCAGGGCTAAAGAATAAGTCAATAAATAAATAATAATTTAGCTAAGTCAAAGAGTTTTAGAATGCTTAATTTATGATAGCCAATCAAACACGAAACAGTAGCAGGGCATAGTAACCAACTGACTGCTAATGCCTTCTCCTTTAAAGTGGAGACAGACCGATTCATCCACATGATGTGGACAAACTGGAGCCCTAGACTTTCTCCTCAGCCTGTACTCCTTGAAGAAAGATAAATGGAAAACCAGTGTCGAGCCCAAATCTCTAATCTAGGGACTCAGGAGGTAGAGCAGGAAGATCAGCATCAAGATCTTGAGACCAGCCTGGTTCAAAACTTGATGCAAGACTCTGCCTCAAAAAAATAAAAAAATAAAAAATAAAACCCCAAAAAACAGACAGAGTCACGTCACAGTACAACAGGTACATTCGAGAAATGCTGCACTCTTGACTCTGAGAACCTTCCTGGGCTGAGGGATGACTAGCTTTGAACATGTGACTGACTTCTCTGTATGATCTTGTGAGAGTGTGGAGTATTTGACCCAGGTGAACTCAGATGGTTTCAATTCTGAAGAAGCCCTAGGGTGGTCTGCAGAGACGGCTCAGTGGGTAGCGTGCTTGCTATGCAAGCATGAGAGCCTGCATTTGGACTCTCAGAATCCATATGAAGAAGCTAAGCAGTGCCACACTCCTGTAACCCCAGAACTGGGAAGACAAGCTGAGAGAGAGGACCCCCTGATCCTGCTGCCTAGGCAGCCTAACCAAATCCATGAGCTCCAGGTGCAGTGAGAGACTTATCAACAACGACAACAGAAAAGTGGGGGAGGTAGTGAGATGGCTCACTGAGTAATTAGGCACTTGCTCCCAACCTCAGAGCCCATGCGATAGAAGAGAACTGACCAATACAAGGGGCCTTCTGACTTTTACATGTGCATCATGACACTTGCACATCCCTGTCCACAAATGTGTTGAGAGAAAAAAAAATAAGGTGTACGTTGAGATTCACGCACCAACACGTGCAACACCTGTGTCTACTACATGCATGTGCACAAATGCCAACACCCATGCGGGCATACACACAGACAAAAGAAGACCTTTGTTACAAAGGTAGCAGCCAGCAGTCATAAGCACACAGGTACAGTGCAATGACAGGGTCAGACCTAAAGTCCTTAGAGCTGGGAAAGCCCTTGGTGTCCTTGCTGCCGGAGTGGCGTCGTAGGGCTCTGCAAGGAAATGTGAGGGCAGGAAGTGTGACAGACAGCAATGGCCCAGGAGCAAATAAAGAGCATTCGCTATTCCAACTCAGACGTCAGACATAAGCATTTGGGGCCTAGCCCCTCATAGCTGTGTGGTGACCCAGTTACGACTTTATAACAGTGACTCTACAAACCTGGTGGCAGCTAAATACCACTTGCAGCTCATAAATATGACCTAAGCACCATTTGAGGTTCCTTCTTCGGTGTATTGGAATTCCTTGCCAGGTGGTAGGTACTTCTTTGAACTTAAGCAGCAGTGTATACAGGAATTTCCCAGCTAGGATCCAAAGACTCCCGGCTCCTAGATGGTGTTTGTTTGTTTGTTTCTCGTGGAAAATTACTTAACATCTACATCTATAGAGGTTTTAGGTTAAGTTGGACTAAAACACTCAGAGCTGCAGAGTATAAGTATGTGGACAGAGAACTTCCTCCTGGGGCTCATTATTTGCCAAACATGACCTCAACTCTAAAACCCGCTCCTCCGGACACTGATGAGCCTAACTAATTCTCCTCTTCAGTGTTCAAGACAGTTGTGGACACAGCTGCTCACTGCTAGGAAGGACCCTCAGTTAGGGTAGAGTTCTCCAGTATGCGAAAGGGTGAGATGGCCCAGACAGGACAAGACAGTCATTTGGATGGAGGAAAAGAGCCATACTGGGGTACATCCCACTTGGAGATCAGACAGGTCAGCAGACGATGGAACAGAATCAAATTTATAGGCATGCCCTCTATGGGGTATTCTTTTTGTCCACATGTGCAGGCAGCTTCTATCCCAGATTACCGGGGTCCTAATGGAGTATGGACACTGCTTCAGAAAGGAAGACCTGTGAGGTGAGCATGCCACAGCTTTCTTCCACGGTTAGGGACGAGCTGCACCTGCCTGGCAGCCCCTCACCTCTGCCCTCTCAAATCCTACAGTGCTGCTGACCTAAGCGAAGCGGAGCCTACCCTCACCCACATGAGCATCACCCGTTTACACGAGCAAAAGCTGGTAAGAAAGCCAGCATGGCGGCCTGCGGCGGGGGTGGCACACATCTTCACTTCCAGTGCTTGGGAGGCAGAGGCTTGGTCAAGGACAGCCTGGTCAAGAGTGAGTTCCAGGACAGCCAGGGCTACACAGAGAAATTCTGTCTTGGAAAAAAACAAAACAAAAAACTGGAAAGAGGGCTGGAGAGATGGCTCGTTGGTTAAGAGCATTGACTGCTCTTCCAGAGGTCCTGAGTTCAAATCCCAGCAACCACATGGTGGCTCACAACCATCTGTAATGAGATCTGATGCCCTCTTCTGGTGTGTCTGAAGACAGCTACAGTGTATTCATAATAAATAAATAAATAAATCTTAAAAAAAAAAAAAAAAAAAACTGGAAAGAACCCAGAGCTGTACTTTGGGGCCCAGACGGGAATCCATTCCACCTCTTAGTCAACCCTGTGATAAACAGTCCAGCGCTCAGACTCCTGTTTGCTCCCCGCTCTGCTTTCTTCTCTCCAAGAAGAGTAGCTCCTGTCCTCAGCCATTAGCGTTCAGCTTCCCATTCAGAGTCTTTAGAGAACAGCCTAGCTTCAGAGGAGGCTTGTCAGAAACCTCCAGAGATCTGCTGAGCAAGCCTAGGCTCTGGGGGGGCTGGGGGAGGGGGCGACTTGAAAGAGGATGACCCAAGAAGTTACTGATCCAAGGTAGGTATATAGTCCTGCCCTCCCCTGTGTGACCAGTGCCCCAAACTGCTCCTCGGCTTGCAAGAACAGTACAGATGCTCACCTTCTTAGCTGCTTCCAGTATATCAGAGGAGAACATGGCACCCTCCTACCTCGGGACCTCCTGGGTTGCGGTTGCTTCTTGTTTTGGGAACCTTGTCCCTTGGGCAGACTAGGTTCAGAATAATTCCACTGCCGCAGTGCGCTTCCCCCTTCCCTTACTTACCTACACCATCTTCTGTCTTCCAGGTGCAACATGTGGTGTCTCAGAACTGCGACGGGCTCCACCTGCGGAGTGGGTTGCCGCGGACCGCCATCTCGGAGCTCCATGGGAATATGTATATTGAAGTGAGCAGTACCCAGAGGGACCTGGGGCCTGGGCGACAGGCAGATGTCACTCACTGCGCCCTCTCCTCCTCAGGTCTGCACCTCCTGCATCCCCAACAGAGAGTACGTACGAGTGTTTGACGTGACCGAGCGTACCGCCCTCCACCGACACCTGACAGGCCGGACCTGCCATAAGTGTGGGACTCAGCTCCGGGATACCATTGTGCACTTTGGGGAGAGGGGGACGTTAGGGCAGCCTCTGAACTGGGAGGCAGCGACTGAGGCTGCTAGCAAAGCAGACACAATCCTGTGTTTAGGGTCCAGCTTGAAGGTATGTGCTGACAATACCATGCCACTCACTGTGGATTGAGCATGTTACCGGCCTGCCTCCCCAGGGCTATCAGCCCCAGGGCAGCAGGTTTTTCGTCTCAGTCATCCTCTGCTGTCTTGTGTTTGTCCACTTGAACAGGTACTAAAGAAATATCCCCGCCTCTGGTGTATGACGAAGCCTCCAAGCCGTCGCCCCAAACTCTACATTGTGAACTTGCAGGTAACCATGGGTGTGTAGAGCTTCCTCCTCAGACCTGGGCCTCAGATGGGAGGAGACAGGGAGATGTGCCACTTGTACATCCTGAAAGTCCTGTACAGGCTCAAGGGTGTTCCCGGGGAATGGGGGGACCCAATCTGCAGGGGACAAGCAAAGGGGAGGAAGTCGGCTCTCATCTGCCTCTCTTGTCTTCAGTGGACCCCGAAGGATGACTGGGCTGCCCTGAAGCTTCATGGGAGATGTGATGATGTAATGCAGCTCCTCATGGATGAACTGGGCCTGGAGATCCCTGTCTACAGTCGGTGAGTGGGTGCAGCATGACCCCATTCCTGCCCCTCTGTGTGACAGGCCGTGTCTGTCTCCTATAAGCATCAGAGGGACTGGCCAAGGCTCTACCGTGTACATGTGCACACCCTCCCGCCCTGACTCTCTGAGGAGAGGAGGGGTCTGCCAGCGTGCTCTACAGGATGCTCCCCACAGATGGTTTGCAGCCTGGGTGGACAGCCGTGAGGGGTGACGACTGTGCAACGCTGGTCAGACAGAATCTGTGTCCTTGGTCTGGGGATATTTGGGGAAAATGTAAGCAAACTGACTTGATACAGAATTGTGATAATTTAGACTTGGCGTGTATATTGAGTGAAAAGTTTACACTTTCTTTCTCTGTGAATTTTCAGGGTCTTATAGGGGAAATCAATAACTTCTTTTAATCAAAGGGTTCAAGAAATTAAGGATCCCTTCACCTCTGGGCCTGGCAATTCTTGTATGTTATGTTTGTGGTGTTTTGTGACGTGGGCCTCTCCTGTACTGCATTGTTAGTGTTGTTGTTGGTTGTTTCCTTTTTTTTTTTTTCAAACATTAACTTAGCTCATTTTTTTAATCAGTGCTTATTTGTATCTTACGTTTATGATATGTGGTTCTACATTTCAATCAGACACATGATTTCTTCATGGTGTAGTCTGTAGGCCACACCTCCCTAGTCAACTGGCCTCTTCCCCCCATCCCTGTCATGCAGTCTGGGAAGAGGAAAAGGGTCTGGTCCACCTGCCCCCATCCATACAAGTGAAAGGTGGGGCCCAGAGTTGCTAGCAAGTTATCCTTGGAGACGGAGCCATCCTGTGGCTAGCACGACCCCTTCCTCTGTGTGCAGAGCCCACTGACAGCGGGTGAGACACAGAAGAGGCTGCTGCTGGCCTTTGATTGCCGCCCAGGAAGGTTTTCCCTCGCAGCTCTTCTGTGGCTTGGTGACACTGAAGCTGCTTCTAGCCAGAGCCCAGCCAGATTGAGACAAAGGGGAAGGGGTGGGCTGACAGGCGGCCTCAGACAGCTTTCCCATGCCTGGGAGGTGTTGTGATTTGAGGGGTTTTCAGAGCTACCTGATACTGCTTTTCTTTCTGTTAGGTGGCAGGACCCAATCTTCTCCTTGGCAACTCCCCTCCGTGCTGGTGAAGAAGGCAGCCACAGTCGGAAGTCCCTGTGCAGAAGCAGAGAAGAGGCCCCCCCTGGGGACCAGAGCGCCCCACTTGCCTCCGCTCCCCCCATCCTAGGAGGCTGGTTTGGCAGGGGCTGTGCCAAGCGAGCAAAAAGGAAGAAAGCAGCATAGCCCGGTGTTGACAGAGAACAGTTGGGACTTTGCAGATGGCTTGACCCTTGTTCAGGGGCCCAGGTCACCGTGAAGGCGGGAGTGCCCCCACCGGATCTAGTGGAAGGAACTTTGGGGGGTGGTGACACTTCGCGGTGACAGTCGTTTTTTAGCCATTTGTCCTTGTGGAAAGCCTCTCTTGCACTGCTGTGATGCCCCACTACGGGCTTGATCTTCAAGGACACCTCCCTCCTATTCACCCTTGTACAAAGGTGGCAGCAAGGCCTTGGGGAGAGGAGCTCCAGTCTTTCCCAGGTCTGGCCAGCAGAAGAGTCCACCACTGCCTTACCTCACTCTCCAGGCTAGTCTCAGGGCCTCCCTCTTTCTACTACTTATTACTGAAAAGTGTTCACTTTCTAGAAACCTTTTTCTGTATTGGGTATGCGGCACAGGGAGGATCTAAGCCTCCAGTCTGAGCAAGTCTTATTAAACATCTCTCTATTGCTTTGGTGTCCCGTTGACTATCACACGCACCTGAGGGCCAACATCGAGGTGCTTTTGAAGAACCCAGTCCGTAGGAATGCTCAAGGCGCGGCAAGCCGCAAGCGCACTTGTGGTACTAACCTGCCCAGTTCGCCAGAGGAGAAGTCAGATGCAAAGTCCGGGCCACCTCCAACACAGACCATTGGCCGCTCAAGTTGGGTGGAGGGGTGTGGCCCGGTTAGGGGCGGGGCCCCGGGTAGCGCACGCCATTGGCTGCGCCAAGCGGGTGAGACCCGCGTGAGCACGCGCAAGCGTCGAGGGCGGGGCAACGGTGCTGTGTGTCGCGGGAGCTGGCAGGACTTGCGGGGGGCCTCTGGTGCCATGATCCGGAACGGGCACGGGGCTGCCGGCGCTGCTGGGCTGAAGGGTCCGGCGAGCCAGCGCACCGTGCGGGTGTGGTGCGACGGCTGGTGAGTGGGGCGGCGAGGGACGGGCGGTCGCCTCGGCGTCACGCACCGGCCGTTGGCGGATCCTGAGTCTTCTGAGGCCGCACGAGGCAACCTGGCCTCCGGTCACTTAGAAGTGTAGCGTGCAGACACGGGTGCATCGGGCGGTGCACTTCCCAAAAACCGGAAATGCGGCTGTCTGTTCGCCTTAGGCATTTACCCAGGTTACCAGGGCTGGAAGGCCATGAGCTTCTCTGGCAACTCAGCCCGTGACGTCTCTTTAAGAAAGTCCTGGAGCTGTCAACAAGCCGAAGAGACGTTGTTGGCCTTTCTATAACTTAACCATCCTCAGCCCTTCGTCGTGCCTACCCCTGGTGGATGAGAAGGGCTGCAGAATGGTCACCAGGGCTATTCGGAGCGGATTAAGCTAGACTTTGTGCGTTTCTTGTTTGGTTTTGGTGCTGAGGATGAGATCCATAACCTTGTAGGCTATGTACAGGCAAGTGCACCATCACTGAATTTTAACTTCAGCCCCCTAATGTTCTCTTGCACCTGAGTCACCAGCAATGGCTTTGACTTCGTGTCAGCGGACTATGACCTTGGCCCCACCACAATCCTGGGCCCAGTGCCACCATCCCAGAAGCAGACTCTGACCTCTGATCCTGCCCTGCCCGTCTAGTGGGCACCAGGGCTGTCCCAGAATTTACTGGTTATCACTGTCCCACCTCCCACCCCGTGCACTGTGGTGTTCACCTGATGATAACCCACTAGGGTTCTAGAGGAAGCACAGCAGAGCCTGTGGCCCAGCACTGGCCCATGGTGAACAATACAGGTGGTCCCGGTACACACTGGGACACCCTCAGTGCCCAGCATGTTGCTGGCTTCTGTATAGCTTGACCTTGATAAAATACTTGTGGCCAGACCTAGATTTGAGGATAAAAGCTCAGTGCCAGGTGACAGGCATTTGTTCCCTCAGAGAGCTAAGCCAGGCCACGGGGGTGGGAAACTGTAGGCTTGTCTCAGGGTAGAACAGAGTTTGCTCCCAACTCAGGACTGCTCACTTGTTTCAGAGCTCGAGTGCAGCTTGTTGATCAAGGGGTACTGTTCTTGTTTAGGGTGCAGAAGTTTCCATGTTCAGATCCTGAACAAACTTTTGTATCTTGCGGGCTAGGGATGTAGCTCAGACTGGGCTACATGAGACCTTATTGTCTAAAGAAAAAAAAAAGAAAGAAAGAAAAAAGCACAGAAGCATCAGGAGGCACCAAGAGGGCAGAGACAGCCTAAGACATGAGAAATGGCTAAACGTCTGTCAGTGAACAGCTGTCTTGGGAGCTCACCAGCCAGGCCTTGCACCTGAATTTGCCACTCTTGTTAGACCTGGCACTGACTGAGTCCTGCCCTAGGTCCAGTACCTAAGGTATGGGCAACTGAGAACTGACTTCCCTCTGTAAGCCCAACCCTCTGGGATCTGGCCTGGGAGCCCTGGTGTAGCTTCTCAAGGAGCAAAGCTGTACCCCACACAAATCTCCCAGTTTCCTGTCATATCAGTACAGGACCTGACTGCCCTGTCTGTCCTCACAGCTATGACATGGTGCATTATGGTCACTCCAACCAGCTACGCCAGGCACGGGCCATGGGAGACTACCTCATCGTGGGTGTCCACACTGACGGTAAGGTGTGGGCCACTGTGGCTGAGACTCAGGCCAACCGATCAAGCCTGCAGGGCGCGGGGAGAGGAGGTAGGGTGGGGTGGGGTACGGGGTGGGCAGGATGATTCCTGTAACGCAGGCTGGTCCCAGCTATAGACAGCTGTGGCAACACTGGACAGTCTCCTCAGCTGTATTGTCTGCCCCCATCCTGGCTCTCGAAACAGAAGAGGCTAATCCCTCTTCCTAGTTACAGGCCTTCCTTGTTAACCAGCAGATCCTGAGCACATGTGCTAGCCAGGGGACAATGCTATTGGCACAGGGACCTGCCTTGCGGACTGATGCCAGATTACCACTGCATACCATTGCACACTTTATAGCCTTGAGATCCAGGCTCCTGAAGACTCGGATGTCACTTATTCTGTTTCGTCCTCTGCTCTGTCCCTAGAGGAGATTGCCAAGCATAAGGGGCCCCCGGTGTTCACCCAGGAGGAGAGGTACAAGATGGTACAGGCCATCAAGTGGGTGGATGAAGTGGTGCCCGCCGCTCCCTACGTCACTACACTGGAGACACTGGACAAGCACAACTGTGACTTCTGTGTTCACGGCAGTGAGTGGGCAGGGCCTGGAGATGGGGGCTGGGCAGTCAGACCTGTTGACAAGTCAGAGAGACAGGGGGCCTCTCATCCCATCTCATCCAACGCACACACCAGAAACCTCTGCAACCATCCCCCAGGGCAATGGCAAAGTGAAAGGGTGCGCTGGGGATGGAGAGTTCTGGTCCCTGGAGGCTCTGAGTTAAGAATCTCTGTTTATGAGCCTAGTCTGCTGGCACCTAACTATCGTCTCAGCATCAGTACTGAGGAGGCTGATAGAGGGATATTAAGCGTTCCAGATCAGCCGGGCAGTGGCGGCGCACGCCTTTAATCCCAGCGTTTGGGAGGCAGAGGCAGAAAGATCTCTGAGTTCAAGGCCGTCCTGATTTATAAAGCAAGTTCCAGGACAGCCAGGATTATTATCCAGGGTGTGTTATGCAGCCTTATCCCAAAAAGAGTTCCAGATCACCCTGGGCTACACAGCAAGACATGCACCGCCCCCTCTTAGAATAACAACAAAACAGAAATCCCTTTCTGTGTGCATGTCGCTTCCAGATGACATCACGCTGACAGTAGATGGCCGAGATACCTATGAGGAAGTGAAGCAAGCCGGGAGGTACAGGTAGGTCCAGGGAGTGGGGCTCAGGAGGAGACCCCTTCCTAGTTCTCATCGCTGTGTTGACATACCCCGCAAGGCATTTGGGCCCCGGTCAGGTGTGGAAAGTGCAGGACAGAATGCTTTGTGTGGCCAGCCTCGGGGCTTCTGCACAGCACTCCCAGACAGAGCTCTGCAGGAATGGCCGCATTCTCCATCTGCGCTGTTTGTAGGGCATCCGTAGACTCGGTGGTGTCTCCCGTGCCTCTGGAGAGCCAGCTTTTTACTTTAATTAACTGTAATTTAAAGAGCCAGCTGTAGCCAGCGGTTCCTGCAGGGACAGAGCAGCCAGGAATTCCCTTGTCAGAGAATACACAGCAGGGTTTGGGCCTCGGTGCAGTAGAGGCCAGAGGGAACGGTGTCGGAATGGGGACCAGAGAAGTTGTGTCCTAAATGTGGCTCGCCTACTCCCTGGAGTTAAGTGGTACAGCTGAGTGATCCCTCCGCTTCTGTCACCAGTATGAGCCCATTACTCCTGCCCCAGTCTGGTTTTCTATCGTGGGTGGCGCTGGGTTAGGGTCGTGTCCCTCAGGTGGCTTCTGCCTGTAGCAGAGCCTCAGGAGTGTATGCTGGATGAAAACCTCCACCTTACCTCTGTCCCAGAGAGTGCAAACGCACCCAGGGTGTGTCCACCACAGACCTCGTGGGTCGCATGCTGCTGGTGACCAAGGCCCACCATAGCAGCCAGGTGAGTCCAAAGGGATGGGGTCTGGGAGCTAAGGATGGGGTCCCTGGGCTAAGGACACAGCCAGGAGGGAGGGGCACCTCCTAGCCACCCTTGGGTTTATCCTGTTTCTCTCCCCAACCATCCCCTTAGTGGGCTCTGGGGCCATGGCGTGCTGGTCCAGGGTTGGCAGTCAAGAGGGCAAGGTCCCTTAGTCTCTTGCCCTTGTGTGCAGGAGATGTCCTCTGAGTACCGGGAATATGCTGACAGTTTTGGCAAGGTGAGTACACCTGGCTTGCTGAGGCCACTCTGGAAATACAGCTGACATTCCTGCCCAGCCCCACCCCCCCTTAGGCTTCCCATGGGGAAAGGTTGGCCCAGAACTTCAGTGTCTGCCCTCCTCCCTCTCTTTCCCAGTGCTGACCAGGTACTGACCATCAGGCTTGGCCAGCTTCTGGATGCTGGGAGGGAGGACAGGCAAGAGGTGGCCAGTCCCAGCAGCCACTTCTTGGAGGAGGAGCAAGGACTGCCCACCTACAGGTGGCATCTAACCAAATGGCCTGGCCCTCTCTCCCTTTGTAGCCCCCTCACCCGACACCTGCCGGGGACACACTTTCCTCAGAAGTCTCCTCCCAGGTGACCAGATGGTGGCCTCAGGGTGCCGGGTCCCTCAGAGGGCTGTGTCTACTGGCCACTGGGCTCTTTCTGCGCCTGCTCCTGGTGGTGTGTTGCTAGGCAGAGCTGGTGTTGTCTGCAGTATCTTCTGTGGCCACCGGGTGGAGCCACAGTCCTGCTAGCTACAGTGGTCCTGCGTGGCCTTACCATGGTGTGTCCCTGCCCCTACCCCAAGTGCCTGCCTGACACAGCCCCCAGCTGTGCTGCTGGGTTATTCGCAGGCTGGGGTTGGTGGGGGAGTCCAGCCTGTACTGCTCTTTGTATATCTCCCATCACCCACACTTACAATAGGGGCACAGGGAGCCCTGGGCTCAGAAGAATGACCAAGGGGAGGGTGCTGGGTGAGGGACACACATAGAGGCCTCTACCACTGACTGGTTCCTTCTCTCGACTAACAGTGCCCTGGTGGGCAGAGCCCCTGGACAGGGGTGTCCCAGTTTCTACAGACATCCCAGAAGATCATCCAGTTTGCTTCTGGGAAGGAGCCCCAGCCGGGGGAGACAGTCATCTATGTGGCTGGTGCCTTTGACCTGTTCCGTATCCTCCTAGAGCCTCTGCTGCCCCGAAGTCATGCCACAGAGAGGGACCCATAGACTCTAAGGCTCCAGGGTTGAGCTGGGTTGTAGTGGGTACAGCCTTCATCAGGGAGCATGGCAAGGAGTCCGCTGGGTACTGGCTGTTGGGGACCTACCTTACTAGCCCATTACTGCTACCTTAGTTGTTTTCTTCTTCGATCATGGGGTTGGGGATGGAACACGGGGCTCAGTGTACCTGAGGCAAGTGATCTCCTGTTGAGCTACAACCCCCCTCTTCCCCCAAGTCTTGCTCTCTTGAGACAGAATTTTCCTCTGTAGTCCAGGCTGACCTAGAACTTGCAGTACTCCTGCCTCCGCCATGCAAATGCTGGGTTTACAAGAGAACACCATCATACACAGCTAGTTACTGCTTCTTAATCTGGATGTAGACATCGGGCACGTGGACTTCCTACAGGAGGTGCACAAGCTAGCCAAGAGGCCCTACGTCATCGCCGGCCTACACTTTGACCAGGTCTCTGCCCTCCTCCTTGCTTGCTTCTCAGCACCCCATCAGCTGATGATGGGGTCCCTCAGGGGCCTTGCTGGGGTCAGTGTTGGGCACAGGTGTCTTCTAAAGGAGTGAGGAGGCCCCAGGTGCCTAGCGAAGGCAAGCTTGGTTCTCTTCTGGAGCCCAGGACAGCCCTGCCTAGGGTGTGCTATGAGAGGGGGCACTTTTCCCAGCTTCTGCCCACGACGGCCAGCTGGGAGGGAAGGCACTGTACATTTGAGGTCCTCCAGCTGAGCCAAACTCACTGGCCCTAGGAAGTGAACCGGTACAAGGGCAAGAACTACCCCATCATGAACCTGCATGAGCGGACGCTCAGTGTGCTGGCTTGCCGGGTAAGTGAGCTGGGAGTCAGGCAGCTGGGTCTGATTGATACAGTTTCTTTCCCCTACTGAGGAGTCTGGGGGTACCCCTTGCCTGCTGGCCCCAGCCGTGCCGCCCCACCCCCGCTGGCTCCCCTGGGCCTCTTCTGCCACCTGCTAGCCCTGGTTCTCCAGGGCTGAGGACTGAGTGAGTTGCTTCCCTGGCTGTTTCTGCAGTATGTTTCAGAAGTGGTGATCGGGGCACCATACTCCGTCACAGCAGAGCTCCTGAGTCACTTCAAGGTGAGGCTTCGCTTGGAGTTCTCTTGAGCAGAACATGATGCCAATGTTCCTAGAGGCTCTTGCCTGTTTTCTTGGGTCTGGGCTAGCCCTAAGTGGTTGCCAGTGGTGGCATAGTGTCTCTGAGGAAGTCTCCTGACCCTGTTCCCTTTCCAGGTGGACCTGGTGTGTCATGGGAAGACAGAAATTGTACCTGACAGGGATGGGTCTGACCCCTACCAGGTGGGTTGTCCCGGCCTGGGCTGCCTCTGGGAAGCAGGTGCAATCATCCTTGCTGGTATTGGTCTCCCATGGGTGGAAGGGCACCTGGGGGTGTCTTTGTGATCAAGAGACCTCTCATCTCTCACTTTTCTTCCCATTGAGCCCTCCAGGAGCCCAAGAGAAGAGGCATCTTCTGTCAGATTGACAGTGGCAGTGACCTCACCACAGACCTGATTGTGCAAAGGATCATCAAAAACAGGTGTGTCCCCTCCCTCTTCCCTCCCCCTCCCCGGGTTGGCAGTGAGCCAACCCTGTATTGGAGAGAACCAGCTTATTTCTGTCTGGCCTCAGGTTGGAATATGAAGCACGGAATCAGAAGAAGGAAGCCAAGGAATTAGCCTTTCTGGAGGCCATGAGGCAACAGGAGACACCGCCTGGAGGGGAGACTGACTAGCTTCTGACCGACCCGGAGATGTCACTCACACCCTTGCCCTGTGCCCACCTCCTCCCTCCCTGCCCTGCTCTGCTTCTGTGTCTTGGTGTCAGCTCACACAATTCCAAAGGAAACCGGCCTTGCTGAGGGTGCTGTTCCTGCCTGCCTGTGAGGCGCCCACCTTGCAGCAGGCTCTCAGTCCCTTCCACTGAGCTGTCAGAGAGGGTAGCGAGGCAGCCCCATGGACAGGATAAGCAGACACACCTGGGACTGGAGGAGTGTCGCTGTGTATCCTTGGCATCCCCGGGTTCCAACTGCCACTGCCCCTGGCCTGGCTGGGGACACCCCTCCTGCCTGACTGGAAGCTGCTCCTCTGCCCACGGAGCTTTGGTGAAAGGTCCAGAGGCGACCTCTGTTCCTGGGTCACCTTGCACGCGGGCACCTTCTACCTTGGGGCACGTTCTAGCACCCCATTTCTGACTCCTAGAAGGTGCACTTGCCCTAATGGCTGGGCCAGCATGGCTGTCCTCCGCACAGACTTCCTGGTCCTTGTTTTGTACCTCAGTGGCTGATGTAAACCTCTTTGGCTCAACTGAATAAAGCCTGGTGGGAAGTGCTCTGTGGGCTCCTAACCCTGGGAAGGAGCAGGAAACCCATCCACATCCACGGCAAGAGCGCTCTCAGAAAAGGGAGGGAGAGTGGGGTCAGGAGGCTGGGAGCTTGTGCACCTGCCCCTGCCTCTCCCATAGACTACGGGATCTAGATCTGGGCACCCTGGCAGGTGAACTCAGAGCCCAGCAGTTGCTGAGGCCCCTCTAGCTGCCTCTTGGTGGTTGGTTGTGGGGAGACTAGCTCAGCGATGAAGCAACTGACAGGAATGGTGAAGCCAGGGATACCCCTAAACACGGATTCTGGTGGGACTCTCCAACCCGGTGCCCAGTCAGCTCCTGAAGCTGATAGACCTGCCCGGGCTCCTCCCTTTGAGGCAGGAGACCTCTGTGAATGTTTCAGACCTAGAGTCAGGATCTGGAGAAGGGCCACACATACCTCCAGCCTGGACAGTCCTGGGCATCTTTTCCTTACCTCGGCCCTGCTGCCTGCTAGGTATGGGTAGTGCCCACACTAGGATCCCAGGGCTGTGAAACACGGAACAGTCTCGGGTCAAGGAAGCCATCTGAGTATGCTGCTGCCTGGACCCAGGGGCTGGTCCCCAAGGTGACACTGCACAGGCAGCCATGGTCTTATGGCACCCTGGGTGGGGCGTGGCTGATGAGGGCACCACAGAGAGGATGCCCTCAACAGCAGTCTTGGTGCTCAGACCAGAGCTTGGGTACTTGAGGTGGCACCTGCTTCACCCGTGTCTGCCTTGGGCTAGAGGGAAAGCAAGGCAAAAGCGAAATGGCTGCCCACTTGGCTCTGTGACCCAGAACATGTGAGGAGCACACCAGGCGGGCCACCGAGCCCTGCCGTCCCTCTGGAAGGCGCCCAGGCCAAGCGTCTCCCTGACGCTGTGGGTGGATCTAAGGACTCCCGTGCAGTTCTGCCTTTGCTCTGGATCTGCACACCAGTTGTCCTCTGTGGTTTGTTGCACACACAGTAGCTGTGTGCATAGTCCTTCAAGGCCTATGGGAGGGGCTTCGCCTGGGATGAGGCAGGATATAGAGCAGGGCTTTCTAAAAGAACCTATGCGCTCGGACCGACACGGGTGGCTCTGAAAGACTGAGGGGCAGGATGGTACTGCCTGAGGATCCTCTGGGGGTTATTTTAAATGGCCTGCTACTATCTACGCCCCGTGCCTATTGCTTAAGAAGGGAGTCACCTGTTCGGACTCTGGAGTAGGGGTGTGGGCTCTATCCCCTTTCTGGCTTTGTAGAAGAGGGAAAGACCCAACCAGGGCACAGAAGGGAAATCAAGCAATCATCACCCAGGGACCCACTCAGCCAGGCACCCGCTCGCAGGAGCGCTTGTCAGTGTCCAGAGACAGTTTTGCGTCTTTATTCGTTTAGTCATTTGCTGTGGAGCATGGTGGGAATTAGGGGCCACAGGAGCCAAACCACGCAGGGCCTGTGCTACTTCAAGGAAGACTGGGCATGGGTGGTGGAGGGAGAGAGTCACCGGCCGCAGCGTCTAGGTTTGAGTTGGGGTTCAGGCGCTCGGGCACTCAGCCTTGTGCAGCGACAAGAAGACGTCCGCCTTACACTGGAAAGTCCCTCGGCTGTTGAGTTGCCGCTGGCAGCTCTGCAGGTTCGGGGTCACATCTTTGACACACAGGGCCTGGGTAGGAGGTGGAGGCTGAGGGCCCGCCCCTGTCCCACCAGCTCCCGCCACCCACCCACCTGCTCGCACTCACCAGGCTCCTTACGCTGGCGCGGATCTCCAAGTTGCGCAGAGGTCCGGTTCCCACCCGGAGTGCTGGGGACTCGGAGCGTCGCGTGGACGGGAACCTGTGGAAACTTGACAATAGCCCCGCGGCGCGACCCACCGAGTAGGGGTGGGATCCCGCCGCAGGCTTGTACCACGCAAGGGCTGACGGCAGGAGCAGCGCCAGGGCGGCGGCCACCAGCGTCCTACACCGGGCCATGGAGCAGTGCGGCAGGGGCAGGCAGAAGGTGGCGGCAGAAGTATGCGAACCAGCCTGGGCTTTATATTTACAATGGGGGCGGGGACAGAGGCAGGGAGGGGGACGAGGAGTGGGCGACAGGAAGGAGTGGAGCACAGGCTGCGAGTGGAAAATCAGTGGGATCTCACACCCTGCGAGTCCTGAGTACTCATCTCAGATGGAGCAGAGAGGACTGGTTTCTCCCTTCCTCAAGTGTAACTGTCCTTTTATTGACCATCCAAGGGTGGAATGTGGAACTGTCTTAGTTAGAGTACTATTACCGTGATGAAACACCATGATCAAAAGTGACTTGGAGAGGAAAGGTTTATTTGGTTTACACATCCTGCGTCACAGTCTGCTGTAGAAAGCCAAGGCAGGAACTGAGATGGAACATGGAGGCAGCTGATGCAGGGGTCACGGAGGAGTGCTGCTTACTCCCCATGGCTTCCTCAGCCTGCTTTCTTACAGAACCCAGGACCACCCAGGGATAGCACCACCCATAAAATCGGCTGGGCCTTCCCTTATCAATCACTAATTTTTTCCAAGCTGGAGAGGTGGCTCAGCAGTTAAAAGCGCTGCTCTTCCCGAGGACTCAGGTTGGATTCCCAGCACCATATACAGGCAGCTCACAACTGCCTGTAACTCTAGTTCCAAGAGATCAGATGCCTTCTTCTGGCCTCTATAGGCACTGGGGAATGCATGTAGCGCACAGGCAAAACATCCACACATACAAAATATAAATTCTAAAAGAAGAATGAAAATGTCCTATAGGCCTGTCTACAGCCTGGTCTTACAGAGGGATTTTCTCAACTGAGGATTCTTCCTCTCAGATGACTCTGGATTATGTCAAGTTAACATAAAACCAGTCGGCACAGGGACCACCTTGCTTATTCTTTGGTTCTGTCCCAGGCTCACCAATAGGGTCTCACTCTCTAACTCAGATTGGCCTTGAGTTTGGAAAGAATACCTCACCTTCCCAGGTGCTAGATTGGGGTTATTTTTGTTTCATGCTAATGGTCGAAGATTCTGCTACTGGACTTGTCTTTTCTAAGAAAAAGTGTTGAGCTCGGGCTCCAACCTTCAGAAAAACCTGGGCAAGCAACTCCAGACCCCAGGAGCAAGCAACTGCCATGCCCACTCTATACCAGGGGGTCGTGGTCTAGGAACCTTCTCTGCCTGTACTTAGCAAACAGTGGTTCAAATACTGGACACAAGAGGGTAACATGTAAGAGACACGTGGTGTGTGCAGGAGCCAGAACATGAATACGACAGTCTCTGGCCATGCAGGGCAGCACAGGTGGATTAGAAACAGGGCACGGAGAAAGCCTCCCAAGAGGTCAATGGTGTAAGCTTCCTACAGGGCCTTCTGTTCCTGCCTGGGAAAGGGGCTCAGGGCAAGCACAAGCTGTAGTGCTGGGTGTATCAGGTGTTCTGACTTGTTTGGAGGAAGCTGCTGGAAGAACAATGGAGAAGGAAGGGGAGGAGCCAGGAACTCCATACCCAGGGTGGCCGGCCATCTGTCCAAGGTTAGATGTGGCTTTCTGACCTCTAGAGATCGGAGATGGGAGATTGGAGATGGAGTTAACCCCGAGGATAGGAGCTGCTGACACTGTGAGACAACACATCTCAAAGAACCTAGGTGGTAAGCAACGTGTGTGGCCATGAAGGACTCCAAGGTGAGCCCCAAAACAGAAGGACCTCAGGAGGACTTCCTGCCACACAGGAAGTTGCTTCAGAGAGGATGGCCCGGAATGAAGTCCCCATAGAAGGTTCCTAGAAAAGGCATGGAGGACACTCCAAGAGCATGAGCAGACTGGAGATGGAAGAGAGAAGCTAACAAGCTAGGACAGACCACACCTGTCAGCCCAAGTAGCTCCAAATCCACAAGTCTCAGCTCCCCTCTGCAGCTCTTGGGGATCCTCAGGCTGAGTTACACCACATCTCTACCCTTGAAATGGCCCCTTCACTCCTGATAGCTGGGGTCAGTTCCAGGACTAGCATGCTGTAGATAGCCGAGTGATATGAAGTTATAGTCTCCCAGAAGCACAGGTTGGCTGCACGTAGGAGTACCTCAAGGACACCACGCGGAGTGAGCAGCAAGTCTCACAGCCGACAATCATGTAGATGATACAGATTGCTTGGAACCGACCCTCCCCCCACTCACACCCCCCCCCCAGGGAATAAAGGAGTTTCAAATGGCTGTCCTTCCCTAAGACAGGAGAGGACCCACATCCTCATATACTAGAGCCACCTTCAGTCTGACCAGGCAAGAGAATGACCAGCTTGCTGCAGTTGTCCCCGAAGATTATCTGGGCATGACCAGTGCCTGCTTAGCCATCTCTTCCTGACCAGAATGGCTCTGGAAGAGCAGCTGCCAGCATTGCTCAGCTAGGGCTGGGGATGGGAAGAGATCCTGGGACTCCCAGCAGACTAGGGTAGCAGATGGGCTCTGTGCACCTTGCCAGTTCCCTCGACACAAACACGCCCTAAGGTCTTTGCCTAGCTTGGCTCTGCCCCAGTCTCTTCTACTCCTGTCTGAGTTGTGACTCAGATTATGAGGAAGGTCTTGGCTTTATTTCATCAAGCTGTTTATTTATGAGTGTTCTCAAAGCAAAACATGGTACAGGTGCATCAATATGTCAAGAAAACAGGCAAGCAGAGGCCTCCAGCACGGCTTGGAACTTTAATGAGTTTTATTTATCGAATAAAAGTGTCAATGTGATGGGAAAACAAAACGACCAGCAAAGTCCTCGTTTCAACCTTGTGTCAGCCAAACGGAAAGCATCCTGTCCCCAGCACAGAACGAGGTCCCAGGGCACCACTGTGCTGTGTGGAAGGGACTCGGGAGGGGAGGGGAGGGCGGGGCTGAGCACAGGCCTCACTCTTTGAACTTCCACTCCTGGCGACACATGGGGCAGTGCTGCTGCACCTGTTGCGCGTTCAGCCACTTGAGGATGCAGTGCATATGGAAACAGTGCGAGCACTGACCCCACACGAGGGGACAGTCATCACCAGGCACCTTACCTGCAAGGAGGAGAGACAGGCCTAGGTGAAGAAGCAGACAAGACACACAGAGCTTGTGACAAGGCAGGCAGACACCTCTGGGACATAAGTAAACAGCTCTAGTCCATGGGCAGAGAGCCTCTCATGCCTCTTACATCAGAGAAGACAAAAAGTAAGGGTGTGACCCAAATCATCCCCAGACATTCCCCATGGCATAAAAGATCTGCAGTGACTCCCTCTATGGCAAGTGAAGTGTCTGTCCTCAAAGGGGAGGCCCAGCCTGGCCCACTAGTTTCTGGTACCTTTCTCACACCTTTCTGTGGAAAATGGACCTGTAATACCCAGAAGGTAACATTAATGGTCAAAGTGCCAAAGGTTCACAACCAAAGTGGAGACTCTGTCTTCATTACAGGCATCCTGGAACCTGGAAAGTTCCTTCCCTGCACATCAGAGATCTACTGCACTATGGACCCTTGGGGACACTGGTGCTTCTGGGACAGTTACTAATGGGACTGATCAGCACCTGTTACTTTCTCTTCTTCACCTGAACCTTCAACTCCTACTTCCATCCAGAGCCAGGGGGCACAGGCTGCAGGCACTTTGCAGGCCTGGAAATGTTTCCTCCATGGAGAAAGTCCAGGTTATCATAATCAAACATAATCAAAACCAACAGGGGCTGCAGAGCTAATAGTTAAGAACACTCGGTGGTCTTGCCCAGGACCCAGGGTTCAGTTCCAGCTTCCACATGACAGCCCACAGCCAGCTGTACGTACTCCAATTTCAGCACATCTGACGCCCTCTTCTGGTTCCCCCAGACACTGCATCCATGTGGTAAATACAGACATACACTCAGACAAAACATGGAGGAGGGGTACAAGGAATGCAGCTCCACTGAGAGAATGTCAAAGCCCTGCATTCTACTCCCAGCCTTGCATAAGGGAAGAATCCCAGCACTCTGGAAGGGAGGTGGAGGCAAGAGGATCAGGAACCCAAAGCCATACTCAGCTACAGGAGGATTCTGAAGCCCATCTAGGATACATGAGAAATGAGAGCCTGTTTTAAAACAAACACACACTCCTGACTTCCATGGCCTAGAAAACCCTACTGAAGAAAGTAGAGCACAGAACATCTGCCCCACATCAGTATTGGCCTCACTGCACTCCATCCACCCTGGGGGCACAAGCCCTGTATCTGTCCTACCTGTGTCTACCAAGCCCCCCTCTTTCTTTTTCTTGTTCTTCCTTTTCTCCTTCTTTTCCTTCCTTTCTTGTTTGTTTGTTTTTAGGACAGGGTTTCTCTGTGTATCCCTGACTGTCCTGGAACTCACTCTAGGCCAGGTGTTGAACTCAGAGACCCACCAGCCTCTGCCTCCCAAATGCAGGGATTAGTGCCATCACTGGTGGATCCTAACTTCAGCAAAACTCTGCTTGAAATCACCCTCTTCCAATTAGATTTGGACCCCACTAGCTCACCAACAGGGGTTACTGAGCTGGCCCATGTGGGTAGTCATGTATAAGAAGATACTATCTTGTTCTCAAGATGTCCCTGCAGGCAGCAAGCTGGAGTCCTCGATGAGTACCCTGGTGCACTGAGGGTGATTCATTCAAGGACTTGCTAGTGCCTTGATGGAATTATTTTTTAGTTAAAAACCTCTTGACAAGACTGTTGTACCCTAAAGCCTCCTGAGTCCTGGAACAGATTTATTATGGTTTTAGTAACTTAATTTTCACAAGATTTAATCTGTGAGAAATCTGGTGCTATAGAATGCATCCAGAAAACCCACTTGCCCTGTCAAACACTGTCATATTAAAATTGACTCCTTCTCATTTAAACACATCCATGAGTTGGATGGACTAAGTTTCTTACTCTGCACAGCTAAGGAGCTGTGTGTTAAGAAGGCCCGAGTCTTCTTCACACACGAGACACTATGTGCGTAGCCACCTAAGATGCTTTTTGGATATCCACCTCTTTTGTCGCAGACCTAGCTGTGTTCTGTAGCCCATGGATGACATCACTTATGGTCAGGTAGGAATGGTTCCCCCTGGGATCAGCACAGCCACCTCCATTCTATGGACTCCATGTCCAAAGTTAACAGCCTAGTGAGTCTCACTGAAGTGACAAGCATGTGTCCTCTGCCTCCTAAACTCTTTGAGGCTCACTTTTTGTTTATTTGTTTGTTTGGTTTTGTTGTTGTTGTTTTTTTTGTTTTGTTTTTGTTTTTCGAAACAGGGTTTCTCTGTGTAACCCTGGCTGTCCTGGAACTCACTCTGTAGACCAGGCTGGCCTCGAACTCAGAAATCTGCCTGCCTCTGCCTCCCAGGTGCTGGGATTAAAGGCGTGAGCCACCACTGCCTGGCTATTTGTTTTGTTTTTTGTTTTTTTTTGAGACAGGGTCGCAGTATGTAGCCCTGGCTTTCTTTGTGGTAAGAGTTATCAAATCTCAGGTAATCGGGTCCTTTTAATAACGACGGCTACTCCACAGCATGGAAAGCTGGGATAGAAGGTCCAACAGCAGGTCAGCAAAACAAATGAAACATTTCTCACACATTTCTAGGCCCAGATGAGGGATCTCTGAGCTCAAGAGATTAGTGAAGGCACTATGGCTGATCCCCACTTTGGAAGCAGCATCCATGACATAAGAGAAACAAAACATCCTTGCCTGAGTTAGGGTTTACTGCTGTGAACAGACACCATGACCTAGGCAACTCTTTTTTTTTTTTTTGGTTTTTCGAGACAGGGTTTCTCTGTGTAGCCCGGGCTGTCCTGGAACTCACTCTGTAGACCAGCCTGGGACCTAGGCAACTCTTATAAGGACAACATTTAATTGAGGCTGGCTTACAGGTTCAGAGGTTCAGTCCATTATCATCAAGGTGGGAGCATGGCAGCGCCCAGGCAGGCATGGTACAGGAGGAGCTGAGAGTCCTGCATCTTCATCTGAAGACTGCTAACAGAATACTGACTTCCAGGCAGCTAGGATGAGGGTATCAAAGCCCATGCCCACAGTGACACACCTACTCCAACAAGGCCACACCTCCAAATAGTGCTGTTCCCTGGACTAAGCATATACAAACCATCACATTCCACTCCCTGAGCCCCATAGGCCTGTTCAAACACTGAGTCTATGGGGGCCATATCTAGCCATAGCATATTTAAAAAAGTATATTTAGTCCCATTTCCAAAGTCTCCATAGTCTATAGCAATCTCAACAATGTTAAAAGTTCAAAGTTCAAGTTCAAAGTCTCTTCTGAGATTCATCCAATCACTTAAATGTCATCTCCAAAGCAAGACAGGAAACCAGCTGGGCAAACTCTAAACTGTATCTCCATGTCTGATGTCAAAGCAGTCTTCAGATCTCCAGCTCCTTTTTCATCTTTGTTGACTCCTAACTAACTTCTTTCTACAGGGCTGGTTCCACTCCCTGTTAGCAGCTTTCCTCAGCAGATAGCCCACAGCTTTGGCATCTCTTACATCCTGGGGTCTCCAAGGCAACTTCAATGTTACAACTTCTTGTTCCAATGTCTGGGATCCACACATGATCTTCTGGGCTCCTCCCAAGGGCTGGCATCACTTCTCAGCTCTGCCCTGTGTAGCACTCTAAGCTCGGGTTGATCCATTCCACTGCCGCTGCTGTTCTTGGTGGTCACACCATGGTACTGACATCTCTAATACACTGGGTCTTCCGCTGCAACTAGACTTCACCAATAGCCTCTCATAGGCTCTCTTCATGGTGTCAAGCCTCAACTCCTTTGCATGACCTCCTTCTGTCCTAGGCCATCAACTGCAACTGAGGCTGAACCTTTACCAACAGCCTTCCATGGCCTCTCACAGTGCCAAGCCTCGGCTGTTCTTCAACTCAGAGATCTGATTGGCTTTACCTCCTGGAATTAAAGATATGCACCACCATGCCTGAATCTAAACTTATCTGGGTGGGATCTTGCCCAAAGTTCACTACTCCCTTAATTCAATTTAATATCCTTGAACATAGGATTTAGCTCTATTCTACTTCCTGGTGTGCCTTTAATACCTGAACCATATATTTTGTATTTTTCCTTTCTCAAGTTGCTTCTTTTCACTAACGTGTTTGTATAAGGGTAACCTGTAGTCATCACACAGCAGAATTTACACCAGGCTGTTTTAAGACTTCCTTTGTCAAAGCAATTAACCTAAATCTTTTCACCTTAGTCTCAGGCAGACTCTTCAGACAAGTGCAAAAAGCAGCCACATTCTTCACCAAAATATCACAAAAACAATCTCTAGGCCAAATACTGAAATTCTTCTCCACTGAAACCTCTTGGGTCAGGTCAGCACAATCCAAATCACTCACAGCAACAAAGTCTTCCATATTCCCACTATGACAGCCCATTAAGTCCCATTTAAAGCACTCCAATGTATTCTAAATCCAAAGTCCCAAAATCCAAATTCTTCAAAACAAAAACATAGTCAGGCCAATCACAGTAATATCCTAGTTCCTGGTACCAACTTCTGCCTTAGTTAGGGTTTTACAGCTGTGATCAGACACCATGACCAAGGCAACTCTTACAAGGACAACATTTAATTGAACCTGGCTTACAGGCTCATAGGCTCAGTCCATTATCATCAAAGTGGGAGCACAGCAGCATCCAGGCAGGCATGATGCAGGAGGAGCTGAGAGTTCTACACCTTCATCTGAAGGCTGCTAGCAGAATACTGACTTCCAGGTGGCTAGGATGAAGGTCTTAAAGCCCTCACCCACAGTGACACACCTCAACAAGGCCACACCTCTAAATAGTGCCACTCCCTGGGCCAAGCATATTCAAACCATGAGAATTCTTAAGGATGATTTTGTTAGTGATCTTGGGTTTTGTTTTTTTTTTTTTTTTTAAGGGATACGTGTCTCACTATGTAGCCCTAGCTGGAACAGAACTTACTACATAGTCCAGGCATGAGGATACCTTTAATTCCAGCACTTAGAAACTAGAGGCAGACAGATCTCCGAGTTCAAGGCCAGCCTGGTCTACAGAGTAAAATTCAAGGACAGCCAGGGCTACACAAGAGAGACCCTGTCTCAGAAAAAAAAAAAAAAAAAACAACAAAGATAGCATCTAGATTTTTCTCAAAATAATGAAAACTCTACATGTGTGTGTAGTTCCTAATCACAAGTGATGCAGATAAAACTTAAACCAGAAAAATCAAAGATTTAAGAAACTCACATCTCTTTGACTACATCAAGATGATTAACTCTTGGCTGATCAGGATGATTAATTCTTGGCTGATCAAGATGATTAACTCTTGGCTGATCAAATTTAGTTTCAAGCCAGGCAGGTAGTACTGTATAGCCAGACATTTTGCTACTTTGTAGGTTTTTCTTTCTTCCAGCCTTTCAACCCCCTAACTCTAGGTAGGAGGAATAAAGGTTAGAGGGTAAGGGAGTGTTGTGTGGTTATACTGTCCCTGTTGATGGGGCATTGAGTTCCTTGGGGCAAGTTTGGTCTTCAGAGTCCAGATATTTAATCTTTTCTTCTAATCCTTGTTTCTTCTTTATGCTAGACTACTTGACAAACGGCAACAAACTGAACTGGCCCGTATCCAGGCCCATTTATACATCCTTTGAAAAATCCCTCAGAAACTATCTACTGCGTAGAAGCCTCAGAGGCAGCCCCATATTCCACACTTGGAATTAAAACAAAAACACATTCTTATAACATTTCTGTGGGTTTTTTGTTTGTTTGTTCGTTTTTGTTTTTTCGAGATAGGGTTTCTCTGTATAGCCCTGGATGTCCCGGAACTCACTCTGTAGACCAGGCTGGCCTCCAAACTCAGAAATCCGCCTGCCTCTGCCTCCCAAGTACTGGGATTAAAGGCGTGTGCCACCACTGCCTGGCCAAATTTCTGTGGTTTTAAAGAAAGCAAAATTCTCACTGCAGCGCTCACCCTTAGTCCCAGAGCTCAGGAGCCAAAAGCAGGAAGATCTGTGTGACTTTGAGACTGACCTGGTTTACACAGGGAGTTTCAGATTAGCCAGGGCTATAGGAGATCCTGTCTCAAAAGATAAATGTGTTTGATTAAATCTCAATGTAATCGGGGCTGGTGAGATGGCTCAGTGGTTAAGAGCACTGACTGCTCTTCCAGAGGTCATGAGTTCAAATCCCAGCAACCACATGGTGGCTCACAACCATCTGTAATGATATCTGATACCCTGTTGTGGGGTGTCTGAAGACAGCTACAGTGTACTTACATATAATAAATAAATTTAAAAAAAAAAATCTCAATGTAATCAAACATTTCTACTTCATATGACATACCAGGAACATAGAAGTCATGCAAACAGAAAAGTGTAAGACCTTTTGCATCCTCCAAAACACATTAAGATCATAAAACTCAAGCACCTCCAACATAGAAGTAGAGAAAGAAGAGGCTATTTAGATCAAAGAGGATGAAAGACCAAGAACATTGAGGTGCTGAGTGTGGTCCAAACCCTAGTAATAAGACATTAGGGAACAGATGTTGGAACCAGGATGCTATAGCAGTAAGACATGGCTGAAGTGTATAGCTTACAAGCATCTATTTAAAGCTTACAATTCTTAAGCACAAAAGCCCAGCAAACATGACAATATGGTAACCATTGTCTGAACTTCAATTTGCTGGGCAGGGGTATCCTAATTTGATCTTCTTTACTTTGAGAAAATACAAAATGAAAGTACTATTCTGAGGAGTTAAAGGAATGACAGAGCATCACTATGTAGCCTAGGCAGACTTTAACTTCAAGATCCTCTTGCATCTGTCTCCTAAGTGGCATTATGGTCTGTGCCACCAAGCCCTGGCTAAAACAAGTGTGTTTGTTTGACTGACTATTTTTGCAACCGAGTCTCACTGTGTAGCCATGACTGGCCTCTAACTCAGAGATCCAGCTCTCTCTGTCTCTGCCTCTCAGATACTGATATTACAGGTGTTTGTCACCATGCTGGATGGAGTGTTTAAACAAACGTCTGCTTCTTTTCTGTCAACTTTCCTTCAGGAACTGAAAGCTAAAACCTACGGTTTTGTTTTTCCTGGCCTTTTATCAAGACTGGGTTTTTCTTTGTAGCCCTGACTATCCTGGAACCTGCACTGTTCACCAGGCTGAACACAAACTCAGAGATCCTCCGGTCTCTACCTCCGGAGTGCTGAGAAACCCAGGGTTTTGAAGGCTAGTGGAACAGGGCAAAGTTCTGAGAACACAGAGGGAGACACTTACAGTCTGGACAGCAGCCATTAAACGCCATCCTGCAGATGCCGCAGTTCTCATCATTGGCTACCCAAAGCCAAGTAGCCACACCATTCCAACACTTAATTTTCACCTTCATGACAGCAGAGCCCGAGACCTGAGGGGAGAGGCTAAAGTTAGTATATAATACTACAGCATCTGAGCATTAAAGTCACAGAGTTGCGACAAGTGCTGTACTCCGAAGAACACAATCTTCCAAGAATTTCTTACGACCCGTCAAAAAGATGGCAAGGAGAGCCGGTTGGAAGCAATGGCACGCTTCCGAGTTTTTGTCACGTTTAAGGATGTCTTTAAAGATCTGCATTCACGTTGCCAGGCACGGTGGCACACGTCTTGAATCAGGGGGCAGAAGCAGATCTCATTGAGTTGGAGATCAGCCAAACAGGAAACAAAAACAAATAAACAAAACATCTGCACTCGATGCAAAACATAACGGTTTTCACCAACCAGGGCCTCGCCTTTAAAGATATGGGAAGGGTGACAGTCACTAATCCGCGAAGTTACAGCTGGAACGCGGACGCCAGCTCGATAGGAGACTGAGCCTTGTAGCAAACAGAACCAAAATCGGACCCCGAGGCAGGCCCGGAACTTCCAGGATCGCACCTGAGGGACGCGAGACCCGGGGCGCGCACACTGCGTGGCACCCGTGCGAAGCGGAGGGTCTTCCGGCCTCCGGGGGAGGAGCAAAGCAGGCCCCGCCCCCTCCTCGCCCTCGCACCTTCTCTACCTAATCACGAAGCGCCCCGCCCTTCCGTTGCTTCCGCGCGGGAAGGTATAAAAACGACCGTGCCGCGTCTGGCTCCTCAGAAGTAGCGCCAGCCGTCCGACTGAGCGGTACGCAGGAGCTCTTCCGGACCGCGCGAGCCGAGACCAATCAGTAGGCGCGTCAGACTCGGGACGCCGGAACGCAGAGGGGGACGCAGGAAGTGACGCTGCGGCGTGCTGACGCGCGGGCTCGATCCGAGGCCCGAATCCGCGCCCGCCATGGCCGACAAAATGGACATGTCTTTGGACGACATCATTAAGCTGAACCGGAGCCAGCGAGGAGGCCGCGGCGGGGGCCGGGGTCGCGGCAGAGCCGGCTCCCAGGGAGGTCGCGGCGGCGCAGTGCAGGCCGCCGCGAGGGTGAATCGAGGCGGCGGGCCTATGAGGAACCGGCCCGCCATCGCCCGCGGCGCCGCAAGCGGCGGCGGCAGGAACCGGCCGGCACCCTACAGCAGAGTGAGTACGGGGAACATGCGGCACGGGCCGGGGGTGGGGTGCGCCCGGCAGGACGGAACCGGGCGAGGGTCCTGCGGAGCTCGCGGGAACCGTGGCGAAGGGGTGGGCGGGGGCGAGGCCCGAGGCCGGGATCTTCCGGGACGCTTTGTCCGGTCGTGGTCCAGCCTCATGGCGGCGGGGGCCCGCTAGGAGGAAAGTTTGGCGGCCGCCGTGGAGCCGCGGGCCTGGGGTATCTTCCTGGCTCCTCGCCCTTGACCGCGGGCCGGCGTGAGAGTGTGTGGCTGAGGTGTTGAGGGGCTCCCCGGGCGAAGCTCACGAATCTCTCTGTCCTTACGGTTTCTCTTCAGCCGAAACAACTTCCCGACAAGTGGCAGCATGACCTATTCGACAGCGGCTTCGGGGGTGGAGCCGGCGTGGAGACGGGTGGGAAACTGCTTGTGTCAAACCTGGACTTCGGAGTGTCAGACGCAGATATTCAGGTAGGAAACTGGAGCTGTCCGCTATACTCACCCCACACAGACGTGTGGTCCAGAATCCCCTACTGTTTGGAACCTGCCCTCCCCCAGGCTGCCCAAGGGCCAGCCACTGTCACCCTGAGAGGCTTGGCCTCAGAAAAAGTAGTATCTCCCGGGTTTGAACACCACCAATAATAAGCCAGGCTGCAGGAAGATAAAACAGTGTGTCCTTAAAAAACGAGTCTTGTCTTCCAAACTATGAGCACCTGCCCCTCAGCCAGAACTTCCAGTTTCTAACCGGCACAGACTGGCCACAACTAAGGTTCTACTAGTATGACCACGAAGGTGCTTGCTTCTCAGATCTTGTGTCCATTGTAGTGAACTGACTTGAGAAGGGAGGTCTTCCCCCACATACTGTGAATAGATGGGGACTGTGTGTGTGTTTCCAGCCTGAATCCCTGTATCTTAAGTGGTGATCTTTCCTGGATCTTATCAAGGGGACAAGGTCTTCCATACTTTTGAAGTATTTTTTCCTCCCCCCAACCCCCCCACCTTGGGTTTTGATTTTTTACTGGACCTTAAAGGCATTTAAAGTTTTCTGGTTACAAGACAATTTTTGGGGAGTTAGTTTTCAATTTTGCTGGAGCTAGGTTGGGTGTACTGGGATTTTCTGGGTACCATTTCTCAGAGCCCAGCCATTCGGCCTTGCCATGAGAGGAAAGAACAAGGCCAGTGAGCACTCTCAGTGTCTCAACACTTCTTTTAAGGTGGTTTCTGGCATCCACTGGAAACCACTTTTGACGAACTCCACTTCCCACTGTGTGCCTGCAGCTGAAGTGGGTTCCCTCTCCAACTCCCAGCCTGCCTGAGGTCAGGGCAGGTTCCGTGGTGCGTTTGACTTCAGACTTTGCAGCAGGCTTGAGTAGGAGGAGAGGGAAAGGTGAGCTAGAATCTGCCTTTGGGATAGGGGCTGGGTCACAGCTTCCCAAATTACTGGGCCCTTTGAGTTGTCTGCTCTGTGGACAGTTTTACACTTGGCCTCTGCTGTTTGGTGAAACAGCCATTAGGCAATTTTTAAGTATCCTTGATGAGAGAGATAGTTTCTTAATCTTTAGTTAGTCCAGTGACAGGGCTTTGTGTCTTCCCTCACCTACATCATGGTATAGTACACAGTCCCAAAACAGACAGGAAACCAAGTATTCATGAAAATTGGTGTTTCTCTTGATAGAACATCCCTTGCATTAGCTCTTAATTGCCACTGCCTTTCTCCCTTTGGGTGGCTGTCAGTAAAGTAGTACCTCTAAAGCTCTAGTACTCAGAGCAGCTGTTGGTGAGCTACTAGAAAGAAAACGGTGTAATTACTCTGCTAATTTTTACTCTTTCCCCTTCCCAGGAACTCTTTGCCGAATTTGGAACGTTGAAAAAAGCCGCTGTGCACTATGATCGCTCTGGACGAAGTTTAGGCACAGCAGATGTGCACTTTGAACGGAAAGCAGATGCCCTGAAGGCTATGAAACAGTACAATGGTGTCCCTTTGGATGGTGAGTCTGGGACTGGGCCCTGGATGCCTGTGGGGCTTGTGGAGTTTGGGGCTGGCACCTCTCCCTGTAGGAATATGGGCTGCCCCTGTGGCTGAGGACACTTTGCATTTGCCCCTTTGTCTCTCTCTTCCATTCTGCCACCTCTCATGCTGTCCCACACATCTGGACCAACCTCTTGTGAACCCCCATCCAGCAAGCTACATCCCTCCCCTCCTTGAGCTCCTTCCGGAAGATTCACTTCTGTGAAGCCTTCTCAGAACCGCCATAGTACAACCTGAGTGCGGGGCTGTAGTCGTAAAGACAAAGGTACCTGTTCTTCTTCCGTCAGGTCACCCACACCTATCCGCCCATGAGCACCCTGAGCACCTGGCCAAACAGCCCTCCTAGGCTGAACTGAGAAGGAGTGAGGAGGTGTTGGTGGGGGTATTTTTTTTGAAGATTTATTTATTTTATATACATGAGTCCACTGTCACTGTCTTCAGACACACCAGAAGAGGGCAGCAGATCCCATTACAGATGGTTGTGAGCCACCATATGGTTGCTGGGAATTGAACTCAGGACCTTTGAAAGAGCAGTCAGAGCTCTTAGCTGCTGAGCCATCTCTCCAGCCCTGTTGGTGGGGTTACTATTGCACTTTATTTTCCCCCCAGGCTCTCCATGCCATTTACCTTGTTGGGAGCATTGGAGACACACAGAGGCCCTTTCTAGAGCTTGCATGGAGACCAGGGTGTGGTGCCCACTGGGTCAGCTTCAGAGCCTCTGGAGTGAGACTTCTTGTATTCTTTACCATAGGCCGTCCTATGAACATCCAGCTTGTCACATCACAGATTGATACACAGCGAAGACCTGCACAAAGGTAAGTTCTGTGGTCCTTGGGGTTGGGGAAAGGCCTTTGGTTTGTGATAGTGCCACCTACAAGACCTTGCCAGATAGCTCACAGTTCTATTTTTCTTTGTTAGCATAAACAGAGGTGGAATGACAAGAAACCGTGGTTCTGGGGGTTTTGGCGGT
The DNA here is from genome assembly GCF_004785775.1 of Grammomys surdaster. Taxonomy (NCBI): domain Eukaryota; kingdom Metazoa; phylum Chordata; class Mammalia; order Rodentia; family Muridae; genus Grammomys; species Grammomys surdaster. The sequence continues at coordinate 1,298,925 of NW_021620524.1, forward strand.
GGTGGCACCAGGAGAGGGACACGTGGAGGCAGCCGAGGAAGAGGTAGAGGCACCGGCAGGAACTCAAAGCAGCAGCTTTCTGCAGAAGAATTGGACGCACAGCTGGATGCTTATAATGCCAGGGTAAGTTGAGTCTTTGGGCTCAGAGAGGACTGGGTGGAGCTGAGTGACCTATTGTGTTAACCTCTTAAAGCCAGTAGAGTTGGGGCCTTCTTAGTGAACCTTCCCCCTCTTCTTGCAGATGGACACCAGCTAAACATCCGAGCAAATCCGCACAAGTAACAGGACCCAGAAGCCTCGTCAGTGATGCCTAGAGGGAGGGTTGGCAACTGGACTGTGCAGACAATGGTGGATTTGGTTTTTGTTTCTTTTTATTTCTTTTTTTTTTCCTGTTTTAAAATAGGATCTAAAAACTCATGTAAAGGTTTTTTTTTTCTTTTTTTTCTTTTTTTTTAAATTCTGAAACAGACCTGTTTTTGTACTGAGTTATTTTTGGGATAAATTTTACTGGTTGCTGTTGTGGAGAAGGTGGCATTTTCACCTTTGCCATAATAAAATAGAAATGTGTGTAGAACTGGAGCTGTCTGGTCCATCCTGCTGTTAGTCTCTGTGGCTGTAGCTAGTACCTGGTATGAAATTGAGTTAGTGTCTTGGAGTCCGTCGGTGAGACCTGTCTCCTTCCCTGCTGTTCTGATGCCTCACTAACTGGATAGATAGGTGGAAAGCCTACAGAGCAGCAGTGGCCTTTGGGCTGGCACTATCTGTTTTGCCTGCACCATAAGGTGATGAGGGGTTTGGGGCGGTCTGCTGAGTGGTACCTAGAGATAGGGCCCATAAATTCCTGGACTGCTCCTTTGCCTTATGCTTCATCAGAGAAACCTGGTTTCAGCTTTGAACCTGTGATGTTTCCTTCGTGTTTTTCTGTCTTGTTATATTGACAAGGAAAAAAAGGTGCTTCCTTATTTGTGTACAGTCAGTCCTTGGGCGATGCTAGCTGGCAATACCAAAATCTGAGGATCCCCAAATTTTCATGTAAAGTGGCTAGAATCTATGCACATTCTCAAGATTTTTCAAAGTATGTTGTACTGTTTAGGGAGGGCAAGTGTCTAGCACATGTATAATCTTCATTTGGGATATTTTTGTTCTTGGTTGGCTGTGGAGACAGTTAGTTGTATAATAGCTAATGCAAGCTGAGGCAGAAACTGATTTCCAGGAAGGTTGGGGTTGAAGATGAAGTATTTTGGCTGCTCTAGTGGGTTGGAGGAGGTTTGAGGAGTGTGGCTGAGAAATGGAAGCTTGAAACTTGTCCTTAGTGTCTCAGTGCTGGGATACCTAGAGGATGGTGAACACGGTGAGGTGACAAGCCCCAGAAGCAAAGTACTAAGGACTGGACTGCTGGGACCTTTGCTTCAGTGTTCACGCAAGACCTGAGTCATACAGAATGGAGAACACATCTTGACTCTTAATGTATTTGTCCAAATGCATGTACATATATGTGAACAGAGTGAGTCGTAAGTGCTCCTGGAGAGCTATCCACCTTGTTTTTTTAGACAGGGCCTCACTAGGACGTGGACTCTTCAATTAGGCTAGTGTGCTGCTAGCATTGCAAATTCATGCCACCACACCTGGCTTTTTATGTCTTTGCTGAGAATTTGGGGAGCTGAGGTTATCCCAGATTTTTGATATTGCTGTCTCTGCTTTCAACTTGAGGTGATTGGAGGTGACTCCCAGGTTTCACATCAGGTAGATGAGTCTTCAGTTTTGGTTTTTGTGAGTAAGGGGCTTCTAAACCACCTGGGCTAAGGAGTAATCAATCCTCCCTTTAGGCATCAAGTGTTAAATCTTATATGGGCTGCAGTATTAGATTCAGTGGTTCATGTTATATTCAGAAACTTCTAATCTTGTTACATTGCACCTTCTGTATCTTGCAGCAAGGGCCTCAGGTAAATATTGTTTTACTTTTCCTTTTAGCAAACTAATAATTTAATAGACAAATGAGAAATTGGAATATAGTGTAACAAATAAGGAGAGGCAAAGTATAGACTTGGAATACTTCTGTTTGTGAAGGACTTGATCTATTGGATATTCTACATGAATATCTTCCCCTTTCCAAAATTCAGTTAGTTATAGAATCTTTTATTGTATATAGTCACTTTGCTTGCAAGCATGTCTTGCACCATGTATGAGCCCTTAGAGACCAGAAGAGGGTGTTGGTTGTGAACAAACTGTGTTGGGGGTGCTGAGAAAACCAGGGTCCTCTAGAAGAGCTCTAAACTGCTGAGCCATCTCTCTTGTCCCTAGTGATTTTTTTTTTCATTAAAAAATAAAATTTATTTACTCAACACTAAGTGTTTTACATAGCCAAGGTTTGCTATGATCCTCAAGCTGCAGCAACCCTAGTGCTAGGACTATATATAGGTGTGCTCCACCACATTCAACTTAGGGTAACTTTTTTCCCTTTGGTTAAGAATGGGAAGAGCAGTCATTAGGCTGCTCTGGGAATGTCAGTCCTCTTGCCACAGCCTCCCAAATGCTGGGATTATGGGCAAGTTTCACCATAATCAACTTTTGAGAAACTGAAAACTCTTCCAAATAGTTGTAACATGTTAGCTTTGAGTTTCTTGAGTCTAAGGCTTGCTATGTAGCTCTGGCTGACCTAATACCTGCTGTGTGGAGTCCAGGCTGGCCTTGACCTCAGTGACTTACAGTTCTTTACTTAGAAGCATTGAATTTGATGTCTAGTTGATTTTATTGCTGGGTCCAGTGGTGCATGCATACTTCCTGTGATCCCAGCTACTCTGGAGCCTGGTGTAGGAGGATCACTTGAACCCTGTAGTTCAAAACTAGTCTGGGCACTATTGCAAGTCCTTGTTTTTTCAAATTTGGATGTGATGAATAAATGTATTCCAGTTGTACAAAATCACAGTTCATTACACCTCATCTCTTTATATTGCTTAATGTTATGGCTATAGAATTTAGATCTGAAGTATCTGCAGAAAACCTGTATGCTGAAAGCTTGGTCATTAGCCATGGTGCTATGAAGAGTAGATAGAGCCTGAGCCTTTAATCCTAGTACTCATAAGGCAGAGGGAGGGGGGATCTGTGAGTGAATTCAAGGCCAGCCTGGTCTACAGAGGAAATTCCAGGACAGTGAGGGCTACACAGAAACCCTCTCTTGAGAACCCTCCACTACCAAAAGAGAGTGGGTAGAACTTTTAGGAGGTTGGACCAAATGGAGAGTATTTAGGTCATTGGAATGATACCCCTGAAGGAGACATTAGCACCTAGCCTTCCCTCTTTTTATTACTTTTCTTTTACATTTATCTATTGAGTGTGTGTACATATATTTGCAAATGTTCTATGGCATATGAGTGGAGGTCAAAGGTCTTCCATCTGTGGGTTTTAGCAATCAAACTTCATGCTTGTAGCAATTGTCTACCCAATGAGCCATCTCGCTAATACTCCTTCGATTCCTGGCAACTGTAACGTTAACTTAATGAATCCTGTTGTTACCAGGACCAAAGAAAGATCCAGAACACCCAAAAATAATCTGTTCTTAGAGGAATGATTTCTTTTTGTGAGATAGTAATTCATGCTATTATTTAGACTGGCTTTGAACTTGACAGCAATCCCCCTGCCTCAGCCTAAAGTGTAGAACTTTAGGCATGAGATACCATATGATGCTTATCCTGTAAAGTTGATTATTTCAAATATATTTGTCATAGTAATGAAAAACTTGATTAGCACAGTTATATCAATTACATGTATGTGTATTTGTATGTGTGTGTTATGCAGGAGTATGTGTATGTATGTGAATATGTGAATGCCTATGCACCTGTGTGCATGCATATGGGAGCCATAGAGAGTGATGTCAGGTGTTTCCTTTGAAATCACTCTACCTTTTTTATGTGTATGTGTCTGAGCCCCAGTGAGTTCATCATATGAACCACGCTTGTGCAGGAGGCCAAAAAAGGGTATCAAGTCTCTTGGGATTGGAGTTACAGGTGGTTGTAAGCTGTGTGTGTGTGCTAGAGTCGAAATCTAAGTTATTTCAACACCAACACTCAGGAGGAGGGAGGTGCAGCTGCAGGATTTTGAAGCCAGCCTGTTTTACATAGGGAGTTCCTGGCTAGCCAAGCTACATAGAAAGACCCTGTCTCCAAAAATAAAAGTGACCATGCCTATCTTCTTTTGTTTAAGATTTTATTTTTAATTACATGAAGATGGGAGTGGTATGCATACACATACATGTGGCACCCATGGAGGCCAGAAAAACTCCCTGGAACTAGAGATGGTTGTAAGCTGCCATGTGGGTACTGTGACCTAAACCTAGATCTTTTTTCAAGATAATTGAGTGATGGTAATCATTGAGCCACTTTTATAGCCCCTTGTCTTTGTTTTAAAATTTGAGATATAATCTTAGTATGTATTCCTGGCAGCCTGGAATTGACAGAGGTCTTCCTGTGTCTGTCTCCTTGAATGCCTGGCTTTTATTTAAAATTACACTTGGAGGAGGTACTACACATGTGCCACTATGGACATGTGGCCCCCAGAAAAAACATGTAGGCGCTTTTCTCTCCACTATGTGGGTCCCAGATTTGAATTAGTGTAGTTACCTACTGAGCCGTCCCTGTGCCTGTGTGTTTGTATGGGTGCTAGTGTAGTTACCTACTGAGCAGTCCCTGTGCCTGTCTTTGTATGGGTGCTGGGGAGCCTTGCTTCAGGTCCTTATACTTGCATAGTATGCACTCACTGACAGCCATCTCCCCAGGTTTTGGGGTTTTCGATGTTGCTTTTTTCTTTCTTTCTTTTTTCCTGAGAGACTGTCATGTAACCCAGGCTGGCTTTGAACTCCATGTATAGCTGAGGAGGACTTGGGTTTTTTATGTGTAGTAGTAGTATAGGGGGTAAAACTTGGGCCTGGGACTCAAGTGTATAACGCAAGCAACCTACCAAGGAGCTACATCCTTAGCCCTTTCTTTGAATTTTTGATCCTCCTGCCTCCATCTCTTGGGTGAGGGTATTGCAGGTGTCACATCCATAGTCAATCCATAGTAGTGCTGGGAACTCAAACCAGAGCTTCATGCCTATAGGGCAAACACTACCACGAAGCTATGTCCATGGCCCTGTGTTTGTGTTTAAAAGTTTTATTATGTGTGGGTATACAGGTGCTACTGTATGTGTATGGAGGTCAGAGGACAACTTCATGGCATCACTTCTACCTTTATGTTGATCCTAGGAATCAAACTCAGGTCATCAAGCTTGTACGACAGGTGCTTTTGTTGAATTGTGAATAATCTGAAGTGTTAACTGTATGACTCGATGTTCATGCTTATGTAAAAGTAAGTCCTGCCAAGAGCTCCTGTGCAACTCTACTCAGACGCTCTAATAGACTGTTTGCCATGTGCTTTTTCTTCATGTTTTTGTGTTTTCCAGACAGGGGCACATGTAAATTACTCTGGCCTTGAACTCCAGATCTTCCCAATTGAGGGTATTAGGTTTTATATGAATGCACACTTAGTTATCCCGGGCTTTTTCTAGCCTGGATGAGTAGATTAAATATATAGCTTTACCCCTGAATCATTTTGGAGATGGAATCACTGTAGCCTAGGCTATCTTTGAATTAATAATCCACCTGCAGCAGCCCCTGTGCCACTATACCTGGGGCTATCTGTTCCTCTTTTTCTTTCTATTCTTAAATCAAGTTCTTAGAAACCATAGCCAAGCTGTCCTGGAGAGGTTGGACTTGAACAAACGGCCTTCCTCCTCCTTGTCCTCCTCTTGATATTATAGATGTAAACCGTCATGCACAGTTGCCAGCAGTTATTCACTTGGCCGTCTATAGCAAAGTGGATCTCATCACTCACATAGCTCACCTCTCTCTGTTCTTGGATTCCTTTGAGATAACTTTTTATGCCATTGTGCTCCGGCAGCATCTTTAAGAATTTCCTTACTTCTTGACACTGTTAAGATGCTTCAGACCCACCTTCTATTTCCCTACCCAAATCTGGAGCCACCATTTCTCCAAGGAATCCCTTTCCTTTAATGGAGACTACATCTAGCAAGCAGCATCTGAACAATGGGTTAGCTTGTCATTTCTGGCCCTGTCCAGCTAGAGCTAGAACACTTGGATACTAACTAATGTGTACACTACTGTGTTTATTTCTGTGGTGTCTAGCCATGTCTAGATATTTGAACAACAGAGTTCCCAATATTATCTCTGACTCCCACTCCCCAGGTTCCCTTGCTTCCCATTCTTATAATTTCACAGTGTAATAGGGAAAAGTCTGCCTCACATGCTCGTGTTATTCACTTAAGTGATTCAGCATGTTAAGTGTTGAACCCAAGCTTTCAGAGCTACTTTCTAGTCCCCATAAGCAACATCTGCTAACTATAGACTACAGTGTGTCCTGAGGTCCTGACTTTTGGTTTTATTAAGATATGGTAAAAGTGTTAATTTCACAAGTTGTCAGAGACTGACTGTAGTGCCACACACTTCAATCTGAGCACTCAGGAGGCAGAGGCAGGAGAATCTTGAGTTTGATGCCAGCTTGGCAACATACCAAGTACTAGGACTACATAGACTCTGTCTTAAAAAAAAAAAAAAGTTATTAGGGAATAAAAGGCTGGAGTTTTGTGGTCAGTTGGTAGAGCGTGTACAGAGTCCTTGGTTTGATCTCTAGCACCTCATAAGCTAGACTTTGTGCCTGTACAGGCAGGAAAATCAAAAGTTCAAGGTCATCTTTTGCTACATAGGGCATTGGATTTGAGCCTAGGATACATGAGACCTGTATTGAGCAATTCAAACTGGGCTTAGCAGCAAAGGATTATAATGTCAGCCGTGAGGACACTAAGGGAAAAGGATGTCTGATGTTGTGAGACCAAAAACTGAAGACCATACCCTAAAAAGCAAAACAAAAGGTTTTGCTTTTCTGCCTGCCTTTTTCTTTGTATTCATTAGGTTAATCTATCACAGTAGGTGAGAAACTGTTCCAGCCCCTTCTTAGTCTTGGCAGTTTTACTATAAGATACAGTGGCACAAACACACACAGTTATTTAAAACAAGTGAAACTCAACAGTCAAACTCGGGCTTTATAAATGACCAGACCTCTGCTAAAGGATTTGTGCATTTTGCAGTTGCTCATATCAAATACCACTCTATTCTATGAGAAATGGCAAACAAAACTGGCATAGTGGCCCAGGTCTTTAATCTCAGCACTCAAGAGTCAGGCAAAGCAAATTTCTGAGAGTTCAAGGCCAGCAAGGACTACATAGTAAATTCCTGTCTCCCAAAAAGAAAAAAAAAAAAATGGCAGACAAATGTGTAATTGTATAACTAGGGCTTGTCCCATAGGATAACCAGTTATAACCAGTTATAGCTGATCAGCCACATTCTTTGCTCTGCACTCTGCCCTGTGATGAACTAACTGCCCTGGTCTCCCTTCCTAGAGTTGGTCCATGTCTGCTTTGGAACTGCTCAATTGGTGAATCATTGGCATTTTTTGTGCCATAGTTTACTCCAACAATGTTAGCTGTTCAAAAATTATGTGAGGTTATATCATTTTTATAAACTTGTAATTTATATGATTTATTTACATTTACTGTTATCGAATATCTGGTGCCAACTAGCCAGCTATTTGTTGGAAAATAGCAAATAATATATCATTAAAGGTTTTTTAAAATTTCTTTTGTGTGTGTGTATGCGTCCATATACATGCATGCAGAAGCCAGAGAAGGTGTTGTACAGTATTACTCTGCTTACACTCCTTTGAGACAGAGTCTCTCATTGGACCTGGAGCTAGGCTGTCAGCCAGCAAGCTCCAGTGATCCTCCTGTTCAGTGCCTACTCCACCCTCAAGTTTCATTCCCCATAGCAAGCAATGAGGTCACATGAACATGTGTAGCCATACCTGACTTTTACATGGGTGCCAGGGACTTGAAGATTCATTTGTTTTTATTGAATATATGGGTGTTTTACCTGCGTATATTAATACATGTGCAGTGCTCATGGAGGCCAAAAGAGTGTGTTGGCTCCCCTACGACAGGATTTAGAAATGGTTGTGAGCTGCCCTTTGGGTGCTGAGAACTGAACCTGGGTCTTCTAGAAGAGCAACCAACACTCTTACCTGCTGAGCTCCATCACTAAGGATTTCAATGTAAAAATAAAGCTATCAACAGCACCAGGAGATAAATCTTATTTTTATCTATTTACTTTTCTTGATAGTTTCAGCCATTAGTTTCCATCCACATTGACTGTAGTGTTTTTTTAAGTTGGTAGCAAGGACACAGGTAACCAAGGCATAGAGCTTGTTTAGTGACTGCTCATCCTTATTTTGTTTTCTCAACAAATGTACTGCTAATGTGGAACGTTCCTTATTTCTTTGGCCCCTTACATCAATCAATACACACTTCTCAGTTCTTATCTCCTCCCTTCAAATTTCCAGATTTCTTTTGGTGTTTCGAGACAGGGTTTCTCTGTGTAGCCCTGGCTGTCCTGGAATTCACTCTGTAGACCAGGCTGACCTCAAACTCAGAAATCCACCTGCCTCTGCCTCCCAAGTGCTGGGATTAAAGGCGTGTGCCACCACCGCCCAGCCAGATTTCTTTTCATGGGGCATGTTTCTTGAAGCCCACTTCACGGATGCACTTATGCAGTGCCGGTGATATACTCTCAGGTCACCACCTTATTGATGAAGGGCAGTCAGGCCCTTCTTACCACTCACTCCAGGGAGCCATTCTGTTAGACCCAAGTTGGAAACCTTTTTTTACATCCATGATAAACTTTCTTTTGATTAATGTGAGACAAGGTTTCATTGTACCCCAGGTGGCCTCAAGTTTTCTGTAGCTGAAGAAGATGACTTTAATCTCCTCATTCACCTCTTCTCATATCCCATGTGCTAGAATCACAGACATCTGCAAGCATCTGTATTTTTATTTCTATCATGTTAAACGTCTTTGGTAGCATAACAGGAGAGCATGAAGTGTACAGTGGAGGTCGGTGTACTGGTTCACACTTCTAACAAACAAACGAAGTAAGTTCCAAGCAGCCATCCACATCACACAGCTCAATAACTGCCTGGAACTCCAGCTCCACATGATCTAGTACCATCTCTGCCTCCACAGATACTGTGCACATGCATAATATACAAACCACATATATACATAATTAACAAGAACAAAAAAGCTGTAGTGATGTACATCTTTTATCCTGGCACTAAGGAAGCAGAAGCAGGAGGATCTCTGCGAGTTCAAGGCCAGCCTGGTCTACATAGCTAGTTCCAAGGCAGCCAGGACTACACAGAGGCAAGTGGATCTCTGAATTTAAGGCCAACCTGCTTTATAGAGGGAGTTCAAGGACAGCAGGGGCTATACAGGAAAATCCTGTCTTTTTTTGTTTGTTTGTTTGTTTTTTGAGATAGGGTTTCTCTATGTAGCCCTGACTGTCCTGGAACTCACTCTGCAGACCAGGCTGGCCTCGAACTCAGAAATCCACCTGCCTCTGCCTCCCAAGTGCTGAGATTAAAGGCATGCACCACCACCGCCCGGCAGGAAAACCCTGTCTTAAAAAAACAAACAAACAAACAAAAAAATCAAATCTAAAGGGAGCACCATGCCACATTCAAAAGTGTCTCATCACACCACAGTAGAAATGTGTTCACCACACACTTCACTGTCCTGGCCATGGGGACAGTCCAGAAGAGACTCCAGTCCTTTCATGGAATGTTTCAAGAAACAATCTGTGGTTTGATTGTATCCTCCCAAACTTTACACTTGGAAATCCAGACTCTCAAGGTAATAATAGCATAGGAGGTAGGGCCAATTTTTAGGTGATTCATTGGTTGTCTAAGAATATCAATTTACAAAATACCTTGATCCAGAACTTTCAGTTCCTGAACATATGCTAAATAAAAGTTGTTTGTAAACCACTGGTCTATGGTGTTTTGTTCAACTAAAGATTTTATTTATTTATTTATTTATTTTTGGTTTTTTGAGACAGGGTTTCTCTTATAGCCCGGGCTATCCTGGAACTCACTCAGTAGACCTGAGTTCTATTGGCCTCGAACTCAGAAATCCGCCTGCCTCTGCCTCCCAAGTGCTGGGATTAAAGGTGCACACCACCACTGCTGGGCAAGATTTTACTTTTATGTGTGTTCTTCATGTACGTAAATGTACCATGTGAATGCTTGCCCTCCAGGACCAGAACAGGGCAGTAGGTTTGGAAAGGAGTTACAGATGGTTGTGAGCAGCCAGCCATGTGGGTGTTGGTAACTGAACCAGATTCTCTGCAAGAACAGCAAGTGATTTTGACTGCTGAGCCACCTATCTGTCTGACTGTCTTGTCTATCTATCTATATTGTTTTTAGAGACAAGTTTTTTGTGTGTGTATCCTTGACTGTCTTGGAACTTGCTCTGTAGACCAGTAGACCAGGCTGGTTTCAGAGCTCATAGAGATCCACCTGCCTCTGCCTCCCAAGTGTTGGGAGCAAAAATTTATTTATTTTATTATTCATTATATTAATAAATTATAATTTATTATCAGTAAATTTTATTTACTTTTATTTAATGTTCATTGTTATTTTGCCTGCATATATGTCTGTGTAAGGGTGTCAAAAGCCCTGGAGCTACAGACAGGTGTGAGTCACCATGTAGGTGCTGGGAATCCGAATCTTCTAGAAGAGCAGCCAGTGTTCTTAACTGCTAAGCCATCTCTCCAGCCTGTGGGTCAATTTTTTTTTTTTTTTTTTTCTCGAGAGAGACAGGGTTTCTCTGTGTAGTCCTGGCTGTCCTGGAACTCACTCTGTAGACCAGGCTGGCCTCGAACTCAGAAATCCACCTGCCTCTGCCTCCCAAGTGCTGGGATTAAAGGCGTGCGCCGCCAGCGCCACCACCACCGCCCCGGCCTGACTGCTCTTCTAATAGGTCCTGAGTTCAATTCCCAGCAACCACCACAACCATGTGTAGTGGGACCCAATGTCCTCTTCTGGTGTGTCTGACAGCTGCAGTGTACTCGCATACATAAAATAAATAAATAAATAATTTTTAAAAATACGCAAGATTGAAAGAACACTTGGTCTGCTTCAGATTGATGTATGGCCAGAGGAACTGAAGATGGATGGTGGGAGCCTTTGGATTCCTAATGTCATCTTTTAAGCTTCATGACTAGAGCCAACAGCTGTTTCCTAGATACCACAAAGGCAGGTGTGCGTGCCAGCATAGCAGGCCAGAAGTGATGGCTCTTGTGGGATATAAACTATATCTTCCCTTATATATATATAAACTATAGCTTCCCTTAAATTTCTGCTTCCACTCAGTCTGAGGCTACCCTTGGGAGACCTTAGGAGATGCCACAATGGAGCGCCCTCACAGGGTAGCAGGAACTGAATCCTCAGGAGGAACTGAAATAGCCGCCAGAAGCACACCACAGGAAGTGCCCAGCCATGCCCTCCACTAAGGAGGCTCTATCCCTAAGGCTATGAAATACGCCTGGCGGTGGTGATGCACACCTTTAATTCCAGGATCTAGAGGCTGACCTAGTCTACAAAGGGATGTCCAAGATAGCCAGCCTGTTACAACAACAACAACAACAACAACAACAACAACAAAAACCCTTTCTCAAAACAAAAACAATCCAAACAACTTTTACGGGAGTTCTGGAAGGCACGGTCCCCAAAGCAATGCGCCAGGCGGCATAGCTACAAGGTAATGTATATGAGGACTGTGGTTCTGCTGATTCCGGGGACAATGGGACCAGGGCCAGGCACAGCAATCATGGAACCATGGAAGCCACAGGGTGACCGCGCGATGCTGCTCTGGAAGCGAAGGCTCTCGTCTCACAAACACTCGTACTAGACATTCGACAGAAGGCGCGACGCCGCCAGCCCACGCGAGACGCGCCCACGAGGCCCGCAGCAAAATGGCGACGGCGCCGACCCGCGCCCCCTGCCGACGCATGCGCAGGGCGACCCCGCCCGCGAGAGCGGAAGTCTTGTGACCCCGGAAGTGACCGTCCGAGCGGCGGGCGGCGGACGACGTTCGTCATTTGGTGCGGGAGGGAGCGCGAGAGCGGCGGTCGAGCCTCCGGTGAGTGGGCGCGTGGCGCGGCGCGGTGCGGCGCGGCGCGTGAGGGGAGCGGGTCGGCTTTGTGCGGCGACGCGGGCCACTGCGGCGCTCGCGGGCGGGGCGCGGTCACGGCATCGGGCGGGGCGGGCCCGGGAGGCAGCGTAGGTCCTGCCGGAGGGGCCGCCGCTGCCCGGGCCTGCGCGCCCGGTGCCAGTGGGACCCCCTCCCTCGGCCTCGCGGGCGGGGTCCCGCGCGGGGCCTCACCTGGAGCTCCCGCCGCGCGGCCCCGCCCCACTCGGATTGCGGGCCCTACGGAAGTGCGGGCCGCGCCCTGATGCTGTCGCCAGCGGCCACGCTTGGCGGCGTCGGGCGGGGTCGTCTGTAGCCTCCCGGTATCGGACTGCCGCTTTATGTGTTTCTTTGGCGGACACCTCTCAGAGGGACAACGGCCGGGCTGTTCCCCTGAGCCCTGCACATCGACTGCAGGCATCACAGTGGGTTTCTGAGAGACATTTGGGGGATCTCCGGAACTGAAAGGCATCTAGGCGCTTCCGTCCGGGTTGGTTCTGCACCGCCGTTGACGGTTTAGGGTCAGGGCCCAGAAACAAGTTCCTGAGATTTATTTGCGGAGTACCAGCTCCCAAGTTGCATACGCAGACCTTCACTAGGGAGGACCGACCTGCATACTTAAGATCCCCTTTGGGCTCTTGAGATTTAATTGGTCATCACATAGTTGAGCTTAGGACAGTATTCCATTGGCAGGAACGAACAAACAGTCCCTTGTCCTGCACGTGGCTAAGATACAGAGCATCCCCCTGTAGGAGAGCTTACCTCCATGACCCAATCCAGTAAGATGAGAGCCTGGGCAGCTAGGGACAGCGCAGGACCTCAGGGATTTAGCATCGTGTCTGCCAGTTCAGTTCGGTCTTGAGGCTTCTTATTCTTTATGGGGAGGAACAGGCTGTAGTCCCATTTCGTTGCTTGGGGTGTAGCCATCTCAAATGGGCCTCTGCATTGAGCAGTGGCAGCAGCCTCCTCTCAGAGTTCCCTTGGTCATTCCCTGCAGGTGTCAGGGTTGGCCTAGGGTGGAATGCCTCCAGGCTGTCACAGTCCGCCTCATGCCCCACCCACAGGTGTCCCAAGCTAGAGGTGAGCATGGCAGAACAGGAACCCACTGCGGAGCAGCTTGCCCAGATAGCTGCAGAGAATGAGGAAGATGAGCACTCCGTGAACTACAAGCCTCCAGCTCAGAAGAGCATCCAGGAGATCCAGGAACTGGACAAGGATGATGAAAGCCTTCGAAAGTACAAGGAGGCCCTGCTGGGCCGAGTAGCTGTCTCTGCAGGTAGGTCGGTTGGAGGAAGGATCTCACCTGACCCTGTTACCACCCTCTTTCCAGACCACTCTTCCAGAGAGTTAAAAAAAATCTTAAGGGATGGGACTCTGACTCTTTTAACTCTCACTCTGCAGACCCCAATGTCCCCAACGTCATTGTGACCCGCCTAACCTTGGTGTGCAGCACTGCCCCAGGCCCTCTGGAACTGGACCTGACAGGTGAGTGGGTATTAGAATTTCTGGGTGGGGCCAGCTGGCATCTTGCCGCTACCCCTAAAAATAATTTTCTGCACTGATGCCCTCTGGTGGAGCAGAGGGGAAGTGCAGCTAGGGGCTCGCCGAAGCCCTGCTTTGTGTGTCAGGGAAGGGGCTAGGGGAAGTGCATGTGGGGGCAGGGCGGGAAGCCTTTGAAGCCGTCAGCTGAGCCTCCTCCATACAGGTGATCTGGAGAGCTTCAAGAAACAGTCGTTTGTGTTGAAGGAAGGTGTGGAGTACCGGATAAAAATCTCTTTCCGGGTAAGGTGGAAGCTTTGAGAGTCCTGGAAGAGGGGCCGAGGAGCAAGAATGGGAAGCCGGCTGAGCCTGGTTCTGTGTCCCCACAGGTGAACAGAGAGATCGTGTCGGGCATGAAGTACATCCAGCACACATACAGGAAAGGGGTCAAAAGTGAGTGGGCGGGCCCGTGGAGTGGGAAGCCAACGGGCCTTGGAGGAGGGGCTTGTATCACCAGTAATCATGCCCTTCTTGCCCCACAGTTGACAAGACTGACTACATGGTCGGGAGCTACGGGCCGAGGGCGGAGGAGTATGAGTTCCTGACGCCCATGGAGGAGGCTCCCAAAGGCATGCTTGCTCGGGGCAGTTACAACATCAAGTCCCGCTTCACAGATGACGACAAGACTGACCACCTGTCCTGGGAGTGGAATCTCACCATCAAAAAGGAGTGGAAGGACTGAGCTCCAGCTGGGAGGCGGGCAGGGCGACGGACAGACAGAAGGACCGACATGCCCCACCCTAACCCCCTACCCATCCCAAACCAAAGTGCTGACAGGACCTCCCTCACCATTCCTCCCTAGTCCACTCAGGCAGTCAGCTCTTCTGTCTGCCCCTCCTCCACCTCCTGCCCGCAGGCCCCTGTGGTCTCTAGTGTCACATTGCTGCTTCTGCCTGTGCAGTGGGGGAGGGGTTCCAACCCAGGCCTCCAATCTGCTGTGTCCCTCCAGGTTCCCTCTGTCTTCCCTTCCTCAGGCTCTGGCTTCTAGAATGGAACAGAACACTGGGTTCCCCAGCCCACCTTGTCTCTGTTCCAGCTGAGCAGCCCTCAGTGAGGGGAAGGGCTGGGCTGTCTGTCCTCCAGCCCCACCACTCCCTGGCCAGGTCATCCATCACTGTCAGTCACTGTCTAACCATGATGCCTTAACATGTGGAACGTGTGCTGGGGGCCGTCGCTAACCCTTAACTCCCCGTCTGCATGAGCATGTGGTCTCCCCTGTCCTTGCCTTGTCTGCCATCCCCATCCTGGTGACCCACCCAGAGGAGGCCAGGGATGTGCTGCTGTTGCTTCCTGTGGGCCTGGCCAGCTCTTCCCCTCCCTGAGGCCAGGGTTGGGGGTGGCTCCAGTAGCTAGGGGAGGGTCAGTTGCCAAAACTCAATGCCTCCAGCCCCATCTAGGAGGCAGGGTGGGGTGCCTCATTCCTCTGCCTTCTCGTCCCTTGTAGGCAGTACTCAGCCCCTGTCCCCACAGCCCCTGAGGGACAAAGCCAGCCGAGCCTTACTTGTCTCACCTGGGCCCTGTGGCCTGAATCTCGTGCCTGGCCTGTCAGTATTTATTGCCTCCATTTGGGCCAGCTGGCCTGATGCCTCTGCCCTGGTTCTTGGTGCCACCATCCCTGGGCAGGCCCTCCCTGGACCCAGCCAGGACAAACGTGGGACCAAGTTCACACAGTTGGGAGCTGTCTCCTGTGCCTCCCCTCCCTATCCCCAGTCCCTGTGTGGTGTCTGCCAGGCCCAGCCTCAACAGGCAGAGGAGCCTGTCCCTGCTTCTCTTCTGACTGGGAAATAAACACCCCTGAAGGAGTCTGGGATGGTGTGGTCTGTGCTACTTGTGTTGGGGGTTTCTAAGGAATGGCAAGAATCCAGTGGGTGGAGGTGCTCAGATCATATGTCCTGGCTACAAGGTTGTCTGTGGCTAACAGCCCTGTTTTGTCTGTTACTGGCTTCCTGTGGAGATGTGAATATAAAACAAACCCTAGGCCTGAGGGTCACAGTGTTAGCTCTCATAGAGGGATTGCCTGACTCAGCATATCTAAACTACCCTGGCCAGGACTTGCCCTCAGTATGGAGCCCTTCTGGAAGGTCAAACTGATCTGCTGCACAACTTGCATGTGTAGGTCAATCTGGTGAAAGAGTACTCCACATCTTAGCGAAACTGGTTGGATCAGGAAACCAATTCCAAGGAAGCCTCTGCGCATCTCTAGTACAGTGTTCTAGGAGCACCTACAAGCCTAGGTAGAAGACGGGACTGCTGAACTATGAAGCTTGTAGCAGAACCCTGAAAAGCCACTAAGCCTTAACAGGAGCTCCTGTGTAGCTCTCTGTAGTGACCACAGGGAGGCAGGATTACTTGTCTCTGAGCACACTCAAAGGCACCTAGTAACCTCAACGCCCCACCCTGCCTTTACAGGAGTCAGTTCAAAAACTTCCTTTTTTAGCCTTATGCTAGCTGTGAAAAACCACCCTCTGATTAAGCTGTTCAGTGAAGTGGTTGTACCATTCGTGTAGCTAGCAGTGATCTGCTACTTTCCTGGAGCCCTGCCAATCTTGGCTTGGGGTCCACCAGTGTTGAATAGTGAGATGAACCTTTACTGCAGGGGGCCAGAAGATGCCTTTTTGTCTTGCTGCTGACAGCTGACCATAAATCTGGCCATGTCAGCCATCTTTACTAGGTCCATCAGAGCCAGAGAGCAGATCCCAGAAGCAGACTAATGCAGGACACTAACCTGATAACAGCAGCTCCTTGCACTAGGCAGCCAAATTGTTGATCGAATCCTCTCCCAGAACTCTTCCTGGCCCTAGCAGTCAGGCATTCCTGAGCAGGGTGAGGCCTTTTCTCTAAGCTTTGCAGAGCCAACTAGTCTCCTAGCTCATCCTTAAAATTTTTATTACTTGCTCTCAGCAATACTGTTTATCAAATAGAGGCTTCTGAAACTCACATTGGACCAAGATACTTAATCTTACAACTTTGGGTTTGTCCTAGACAGGTAAGTGTGTGAACTCAGACCCTAAGTCCCAAGTGTGCAAGCATACTGCCAACAGTTAGGACTTTGCTCTGCCTCCTCCCTGTGCAGGTTAACTCGGGGTGGCCTCATAAACTGCGTGATGTGTTTCCTAGGTCCCAAGTCCCAGATCCTCCCGATCTCACTCCCCGTAACCTGCCTCTGGTGTGATGTTCCAAGGTCTGCCTCTTTCCCTCAGGAGCCAGGCATCCTCCCCGCCAACTTCTCTCTGCCTATGACTCACAGGAATTCCCAAGCTTCTAGTTCTTCAGCTTCCTACAGACAGGCCTCCTTTCCTGAGGAAAGTGAAAGGTTGTAGATAGTACCAGTTGATGAGCAGTCAGCTTCCATAGTGTGTCTAGGTAACCATCAGCTATTGTGATTTACAAGACCCTTCTTCATGCTCAGGAGAATCCTGTACCAATCAAAGCTACTATACCCATGGCCATGTACACCAGTCCCCTGCCTCCCACTTTGCTGTCATTAGCTGTTTCAGCTCACCCTCCAGCACAATCGATCTTGTAGTCAATCTACTGGACACCTGACAAGCCTGCCAACTGAAAAGGAGTTCCTTGGTTCTGAGAACTAGTAGTAATAATCAAAAGGGCCAATAACTTGACCTATAGTCAATAGGACCTTCTCTGAATAAGACTCCTTCCTGAAGCCGGGCGGTGGTGGCGCATGCCTTTAATCCCAGCACTTGGGAGGCAGAGGCAGGCGGATTTCTGAGTTTGAGGCTAGCCTGGTCTACAGAGTGAGTTACAGGACAGCCAGTGCTATACAGAGAGAGCCTGTCTCGAAAACAAACAAACAAAAGACTCCTTTCTGAACCATATTTTGATGCATTTCCAATGGCTGGAAAAATGTGTAACACCCAGGGTGGGTCTTACAGGACCTCCTAAACTGCTCTTAGGAGACATAAGGCAGGCCTTGGAAAACAGAACAAAGTCACCAGCTTGGCCCTCAAGGCCGTGTGGATGTTCAGATGATCTGACCTGCATTTTCAGGTTGGGACATACTACCCGTATATTATCTGGCCACTCAACAAACCCAGAGGGCCCAAGAATTTCAGGCCTCCCTCTGGCTTCTCAAGAACTCACAATGCAGTGGCTGAGAGAGCAGACATTTGAAAACATTCATTAGTCTAAGATTCTGTGGTCATTGGGAGAGCTTCAGAGCTGCCCCTTCTGTTTATACAATGTCAACAGCCCTACCCTGTTATGTGGACAGGGCATCTGTCTGCACTTGAGAGCTTTATTCATCCTGTGTGACACTGACAACCCAGAGGCAAGCTGAGACTCAGTCCTGGTTCTGAAGGCAAATTGTCTTTAAACTATCACACCCAACTCTCCACCCCTGCCCCCACTCTTTTCCCTTCCATAGACAAAACATTCCACCCCTAGCATTTAGGTTACCAAAATCCTGAAACCATTTTTTTTTTTTTGAGACAAGGTCTCATGTAGCTCCTGGTACTCAGCAGGTATAGTCGAACATACCTTTAATTCCAGTGATTTAGGAGGCAGAGGCAGTATGGTTGTTTAAAGTTCGAGGCCAGGCTGCTCTGCACAGTGAGTTTCAAGACAATATAGAGCTACAGACAGAGGGAGGGGGTTGGGGAAGACTGTCTCAAGAACAAGACAGAAGGAACTAATCCACCTGCCTCCCTCAAGTACTGAGATTACAAGGGAACACTGCCATACCAGCCAACGTTCTAAAGGCTTCTCTTTTTTCGTCTTTTGAGGCAGGGTTTCTCTGTGTAACCCTGGCTGTCCTGGAACTTGCTCTGTAGACCGGGGTGGCCACACACAAATCCAACTGCCTCTACCTCCTGAGTACAGGGATTAAAGGTGTGTGCCACCATTGCCCGGCTCTTTTGTCTCTGGCTCCAAATGCTTCTAAAACAGCTCTCAAGGCAGCTACAAAAACACTGGGAGACAGCAGCAGATAGGAAGCAATTTCTATCATATTTAAGTGCAGGAATGTGTACAGGCACTTTAAACAGAGAAAAGACCAAGGCCCTAGCCAAGCTGCTGCTAGACTAGGTACTCTTCAAGGGCAGATTCATACCCTTCCTAGGCCTGTAAAGTCATCCCGTATACACATGAAGGCTTCCCAGTGAGCACCACCAGTATCTGACTCCCACTCTTCCTACATTGAATGGGGTTGGGGCACAAAGGACTTGGTCTTCAAGGTGAGAAATTCATGCTAGTTAACAGGAATTCCTAGTAGGAAAGGTCACACATGTCCTTATTTACAATGTGGCAAAAGAATCTATGCCAAGCAGAGGTGGCACACACCTTTGATCCCAACGCTAGAGGAGGTAAATGGATCTCTGAGTTCGAGGCCAGGCTGGAGTCTACCGAGTGAGTTCCAGGGCTACACAGGGAAACCCTGTCTTGAAAAACTAAAAACAAAACAAAACAAAAAACCCTATCAAAATACAAAACCATATACACCACATTTCTGCTTTTACCATTTCTGAGAATAGTATCTTGTTAGTCAATGTATATACTTAAGATTTGGCTGTTTCCCTTTTCTAATGACTCTTGACTATCAGGATGGTTTTTGTAGCGGGAAGTGAAAATAGAGGAGTCTGTTAGAATGAGCGCGCACTCGGGGGTGGAGAGCAGGTCGGGTGACAGCCGCTGAGCTGTAAAAAAAAAAAAAGGATAGACCGAACACTGACAGGGATTGCTCACGGCTGTAACCACAGCACTCAGTAGGTTGGGGTATTTCTTCATGTTCGAGGCCAGCCTGTATACGTAGTGAGTTCCAAGTCACTACGGGATAGAGCCACAGAGTAGGTGAGGAGTCTGGAAAAGGAAGTCCAACCGAGACAAAATGTGACCCTCGTACGGAATATAAATGCTGATTATTTCAGAAGCCAAGTTTTTTATTATTCAACCCAACGAACCCAAGTGCCATTTCAACATGTAGTCAATAGAAAGTGGACAACGTACTGCTTTCTCCACTTCCCCAGTGGGCTTCCGCAGGTCTCGGGCACCGCATTCCGGTGGTCAGGAGCCTCGGACAACCAAGGGGCGAAAAGAGGAGCCCGAGAAAAGTGCCGGCAGCCTGTGGAGACGCCTGGCTGCAACCGCGACGCCCGTAGACGCGTGACAGCTGTCGCAACAGGGAAAGCCGCAGACCCCTGAACCTCGGGGCACATCGCCCAGGACCGGGGCAGGGGCTGCACGAGCCGCACGCGCACCGGAAATGGCATCCGCTGACTTCCTGGCGGCGACTTGGGGGGCGGTGCCAGTACGGAAACGCGGTCCAGTCAGAATGCAACACGAGGGGCTTCGGAGGCGCAGGCGTAGCTCCGCCCAAAGGCCCGGGACTCCGCCCACTGCCACGTTCGACGGAGAATAGGGCTGGGGACGCGCATCTCTCAGCCAATCAGGAGCCACACGGCCGGGCAGCGGAAAGCCGCGGCCATTCCAGATGTGTGGAAGGTGTGGGAAAAGTCGCCAGTCAGAAGTCCAGAAAGAGAAAGTTCGCCTCCGCCAGCGAATCAGACGCCGGGGAACATAGGGTTTGTGCGCGCGCGCGCGCACGGTGGCCAATCCGAGGCAAGAACTGAAAGGCTTGCGGGTCTTTTCCCACTTCGTGGCCCAGCCTTGAGTGGGTGTCCAGTCCTCGCACGCTGAGGGCGGGCCTCTCAGATTCTCGGCCAATCGGAGGGCGCTGCCGGGCGCATGCGCGCGGAGACCGACGCGCGCAGCGAGGGGGAGGCGTGGGCGCGTCCCCGACCCAGGATTTATAAAGGCGAGGTCTGGACCGACGCGCGCTCTCGTCGCCTTGGCTGTCCCGGCGGCGCTAACCCAACCGCCCCGCCCGCTGCCGACGTCCGACATGCTGAGCCGTGCTTTGCTGTGCCTGGCCCTGGCCTGGGCGGCTAGGGTGGGCGCCGATGCCCTGGAGGAGGAAGACAACGTCCTGGTGCTGAAGAAGAGCAACTTCGCGGAGGCGCTGGCGGCGCACAAGTACCTGCTGGTGGAGTTCTGTGAGTGCGCCGCGGGCCTGGCCGGGCGGGCAGGGCCCCTTGTCCACAGACTACTCTGGGCCGCCCTCGGCGGCACCCAACACTGTCCTGCGCGGCCGGCTCCTCTTGGGTACGGTGGCCCATAGCCCTCAGCTTGCCCCATGGAGCACGGGCTGGCCGGTCCCGAGCTGCACCTCGCGGGTAGCACCTACTGTCAGCTTCGCTGCTTCCAGTTTTCACAAGAGCATCCTTCTTACCCAAAGTGGAAGTCGTTGTAGTCAGGGCTCCTTGAGGGTGACTGCGGGGCCGAGAATCAAGAAGGTGTCTTTGTGCACGACATCCACATGGCCAGAATCTTCTGTTAGCTGGGAAAAACATAATGGGCTGTGTGAGCAGTTAGCAATTCCGATAGAGTAGATCCAACCCTATTTACTATGCCCACCCTACCTGTAACCTGCCATATTCTCCTCACCGGGAAGCAAGCCAGATCCTGAGCTTTTACTTTTACTTACAAGTGTGTGAGCTCCAACACAGCTGCCAGGCTGCCTTGACAGATTGTCACATTCCCACACTAGAAAGAACAGCATTGGATCGGGATCTGGGCACCTTCTTACTAGGTATAGCGCTGGACCAGCAACCTTTTAACATTTCCTACATTCCGAGTGGTAAATTCTAGGGATACACTGATCCTGTTTGCTGGGACAGTAGGAAGTTACAAGTCAGGATTATTTTGCAGTGCTGGTGGTCACAGGGCAAAGTAGGGGTTGGGGTTGGTTTGTCACTCATGGCCTCTGTCCTGATATTGCCCAAGAGCACCAGCTATCAGCACAGCCTCTTGCATGCGTTAAGAGGGGTTATCTTGGTGTACTGATAACATTTTTATGAAAGGAAGTACAAAGGGAAGAAATAGACCTGGATGGAGGACTGCCTTCCAATGTCCTGGTTTGTTTTTACAGATGCCCCGTGGTGTGGCCACTGCAAAGCTCTGGCCCCCGAGTATGCCAAAGCTGCTGCGAAACTAAAGGCAGAAGGCTCTGAGATTCGACTAGCTAAGGTGGATGCCACAGAAGAGTCTGACCTGGCCCAGCAGTATGGTGTCCGTGGCTACCCCACAATCAAGTTCTTCAAGAATGGAGACACAGCCTCCCCAAAGGAATATACAGGTGTGACCCTAGCACTGCCTTTTACTGACTGCAGGCTTTGGGAACAAACCAGAAGTATGTCTTAGAAGTAGGGAACCTTTTCAGAGCCTTGTTCTTAAGTGGGTCCTATATCAACTCTTGCATCTGGGAGCTACTCAAAGAAAGTTCCCCCTTTGGAGTACTTCACAGGAAATGTCACATCTGTGATGACCTCCTGAGTAGCCTGTTGGCTGAGGCTTATCTGGTGATTGACCAATGAGGAGGAGGAGGCGAGTGCTCCGCTGAACACACGGGGCTTTGAACTATTGGTGCTTCCAGGAATGGTGTGCTTCCAGATAGTGTAGGCGTGACGCTTGGGTGAGACTTTGTGACTGTCACTCAGTGTGTCATTACCAGGCCAAGCATTCATGATTCTCACTGCACCTCTCTCTCCTTTGGGACCATTTCATAGTTACAACATTCTAGTTGTTGGTGACTGAATGCAAATCCAAGCTTCCGTCTGTCACCGAGCCACTGCCGAGGCAGGAATTTTTGTGGAGGCTAGACCTTGATATAGGCAATTCAGTTAGTTACTTAATACTAGCAGAAGACTTGGGTCTCAGCTGGTTGTGGTCGGACAAATACGTTTAATCCTAGAGTCTGGTGGATCTCTTTAGTTTGAGGCTAGCCTGGTCTATAGAACAACATACACATATGTACATACATACACACACGTGTGTGCGTGCACACGCGCACACATATGTCATATACAGCGTATCTATATATCTGCCCTCCCCCTTTTTTTAAGGTTTATTTATTTTTATTTATATGAGTACACTATAGCTGTCTTCCAACACTTCGGATCCCATTACAGATGGTTGTGAGCCACCATGTGGTTGCTGGGAATTGAACGCAGGACCTCTGGAAGGGCAGTCAGTGCTCTTAACCACTGAGCCATCTCTCCAGCTCCTATATATCTCCCCTTGAGCAGCAGTGTGCTGTTCAATGTTAGCCCCTCTAGTCACCTCCCTAGGCTATCTTGTCCTTTTTACATGACTTCACCTTTGGAGTAGAAAGTTCCTGTCCACTAGGAGGTGGTGGTGCACGCCCTTAGTATGTCCCATTACTTAGGAGGCAGAAGCAGGCAGAACTCTCTAGGCCAGCCTGCTCTATATATCAAGTTTCGAGACAGCCAAAGCTACAAAAAAAAAAAAAAAACCCTATCATCATCAACAACAACAACAAAAGGTTCTTTGCTCAGAACTTGATGTATTGGCTCATGTGTATTCCAACACCTGGGAACCAGAGGCAGGAGTATCTTGCAAGTTTGAGGTCAGCCTAGTGTGGGATCTAAGCCATCCATGACTGCAGAGTAAGACCCCATCTGAAAAGTATGCAACTTGGCTGGTAGAGCACTTGCCTAGCATGTATAAAGACCTGAGTACGGTCACTACCACTTTGTAAACTGGGTATGGTATGGTGATGTGGTGATGTTTTGTTTACTTGTGTGTGTGTGCGCACACACACATAGACATACGCACGAATGCATTCACACCTGAAGTATAGTATACATTCGTTTATCATGTGCATTCTGCCAGAAGAGTATGTTGAATCACTCAAGTTGCCCACCTAGTGTAGGTGCTGGCAACCAAACCCAGTATTCTTAAATAATTGAGCCATCTCTCCAGCCCTCTGTCCCCAATCAAAAATTTAAATTAAAAAAAAAACTGCCTTTTTTTTTTTTTAGCCAAGTAGTAGTTGCACACTTTTTTAATTCCAGCAACTCAGGAGGCTGAGGCAGGTGGATCTCTGAGTTCGAGGCCAGCTTGGTCTACAGAGGAAGTTCCAGGACAGCTAGAGTTACACAGAGATATCCTGTCTCAAAAGAGAAAAGAAATAAAAATTTTTTTAAATGACTACAGTTACTTTGATGTACAACTTGGGTTTTCTGAGTGAGCCGTCTTGTTTGGAAACTGGCAGCTCAGTTTCTTGTTGGCACTGAGCTGTAGAATCCCGGTAAATCTAGTGTTAGACATGCCTTGATTGGTCAGTCCAGAGGAGGGTGTTCTATCAGCCTCTCCCTTAAGGAAGGAGCAGGCTTTCTTTCTCCTTACTGTGTCTGCTTTGACTAGCACTCAAGCACACAATATTTTTCCAGTTCTTATCCATCTGGGAAGTGGGTAGGGCAGGTTCCAGACAGAAACACCTGAGGTGTCAGAGTCAAGTCAATCCTGTTTTGAGGCAGCAGAGCTAGCACTGAGGTTGACTAACCCCACATCTCCAGGGGTGTAGCCTTGTGTGAGTACTGTAGGAGTTACTGAACTGAATAAACATTTAGTGTTCAAGGAAATTGGGAAAGTGCAAACAGACTGGGAAGAAATGCCTAGTGAGCAGGCCGTGCTCCTCTGATGATACTACAGTAGCCTCTTCTGGAATCCAGAGGCTGTAGTCAGTTTGCTATAGAACATCTCACTCTAGGAGTAGGCTGGCCTGCCTTGGGCCTCATGGGTGCAGCTCAGAGAAGAGATGGCCTGGCAGGGTGGGTGATGCCCTGTTTCACAGGAACTTTTATTTGTTTGGGGTACAGCTGGCAGGGAAGCTGATGACATTGTGAACTGGCTGAAGAAGCGCACAGGCCCTGCGGCCACAACCCTGTCTGACACTGCAGCTGCAGAGTCCTTGGTGGAGTCCAGTGAAGTGACGGTCATCGGTTTCTTCAAGGTAGAGCTTTAGAATTCCATTGGGTCCGTCTGCTGTCCATACAGAGGGAGGGGTCCCTGCTGTTCTCAGGAGCACTGCTCATGATTGGCCATCTCTGTTTTCCCTTCCTCTTCCAGGACGTAGAGTCAGACTCTGCCAAGCAGTTCTTGCTGGCAGCAGAAGCTATTGATGACATACCTTTTGGTATCACATCCAACAGTGGTGTGTTCTCCAAGTACCAGCTGGACAAGGATGGGGTGGTCCTCTTTAAGAAGGTGAGTAGCCCTTGAGCAACTGTGCCCAGGACAATTCAGATGTTGGTCTGCAGGGGGTGGTGTTGCTGCTTGTATTAGGAGGGAGCAAGCTGGGCTGGTGAGATGGAGAGTGATCAAGGGTCTTTGCTGTGTCTTTCTGGAGTTGTGTTATAGCGACCTCTGCACACTGCGGCCTCTGCAACAGCTTCCCTGACCGCCGACGTAAGACGTGCTGGGTCTCCTGAACAATACAAGGTGGTGGCTATGGCGAGATAGGGTCTTATCTGTAGCTCTGGCTGACCTTGAATACACCGTATAGCCCAGGGTAGCCTTCAGTTCATGGCAGGTCTCCTGCCTCGATGTCTCAGGAACTGAAATTACAGACCTGAGTCACATACCTGACCTTAAACATTTTTTTTTAATTTTATGTGCATTTGTTTGGGGGTGCCATATCCCCTGGAACTGGAGTTACAGACAGTTGTGAGCTGCTCTGTAGATATGGGGATTGAACTGGGATCCTCTGGAAGAACAGCTATCACTCTTAACCACTGAGCCATCTCTCCATTTTTAAGTTCCTAGTCTAGTGGTATTAATTATTTCCACAGTGCCAAGAAACCTGTTGCTAGGACTTTTTCCTCAGCCTAGACAAGAGCTCTAGGACCTTTGGATGTGTGACTCCTATGCTGTACTCCACTCTCATCCCAGCAGGCCTCCCACCTGAACAGCTGTAAATTCCAGTCCTATTGCCATTCTTCTGTAGACACTGTGTGCTTGCTATGTATTCCTGTCACAGGGACTAAGCAGACTCTGGTGTTGCTGAGGGGGCCATGGGCTACTTTGTCTTTTGTCCCAAGAGGCAGGGTGATACATACCCATGGTTTTACAGTCCAGCTGTACCAAGATGGGGATTCGGTCCGGGCAGTGGTAGTAAATGACTTTAATTCCAGCTCCCAGACAGAGGTAGGCAGATCTCTGAGTTCGAGGCCAGCCTGATCTACAGCACTAGTTCTAGGACAGTCAGAGAGGACTACCCAGAGAAATCCTGTCTTGAGAAAACAAAACAAAAAAATAGGGAGTACTCAGATTCTTTTTGGTTTTTCGAGACAGGGTTTCTCTGTATAGCCCGGGCTGTCCTGGTACTCACTCTGTAGACCAGGCTGGCCTCGAACTCAGAAATCTGCCTGCCTCTGCCTCCCAAGTGCTGGGATTAAAGGCGTGCGGCCACCGATGCCTGGTGAGTACTCAGATTTTTGCTTATGTCAGCCAGGTAGGTGTAGGTGAGAGGGTCTGTTTGGTCTGGAGCCATGTTAGCCTTGCACCTGACTTCGTTATGTGTGTGGTGTGTGCATGTGTGCGTCTGTCTGTCTGTCTCTGAAAAGATTTCACCAGTTTGAGGTTGAATTAATTTGAAGGTGAAAAATAGTTCAGACATCTGTGAGGTGGGGAGGGGCAACAAGCCCCCCTCAGCTGTGTCAGTGCTTCCGTCTGGTGTCTTCACCCACCAGAGGACCTCATGAAAGCAGAATTGTGACATTACTAGATGTCTTGGTACATTCATCCAGAAACTCTAAGGCATCTTATCTGACGAGAGAGGTGTGAGAAGACAGAGCAAAAGCTCTTTTCAAGTTTAGAAAATTTCATTCAAGCCAGGCGCATTGTCACACACCTTTAATTCCAGAAGCAGGTGGAGCTCTGTCCCAATCATAGCCAGGGCTGTAAAGAAAAACCCTGTCTGAGAAAAACAACAAAAAAGAAAATTTGATTGCTCTTGCCTTCAAATTCAGTGTGTGCAGATCTGCTGTTCAGGCTGTGTATTTGGGAAGGGTGAGGTGTTGTTTGGTTCTTGGGTGGTTTGTAATCTTTTTGAAGATAAATTATTGAGCGTGTGTATGTGTGTGTGTGTTTGAGTATTTTGCCCATCTGTCTGGTGAACTCTATACATGCCTGTAGAGGCCAAAAGAAGGCATTAGATACCCTGGGGCTGGAGTTACAGACAATTATGATCTGTACTGGAGCTTGAATCTCTGCTCCTCTGTAAAAGCATCTAGTCCTTTTAATCACTGAGCCAACCCCCTACCCCCTTTTTTTTCCCCCTAGGCAGGGTGTTGTATAGCCTGGGCTAGTTTTTAACTCGGTAACTGAGGCTGCCCCCCTTGAATTTCTGATTTTCCTCTCCTGAGTATACAAATACATTCAGTGGTTTTGGGTTCCCTTGTTTGTTTGTTTTGAGTTAGACTTACTCTCTGGCCCAGACTGGCTTTCTACTGTTCCCCTTCCTTTGGGGTATTAGCTCTACCCACTAAATCAGCTGGGTTTTCTCTCTACTCAGGGAGCTCTCTGAGTCAGAGTAGCAGGGCCAGATAGGTTCCCCAGTAAGGCCAAGCCAGCCAGCTATGGGGTGAGGTCACCTGCTGCTTGCTTTGTGTTTTACCTGGAGGATGACATGCAACCTGGATTGAGGACAGAACTGTAGAATCAGAAAAGTCAGCCAAGGCCACTTGCATATTGTCTGTCATGACCTGGTGGGGCTGCTGTTTCTACCAGAGACAGACGGTTATGACATCTGGATGAGGTCTTCAAGCCAGGGCTCTTTGCAGCAGCCCCCACTGAACAAGGCTGTTTTTACCATAGTAGACTGAAGAAATACTGTGGGACTATATTGCCAAGAGAATAGCTGCCCAAACCAGATAGTCAGTTTTGCATGCCTCCCTCCAGTGGGAGGTGAGGGAGCTGGAGCTTTGTTCTGCAGGAGGAAGAACCTTGTAGGTAGTGATGGTAACTCAGCATCACACTTGGAGAGAGTATCTGAGGCAACCCTTACTCAACTCATCTTCCAGATAGCACTCAGTTCGTTCCATCCAGTATCCATTGTGGCTGCCAAGGGAAAGATGGTACCCTATAGGAGCCTGTGCCCTATAGGAGCCTGTGCCCTGTAGGCTCAGACGGAATATAGGAGCACAATGGGCTCAGCCTGGTTTCCACATTCCCACCTATAACCTGCTATCATTGTTTAAAATGAGTGTTTCTGTGCTCCTTCCCCCACCCCAACCACCTGCTCCCCTACCCCCCACTTTTTTTATGGTTTTTACTACTGTGTGTATTTGTGCATCTGTTGTATTGGTGTGCACTCAAGTACAGAAGAGGGCTTTAGATACCCTGGGACTGGAGTTACAGGCAGCTGTGACCTGCCTGATGTGCTGAGAGCAGCACTGCTCCTGAAGGGGAGGTACAGTAGAAGGTGGCCAGTGGGAAAGATGAGCATCCAAGTGTCTTGGCTCAGAAATGTTTGAAGTAAGCTGGGTATGGTAGTACATATCTGTCTGTAATCCTAGCACTCAACATGCTGAGGCAGGAGGATCACAAGTTTGAGGTCAGATTGGAGTACAGGATAAGACCCTCAAGAAACAAATAAACAAACAAAAAAACCAAACAAATCAAAAAAGCTGGCCGTGGAGTGGTAGACCTTTGAGGCCAGCCAAGGTTCTGTACATAGTGAGATTAGGAAACAGCAGGTACACCTGTATCTAACATGACAGCAGGTATACCTGTATCTAACATGAGTAGGCTTTGCCCCTTATCAATGCCTAAACCATACAGAGTAACAGCTAATTGTGTTTGCGTTGTTATGAATTGTCATCAGCCAGCTTTTTTTGTTTGTTTTTGAGACAGCATTCCACTGTGTGTCCCTGGCTATCCTAGAACTCACTCTGTAGACCAGGCTGGACTCAAGCTCAGGTCCTCTAGAAGGACAGCCAGTGTTCTTAACCATGGAGCCGTCTCCAGCCATCTCTGTTTTTCTGCAAAGTAGCTTTATCTACCAGATACCCTGAGAGGGTCTGGATCCCTTTTGTCATTGTTGCCCTGACTCCAGCCTTATCCCTAGGAGGATCATATTTTGTGAGCCACTAGTTTTTTAAACAAGTGCTTACCTTCTCAGCATTCAGCTCTGGAGATTCCTGCTCTGTTCTGTAAGAGCATGAAGCCTCTGTAGTGATGTCTGCTACCTTGGCCTGGCCAGAGACAACATTAACTCATGCCTGTGGAGTTCAGTCAGAGCAGCAGAAGGACCATGAGCCACCAGGCATGAGGTGTGAACCTGCCAGTGGCTTGTGGACAGGGTGATGGTTGCATCTAGTCTAGGCTGTTGGGGACAGTCATTGTCCTTGGAGGCTGAATGGCCATGCAGAGCTCACGGACCCCTTTCTGTCCACAGTTTGATGAAGGCCGCAACAACTTTGAGGGGGAGATAACCAAGGAGAAGCTGCTGGACTTCATCAAGCACAACCAGCTGCCTCTGGTCATCGAGTTCACTGAGCAGGTGGGGCCTCTGAGGTAGAGTGATAGGGGCCCTCGGGCCACTGGGAGGAGAGTCTAAGAACAGATACAGTAATCGCTACTTGTTCCACAGACAGCTCCAAAGATTTTTGGAGGTGAAATCAAGACACACATTCTGCTGTTCCTGCCCAAGAGTGTGTCTGACTACGAGGGCAAGTTGAGCAACTTCAAGAAAGCGGCCGAGGGCTTCAAGGGCAAGGTGGGCTCCCTCGGGACACTGGGTTCTAGGGCAAGGTGGGCTACCTTAGGACACTGGATTCTGTTATAGGTGCTAGAGGTCTGCTGGTCCTCTATAGTGGTACCCACGAGGGTCTGCGTTGTGGGTGTCTACTGGCCAGCCCTGTTGGCTAGCAAATATTGTTACTCTAATCAAGCAGCCCCAGACTCAAGATATATAGAGTTGTTTCAGGGGTGTGAGCATGTGTCCAGAATTTGTCTGAATGTGTCTTTTCTCCCCCAAGATCCTGTTTATCTTCATCGATAGCGACCACACTGACAACCAGCGCATTCTTGAGTTCTTTGGCTTGAAGAAGGAGGAGTGTCCAGCTGTGCGGCTTATTACCCTAGAGGAAGAGATGACCAAGTACAAACCAGAGTCAGATGAGCTGACAGCTGAGAAGATCACAGAATTTTGCCACCACTTCCTGGAGGGCAAGATCAAGGTGTGGAGTTGGTCCTGGGTTGTGGTGACACAGTTAAGTTACAGAATAGGTTCCACCGTGAAATCCCGTGTCTTGTGCTTCCTGTAGTATCTCTTTCAAACTCTGATGGTGTTAGCACAAGTTCCTTAGCATGATGCCTCTGATGGTTTGGGGGTCTCTGTTTTTGTCATGTACGAGAGTCAGGGGGAGGTAACCATAGACGAACTCCTCCTGGTGTACTAGCCTAGCCGTGCACCAAGGTAGCTTCAGGGCTACTAGGACACTTGATCTGTATTTTAGTTGGTCAGCCTTGAAGACTTAGCCCAGCTTCTGGTTTCTGGAGGACAGCGTGTGTCTCGGCTGTGCCAGGATTGGAGTGTGAGGCAATGTTGTACCTGACTACTTTCTCTCTCTTCATTCTAGCCCCATCTGATGAGCCAGGAACTGCCTGAAGACTGGGACAAGCAGCCAGTGAAAGTGCTAGTTGGGAAAAACTTTGAAGAGGTTGCTTTTGATGAGAAAAAGAACGTGTTTGTTGAATTCTGTAAGTGAGGATTCCTGGGTTCCCAGCTTAGTCCCATAGGGGACATGCAACTTAGAGCACACAGTACAGACGTCTGTAGTAGCCCTGTCCAGGATGGACCCTCAGCACTGCTCTCTTTCAGATGCCCCTTGGTGTGGTCACTGCAAGCAGCTAGCCCCCATTTGGGATAAACTGGGAGAGACATACAAGGATCATGAGAATATCATCATTGCTAAGATGGACTCCACAGCCAACGAGGTGGAAGCTGTCAAAGTGCACAGCTTTCCCACACTGAAGTTCTTCCCAGCAAGTGCAGACAGAACGGTGCGTTTTCCACCTGATGGGCTGGTGGGCAGGCAGTTCTTGAGATGCTCCTGCCTTGTGTAGTAGGCGCTGTTGTCTGCTGGGCGCAGTCCAACCCTCTTCACTCCCTTCCCGCAGGTCATTGATTACAACGGTGAGCGGACACTGGAGGGCTTTAAGAAATTCTTGGAGAGTGGTGGCCAGGATGGAGCAGGGGACGATGATGTGAGTGTGGCCAGCTCTGGGTCCTTGTGGGAGCTACTACCTCGGGCTTTGATAGAGATTTTGGTGGCTGTGTAACAGGCACAGTTGTGACCCTAGACTTTGCCTTTGGTTTGAGAGAAGTGCTCTACAGTCACCACTTAGACAGCAGGGGTGTTAAAGGTGCCTTTCAGAGCCTTCCTCCAGGGTTTCTCTGTAGACCAGGCAGGCCTTGAACTGAAAGATCTACCTGCCTCTGCCTCCTGAATGCTGGAATCAAAGTTGTGCGCCACCACTGTTGGGCCGATTCCTGCTAATACGTACTTAAACTTCTAGCCAGCTGGTTCTTGTTTGCTCTATGGGTATCACACACTAATTAGTTACTGTGTGCAATGCTCTGTTAGCCCTAGACTGAAGAGTGGACATGGCTCCCTCTCAGTAGATCTGTACCAAGACAGGTCAGCTTGTAACCATTAACCATGATGTTGCCTCCTGATGCCAGGCACTACTACACACAGCCTAGGAAAGTAACCAGCTGCTGCTGTGCTTCAACATGTGCTGGGCCTATTGTCCCTGCCAGGTCTGGGACTCTGAGAACATGCCCAGTTGGAAGTTATGAGGTTTAGCTGGGGTTTCTAACTGAAAGACATGCTCTGTGTACCTTATATACAGAAGCCTCATGCCTTACCATACTTAGAGCCTCCATCAACCAAGCCACTGCTGGTGATGGCGACCAGGTCTTCTATGGCTTACCAGTCCTTAGTGTGAGTGCTGGTTTCACTGAGGGCAGCCACAGTGCAGCTTTGGTCCTTTAACTGGCCCTTCTGCATCCAGGACCTCGACCTAGAAGAAGCTTTAGAGCCAGACATGGAGGAAGACGACGATCAGAAAGCTGTGAAGGATGAACTGTAGTGCAGAAGCCAGATCCGGGCGCCTGAACCCAAAACCTCGGTGGGCCATGCTCCCAGCAGCCCACATCTCCGGAGCCTGAGCCTCACCCCAGGAGGGAGCGCCATCAGAACCCAGGGAATCTTTCTGAAGCCACACTCATCTGACACACGTACACTTAAACCTGTCTCTTCTTTTTTTTTTTGCTTTTCAATTTTGGAAAGGGATCTCTGTCCAGGCCAGCCCATCTTGAAGGGCTACCTTTTGTTTTAATTGGTGGTGTACTTTTTTGTATGTGGATTTTGTCCCAAGTGCTTGCTAAAATGTTTGGGGATATCACACTGGTAATGTCTTTCCTGTTAGAGAGGTTTATGCTATCACTTCAAATTTCATCTGTGAGACATTTCATCTTTTTGATATTTCTTGATGTCAGGATACTTGTTCCACCATGGCAGACCTCCCTGAGACTCCTTCCTGCCCTGTGCAGGAAGTGTGGATCTGGGCCGTACGGTCACTCTCCACCTGTACTAGTATTTGCCATGATAGCATGGCTTTGTAGTTTGCATTTAACCTGGGGATTTCTGCATCCTGTCAGAGGGTGGTCCCCACGTGTGGAAAAGAGACAGTGTGGCTTACTGCCAGGCTCAGGCCAGGCCTGGACAGCTCTCACTCTCCGCAAGCCAGGACTTCCGACCAGCCGGCTATGGGCACATTACTCTGTGGCTGCTGGATTCTTTTCCAGTATGGCCTGTGGCCTGTGTGAGGCAGAAGTGGGACCCTTGATTCCCAAACTGGGAGTCAGCCAAGGACACTGGGCTGAATGAAATGCCCATTCTTAAGGCATTTCTACCATAATATTGAAATTGAACACATTGGCTAAATAAAGTTGAAATTTTACTACCCATTGTCACCTCTGCTTTATATCTCTGAGCCAAGGGAGCTGAGCTGAAATTCTGCCACCAAAAGGGATAGTGGGCGTCTGTCAAGCATGCTGTCCTACATTCATCTTGCACAATAACTTTAAATTCAGGATTTAAATACAGCCTCAAGAAGATGTACCCTCTAGAAGTAAATATCCAGAGACCAGGCATGCAACGCTCCAAGAAAAACAAAAAACCTGGTATTAAAAGTAAGACATTCCGAAGCTGTGGATGTAGAGTGTTTGCCTAATATTTATAAAGCCCTGAGTGTGACCCCAGCAGCAGTGCACATGTTAGGTCTACATATGGAATCTGTAGCATCAGATGTGCAGGGTCATCCTCATCTACAGCTTGGGGTGTTCAAGACCAATCTGGGACATGTGGAAGCCTATGTTAACATATTCTAGCAGGGATGCTGGAGCATGTGTATGACCACAGTGCTTAGAATGTGGAGAAAGGGAACTTGGACATTCAAGGCCATCACTGGCTATAGGAGTTCACCTCTTAAGGAATGTGAGACCTCTGACCTCTACTCCCCACAGAACAATTTTCCGCTAGGCGTGATGAAGCAAGCTTGCAGTCTTCGCACTGGGGAGGGTGAAACAAGATGATTGTTTTCAATTCAAGGCCAACCTGGGATGCATAGAAAAACCTTCACCTTGATTTTCTGTTTGTTTTGTTGTTGAAGATGGTTTCTGTGTAGCTCTGGCTCTCCTGGAACTCAGTCTGTCCTCAGAGATCCCCCTGCCTCTGCCTCCCAAGTGCCAGGATTAAAGGCTTGTTGCCACCACTGCCCAGCTTTGTTGTTTTAGTTTTGTTTTTAAAAGCTCTGGTTAATAGTGCTTGCTACTCTTACAGGAGACCTAAATTTGGGCCCCAGTACTCAAATGCAGCTTAATTGCTTATAACTCCAGTTCTAGAGTATCTGATGTTCTCTTCTGGCCTCTGAGGGTACCCACACCCATGTGGCCTAATGCATGTACACACGATTCAGAAGAGAAAGCAAGAACTAGCAAGATGGTTCAGTGGGTAAAGGGACCTACTGCTGAGCCTATTTCAGTGTATGTGGTAAATGTATATGGCTCTGTATGATGTGCATGCAGTGCTCGCAGATTGAGAGATGGCGTTGGCTCCCCTAAAATTGGAGTTCCTATACCTTGTGAGCAATCACACGGGTACTGAGAAATTCAAGTCCTCGGCCATAGCAGCAAGTGTTCTTAACTAGTCAGCTCTCTCTCCAACCTTTGACGCACACCTTGAACACCAGCACTGGAAGGGTTGAAGCATGAGAATTGGGGATTGGAAGTCCTGATTTAGAAAAATAGACTGGGGTTGGTGCTGTACACCCTTAATCCCAGCACCCAGAAGGCACAAGCAGGTAGACCTCTGCCTCTGGTCCTAGGCCAGCCTGGTCTACCTAGTGAGTTTCAAACATTGTAAGACCTGTCTCAGAAAAGAAAAAAAGAAACTAAGGCTAGGCATGATGGTGCATACCTATAGTCCTAGCCCTTCCTTGAGAAAGGCAAGCAGGAAGGTAAGTTATCTTCAGCTATACAGTGAGGTTCAAAGCCAGCCCAGGTTACATGAAACTTTATAACAACAACAAAAAGTTTGTGTAAATGTCACTTTTAGTTCCTCAGATGAGAGCTCTACACAAGCTGTGTGAGCATGTGACTTGGGCTGAGCCCAGTGCATTTCTTTGTTTTAACTAAAAGCCTGGAAGCTTCTAGTCTCCATACAATCTAATCTTCTAAGCTGACTGGTTCAACCTGACTTCTCTCAGCTTCTGACTAAATTGCTCTGCTTGGCCTCAGACTAACTGGCAATCTATTCTCTGGCCTTTCTGTACTCACCTGGAACCTGTCTCTGTAAAACTATCCTGGTCAAACTGCCTCTTCCTCTTCTTCTTCCTCCTTCTCCTCCTCCTTCTCCTCCTCCTTCTCCTCCTCCTCCTCCTCCTCCTCCTCCTCCTCCTCCTCCT